>NC_054484.1:7249401-7550651 GCF_017639515.1 Carcharodon carcharias | reverse complement strand
TTTAAAAAAAAATGGTGTCAGGATTAAAATCAGGAATTGGGTGCAGGGAAATAGCAGACACAGGCCCACATTCTGTCACTCCATGGTCTAACATTCTCATGAGTAACCCTCAAGCAAGCCAATGGTTTGGACTGAGGCCTTCGACTAAACGTTAATCACACTTCTACAGGCATGCAATATATTCCTGGGTGCACTGATGCTTTGAGAGTGTATGGTAGTCTTAGGGTGGCCACTAATGGAGCTCAAGAATGCCAGGCACTTTCCTTTCGACTTTCATGCACACACAAGATACACATCCCACATAAAAACACCACTGCATACACAGTTAAAATCTCTTTCAAGAAATTTCTTTCTATAAATTCCTAGTATTGTTGAAACATAATTAGACCAATTCAAGCTGCAACTTATCAGTGAATTAACAACCGTTGATGTACAACAACAAGATTTCAAAAACGTCCTCTGCATAGAATATGTGGTTCTGTATGACGTGGTATAGTTTATTTTAAAAGACCAGGTTATATATAATTACATAAATACCACCTGAATGAGAGCATCACATGAAACAAGATGTTGAATGTATTACAGGTTCACAAATTGTTGCGCGTTACTCCTGGCCCATAGCCCCAAGCAGTGAAGAGCGGCAGCTGGGGTGGGGACTGCGAGACTGATTGACAGCCATGCAGGAGTCTGAGCCAAACGCATTCCACCAGAGGAGAGTGTAAACCAGAGATTGTGCAACTTCTCAGATCAGCCTCAGGAAGGCTCATTTTCCAGATCCAGGAAAACATCTTTAATGCAATAATCAAAGAACGGTGTAATGGTGAGAACATTAGAGGCTGGATGTTTCAAAAGCAAAATCCAGTACCGGATAAGGGACAGATCAGCTGAAAACCAAACTGTCCGCTTTAAAATCAGGCAAATGGTCACCATAGATATTGTAGTGGCGACACAATGGAATAGTAATCCAGAAAACCAGAGTTCAAATCCCACCATGGAAGGTTGAGAAGGTGGATTTAGTTTAAAAAAAATGTTCAGTTGTCATACAACTTCAAATGGTTCACCACTGTCCTTTACATAGATTTACACAGAATATACAGCACAGAAACAGGTACATGCTTCACATAAGCCTCCTCCCCCTCAATCTCTTCTCATCAGGATATCATTCTATTCTTCCCCAAGAGTTTATCTAGCTTCCCCTTAAATGTATCTATAATATATGCCTCAACCAATGCCTCAATCAAGTTCCATATTCTACCCACTCTGTGGGTAAAGAGGTTTTTGAATTGCCTATTAGTTTATTGATTTCTTAAACTTTTGACCCTCCTAGCTCTGATCTCCACAGGTAGAAAAATCTTCTCAACAATTACCCTTTCTAACCCTTTCCTAAAGACTCCCATCAGGTCACGCTTTTCTAGAGAACATAGCCTGAGCCTGTTCAGTCTTCCTTGATTGATTGAATCCCTCAGGTCTGGTATCTTAAGAAACCTTGCTGTTCTTACCCCACATATGACTCCAGTCCACAGTATCATGACTGATTCTAAACTGCTTTCTGAAATGGCATAGAAAGCCACTCAGTTGCATCAAAATCCAGCCACCAGGAATGTATAATAAATACAGATCTTAAAAATAGTGGCTTGATATCTGTAGAAGGGAAGCCAAACTCACCTAACTGACTTTAGACCCCACACTTGCTTCAGTATCCTCACAGGACCCCTCCAACTGAATGCATCAAGTAATTCACAACAGACAACATTAGCTTTCCTCAAACTCCTTAAGCAACCGGAGAAGCAGTTTCAAAGTTATGCATTTTGCCTTTGTTCATAACATTTAACATCACATCGGCAGTGTTTTTAAAATTTTTAATAATCAGCACAGAGGGCACAGCCAGATTCAACTGAATGAAATACATGCGTCAAGTGAGACGCCAATGCAGGCTTCCTCAGGCAGAGGGAGCAGTGCAGAAAGCTTTGCTACAATTCATGCACCATTCAGCGTGAACTGAACTGATATAAAACACTCAATGTCACCTAGTAATAAATTTAAATTATTAAAAGATACACTTCCTTTTTAGAAAAAGAATTAAAACTGTTTTCAATATAATTCCCTTCACAGAATCATTCAAGTGACAAACAATAAATTTTAAGGAACCCTTCAATTGCTTCATAGATCAATGGAATACTCAGATAATTAAAGACATGCACAACTAAAATGACTTATACCATACTCACCTGCTCTAACCTCTACCTTGCTTGTGTGTAAAGAGTATTTGTGACAGAGGGAGGAACAAAGTCTGAATAATATATAATAAACAAGAGGCCCAAATGTCTTTGCAATCTAGCTCAAGATCCTAGATGCTGGAGTACAAATCATCTCCTGTTGTCAGCAGTAGGGCCCTTAAGTCAGATCAACCATGATCTAACTGAATGCCAGAACACGCTCAAGGGACTGAATGGTCATCTCTTCTTCCTATCAATTAAATGAATTTGAGCAGTGTCAATCCAATCCTCACTAAATGTCTCGTGCGTGTTCTGCTAGGACAGTGAGATGTACCAGTAAGACCTCTGAAGTTCCACTAAATTCTGGGCTACCAGTGAACTTTTACAACTTTCCTTTATAAAGAGCCTTTAACATTGTAAAACCTCCCAAGCCTCTGCGCTGGAAAATAATCAGATAAAAATTGACACAGAGGCAAAGGAGGAGACTTAGAGACAACTACAAAAAACTTGGAAGGGTCTTAAAGGAGGACAGAGAGATGGAGAGGTTGAGGGAGGGCATTCCAGAACTTTGGGTCTAAACAGCTGAAGACATGGTCACCAGTGACAGGGTGAAGGAAGTGGGGGGCGGGGGGGTGTGCGCAAGAGATCCAAGTTAAAGCACAGAGATCTCAACAGCAACAATAGCTTGTATTTGCATAATGCCTTTAACATAGTAAAATGTTTCAAGGCAGTTGACAAATTTTCAAAAATTTCACACCAAACCATATAAGTAGATATTAGGCAAATGAAACAAAAACAAAAATTGCTGGAAAAACTCAGCAGGTCTGACAGCATGGAGAGAAAGACAGAGTTAATGTTTCGAGTCCAGATGACTCTTCTTCAGAACTAAAGAGTAGAGATGTGGTGAAATATATACTGTTTCGGGGGGGTGGGACAGATGAAGCTGGATAGAAGGCCAGTGATAGGTGGAGGCAAAGGAGAGAGTGCAAAAGATGTCATAAACAAAAGGTCAAAGGGATGGTGCTAAAGGAGGTGCTAATGGTGACATTAAGAGTAGAAAGCAGGATGAGCCAATGACAGATGGCCCTAGTGGGGGTGGGGTGGGGGAGTTTTGGTCCCCTTGAGGAAGGATGTAGTTGCATTGGAGGCAGTTCAGAGGAGGTTCACTAGATTGATTCCAGAGATGCGGAGCTTGTCTTATGAGGAGAGAGTGAGCAGTTTAGGCCTAAACTCACTAGAGTTTAGAAGGATGAGAGGAGATCTAATAGAGGTATATAAGATGTTAAAGGGGATACACAAAGTAGACGTGGAGCAGATGTTTCCCCTTGGGGGGGCATTCTAGAATGAGAGGCCATAGTGTTAGGCTAAGGGGTGGTAGATTTAAATCAGAGATGAGGAGGAATTACTTCTCTCAAAGGGTCGTGAATCTGTGAAATTCACTGCCTCGGAGTGCAGTGGATGCCGGGACGCTAAATAAATTTGAGGAGATAGACAGATTTTTAATTAATAACGAATTGAAAGGTTATGGGGAGATTGGAGTTGAGGCCAAAATGAGATCAGCAGGCTCGAGGGGCTGAATTGCCTACCCCTGCTCCTAGTTCTTATGTTCTTATGAAAGGTGCTGCAATAATACAAGTCTTATGTTTAGCTTTCTTTATTACAAATCACAGAATCAGTTCCATGTGTCACACTGAAACAAGCACATTACTCCAACCAAATCCAACACCCTGAACGAATGCTTGCATAATGCAGTCTCCAGACCCACGAGACACCACTGTGTAAAGAGGTGAAATGCACATCTCAAGATTATTGTTTCATCTGGCCTTGGAAGCCGTGGCAGGTAAGTTCCACCTTTTAAAGTTTCTTCCATTGATTACAACCTACTGCAATCCCTCACTGTTGAGGTTTACATCAGCACAGGGATTAGTGTTTACCCATAAGTCCTGCCCAGGCAATTCAAACACTGCAGTCAACATGCAGAAGAATAAGCATCAGAGCACTGGAATAAGATGGGGTTGTTCAATTCCTTGAGCCTGTTCTCCCATTCAATGGGATCCTGGCTGGTCCAAATCCTAACTCTATCCACCATCTTAATTTAGACCCAACTCTAGCAAAATATATCAACCACAAATTTAAGTTAACATCTACTGTTCTTTGTGGGAAAGAGTTTCACATTTCTACCATCCTTTGCATGAAGTGTTTCATAACTTCTCTCAAGCAGACTAGTTATGACCCTTTGAACTGAACTCTCCCAACATCAGAGAAATAAAAACTCAATCATATCACCCCATAACCTTCTATATCCCAAGACAAACAAGCCGAGTTTATACATTCTTGCCTAACAATTTAAACCTTGTAGCCATGATAACGTTATGAATCTACACTGCCCTCCTTCCAAAGCCAGACTCCCCTCTGGCATAGTGCCCATAACTGAGCAGAGTGCTCCAAATGGGACCAAACCAAGGCTTTCTATAACTGGAGCAAAATCTCTCCCCTTTATATTCTAGCTCTCAGCCTATGGATCCAATCACTGCTCTGTAAGGTTGGTAAACCCCCATTGCGAGGCTTTCAAAACTTTCCAATTTTTTAATATGGAACTTTAATAATGGTCCATTAACCTTTCGATTATTTTTCTGTACTTGTCTACAGGATTTCAGTGATCTGTCTACAGGGACCCCTAAATAAGAACATAAGAAATAGGAGCAGGAGTAGGCAATACAACCCACACCACCCCCACCCCACTCCTCCATTCATTAAGATCATGGCTGATCTGATCTTGGCCTCAACTCCACTTTTCTGCCCGTTTCACAGAGCTCTGACTCCTCCCTATAGTTCAAGAGTCCATTTGAGCCTTCAATATAATTTAACAACAGCCTCCACGATTCTCTGGGGGAGAGAATTTCAAAGATTCATAGCCCTCAGAGAAGAAATTCCTCATCTGCATCTTAAATGGATGATCTTTTACTTTGAAACAATGTCGCCTAGTTCTAGAACAAAAACAAAAGTACCTGGAAAAACTCAGCAGGTCTGGCAGTATCTGCGGAGGGGAACACAGTTAACGTTTCGAGTCCGAATGACCCTTCAACAGAACTAAGTAAAAATAGAAGAGAGGTGAAATAATAATCCCCGAGTTCTAGATTCCCCCACAAGAGGAAACATCCTCTTAGCATCTCCCCTGTCAAGCTCTGTCAGAATCTGATATGTTTCAATAAGATCACCGCTCGTTCTTCTGAACACCAAAGAAAATAGGCCCAACTTCAGACCTCCACTGTTCCTAGCTTTTCACCATTTGGAGAGCCGAAAGCAGAGTAAATTGCAAAGGTAGCAATCAAGAGCAGAAGAACAAGCACGGTGGCAGCAGAGAGCTGTGGAGGAAGACAAAAGTCACCTGCTGGTCAATTTTAATACTTGGGGGAATGAATTTGAGAGAATCGGAGGCTGTATTTTTAGCACGTCAGGAGTCTGATTTTTCATGTACAGGAATTGGAATTTTAATGAGTAGCAGTCTGAATTTTTAGTGTTAGGGGTCTAAATGTGTGGAAGGTCTGAATATTTAATATTTTAATATTTGAGCACCTGAATTTTAAACTGCACAGTGGTCTGAAACGTTAGTGACGCAGAATAGAGAATTTCTCTTAACAGTTTGGTTTTAAGTGTGGCGACTTGATTGTTTAAAACTGTTCGGGGGAACATGTTTAACAGATAGTCGTCTGGGGTTTGATGCATGTGTGTGGGGGCAGGGAGGTGTTATGGTCATATAGTTGGCACGCTGCCCTTACCTGCATAAATATCTATATTGGGAGCATTAATAGGGGAACAGTGCTTGCCAAGTCACTGAATTCCTGGGATGTTTGGAATGATTTAGAATGGTGCTCTAATAAATATGGAAATTTTATTGAAGGAATTGCTTATAGTGGACTTATTATGTGCTCACTCATGATTCCATCTAATCCAAAAGCAATTTAATCATGATCAGCCCTTCTCGCTCTCTTCTTGTAGTCTATGGATCTACAGAATGCTCAATAAAGTTGGATGCCCTTATTTCAAGGTTTTCAGGACAACTTTTCAATTTAGCAAATTCAACATCATCATTGGGTTGATTTAGCAAATTGGTGCCAACAAACCAAAATCTAAGCCAGTCCATTTCTTGCCTGATATTCTCAATTCATCGTATTCTACTGCAATTACCATCAAGGTCAGACATGTGACTACCAGTACCTTCACTTGCAATGTAACAAGGATTGAAATGCTTCCTCTCCGAGTATCAAAACACAAAGTCTCTATTTTTGTTTTGGATTTCCAGCATCTGCAGTTTTTTGCTTTTATCTCTAATAACACTGCTGGTTGCTTTTAATCACAATCCAAAAAACAACAAAACAATCACACACATCTTCACTGTTTTAATTTACTGAAAGTGATGACAATGAACAAAAAAAGTCAGGCTTTTAGCTAATTTTACAAGTATCCTAATTAACAGATTATTTATCTCAATGCCATCAGATCTGCCTACATAACAACAGTCATTGCACTTGGAAATAACTCATAGGATCGTTACATTACAGGTGGTGGCGATTTGGCCAGTCATGTCTGTGCCAGCTCTGAAAGAGTAACTCACCTAGTCCCAATCGCTTGCCTTTCCCCATACTCAGTTAGCTTAACATCTGTCACTGGGAAAATGTTAGAAGCTATATTAAAAACATTATAGCAGGGCACTTAGAAAAATTCAATCAGGCAGAGTCAACATGGTTTTGTGAAAAGGAAATCATGTTTAATCAATTTATTGGCGTTCTTTGAAGGAGTCATATGTACAAGACAAAAACAGAATTACCTGGAAAAACTCAGGTCCGGCAGCATCGGCAGAGAAGAAAAGAGTTGACGTTTCAAGTCCTCATGACCCTTCGACAGAACTAGCAAAGTCATATGTACTATGGATAAAGAGGAACCAGTGTATGTACTATACTTAGATTTCCAGAAGGCATTTGATATGGTGTTACATTAAAGGTTATTGCGGAAAATAAAAGTTCATGGTGTAGGGGGTAACATATTGGCATGGATAGAAGATTGGCTAGTTCACAGGATAGAGTTGGCATAAATGAGTCCTTTTCTTGGCAGGATGTAACGGGTGCTGTGCCGCAAGGATAAGTGCTGGAGCCTCAACTTTTTACAATTTATATAAATGACTTGGATGAAGGGACCGATGGTATGGTTGCCAAATTTGCTGATGACACAAAGGTAGGTAGGAAAGTAAGTTGTGAAGAGGACATAAAGAGGTGACAAAGGAACATAGACAGGTTGTGTGAGTGGGCAAAGATCTGGCAAATGGAGTATAATGTGCGCAAACGTTAAATTGTCCATTTTGGTAGGAAGAATAAAAAAGCTTATTATCTAAATGGTGAGAGATTGCAGAGCTCTGAGATGCAGAGGGATCTGGGTGTCCTAGCATATGAATCACAAGAGGCCAGTATGCAGCTGCAACATGTAATTAGGAAAGCTAATAGAATGTTATCATTTATTCAGAGGGGGATTGAATACTAAAAGTAGGGAGGTTATGCATCAGTTGTACAGGGCACTGGTGAGACCACATCTGGAATACTGTGTACAGTATTGGTCTCCTTATTTAAGGAAAGATGTAAATGGTTAGAAACAGTTCAGAGAAGGTTTATGAGACTTATACCAGGAATGGGTGGGTTGTCTTATGAGGAAAGGTTGGACAGGTTAGGTTTGAATCCACTGGAGTTTAGAAGAGTAAGAGATGACTTAATTGAAAAATATAAGATCCTGAGAGGTCTTGACAGGGTGGATGTGGAGAGAATGTTTCCTTGTATGGGAGGATCTAGTACTAGAGGTCACTGTTTATAAATAAGCAGCCGCTCATTTAAGACAGAGATAAGAAATGTTTTTCTCTCAGAGGGTCATGAGTCTTTGGAACTCTCTTCCTCAAAAGGCAGTGAAAGCAGAGTCTTTGAATACTTCTAAGGCAGAGGTAGATAGATCCTTGATTAACAAGGGGGTGAAAGGTTATCGGGGGTAGGCAGGAATGTGGGATTAAGGTTACAATCAGATCAACTAAGATCTTATTAAATGTCGGAGCAGGCTTGAAGGGCCCAGTGGCCTACTCCTGCTCCCAATTCGCATGTTCTTATGTTTGTACATACCCTGTAAATTTTTTCCCATCAGATAATTATCCAATTACTTTTTGAAAGGCACGATTGAATCTACCTCCACCACACACTCAGCCAGTACATTCCAGATTGTAACCCCTTGCTGCATATAAAAGTCTTTCTCATGACGCAGTTGCATCTTGCCAGTCACCTTAAATCGGTATCCTCTGGTTCTCATGGGAAGAGTTTCTCCTATCTGCTTTGACCAGCCCCCTCATGATTTTGAACACTTGTATCAAATCTCCTCTCAGCCTTCTCTTCTCTAAAGAGAACAGCCCCAGCTTAGCCAATCTATCCTCGTTACGAAGTCTTCTATCCTAGGAACCATTAACTGCATTTGAAATATTTCTGAGACACCATTTGATCCGATATAATTAAAGTCTTTATTTTAACTACAGAATCATTTGTTCAAATAGCAAAATTAATGGTATGAGCAGTGTGAAACTAATGAGACTGGAAGCAGTTCAAAATGGTTGGGAGAGTTCAAAAAAACAATGGGGTTTTCAGTTTGTTAGTCATCCATTGGACTGAACTCACAGCATCAAACCATTGCCTGCTTGTGGAATCTAATGCATTAAAAAAACAATAGCAACACACAAAGAACACATGGTTCACCTTTTTGTTTTCTCCAGAATAGCACAGTAATTAGTAGATTAAAAATGTAAAGTTAATTGGTTCAGTGAAGGTTCACAGATCCAGGGTCACTGACACGACACTGCTGAATTGACGTGGGTGGGTTGATAATAACTGGGAGCCAGGGCTCTCAGTCATTTAATGCGAGCTTGTTAAAGAAAACAAGCAGCCGAATGCAGGATCTACCAGCACAAAATTCTTACACACCTGTATAAACAATACTCATGCACAATTAGATGGTGCTTGGATGACAAGGGGCCAGTGAATTTTTCAGATCTGTTGCATGACATTATGCAACTGTTGCCAGCAGCTCAATCATGCTTATGGGGAAAAAAGGGGATAGAGAGAAAATAGACAGAACAATAGCTCAGATTTTTCATCCAATTTTCTCCTTCTCCCCTTCCCACCCACCCCAACATGAACTGGGCTATGGTTTTGCTGGCATTAGCTACCCTCTGATGCCCTACCATAGTGGCCAATCTTTATTCAAGAGCTTGGAGAGCATGGCTAACCTAATGCGCACCGCATCACAGCAAACCTTAACCTTAACCCAGCCCCCTACCTCACCAGATTACTTCTATTCTTTCATGGGATGTGACTGCTGCTGGCAAGGCCACAATTTGTTGCCCTGCGCCAGTTGCCCTTGAACTGAGTGGCTTGCTTGGCCATTTCAGGTGTCAGTTAAGGGCCAACCGCATTGCTGTGGGTCTGGAATCACAGGTGGCCACAACCAGATGAGGATGGCAGATTTCCTTCCCTAAAGGACCTAAGATATAGTTTCTTGGTCGTCATTATTGAAATCAGCTTTTAATTCCAGATTTTTACACCCTTGATTCAAACATGGACAAAAGAGCTGAACCTGAGGGGAGGTGAGAGTGACTACCCTCGACACCATTTAACCGAGCGTAGCCTCAAGGAGCCCTAGCAAAACTGGAATCAATGCGAATCCGGGGGAAAGCTCTCCACTGGTTGGAAGTCATGTCTACACACAAAGGAAGATGGTTGTGGTTGTTGGAGGTCAAGCATCTCAGTTCCAGGAGTTCATCAGGATAGTGTCCTAGGCCCAACTATCTTCAGCTGCTTCATCAATGACCTTCCTTCCATCATAAGGTCAGAACCATAAGACATAAGCAGAAGTAGGCCATTCAGCCCATCGAGTCTGCTCCACCATTCAATGAGATCATGGCTGATCTGATAATCCTGAACTCCACTTTCCTGCCTTTTCCCCGTAACCTTTGATTCCCTTAAAAATTAAAAATCTGTCTGTCTCAGCCTTGAATATACTTAATGAACCGGCCTCTACAGCCCTCTGTGGTAAAGAATTCCACAGATTCACTACACTCAGAAGAAATTCCTCCACATCTCTGTCTTAAATGGGTGACCCCTTACTCTGAGATTATGCCTTCTGGCCCTAGACTCTCCCACAAGGGAAAACCACCCCTCGGCATCTACCCTGTCAAGCCCCCTAAGAATCTCATATGTTTTAATAAGGTTGCCTCTCATTCTTGTATGATCCAATGGGTACAGGCCCAACCTACTCAACCTCTCCTCATAAGAAAATCTCTCCATACCCAGGATCAACCTAATGAACCTTCTATGGAGAGCCTCCAATGTCAATATATCTTTCCTTAGATAAGGGACCAAAACTGTTCACAATATCCTTGCTGTGGTCTAACTAGTGTCCTGTATAGTTTTAGCAAGACTTCCTATTTTTCATACTTCATTCCCTTTGAAATAAAGGCCAACATTCCATTTGCCTTCCCTATTACCTGTTGAACTTGTACGCTAGCTTTTTGGGATTCACACACAAGGACCCCCAAATCCTTCTGTGCTGCAGCTTTCTCCATTTAAATAATATTCAGCTCTTCCATTCTTCCTGCCAAAGTGCATAACTTCACAGTTCCCCGCATTATATTCCATCTGCCAAGTTTTTGCCCACTCACTTAACCTGTCTATATCCCTCCGTAGGCTCCTTGTGTCATCCTCACCACCTGCCTTCTCACCTATTTTTGTGTCATCCGTAAACTTGGTGATAGTACTTTCACTTGCCTCATCCAAGTCATTTATACATGTTGTAAATAATTGTGGCCCCAGCACTGATCCCTGTGGCACTCCACTAGTTACAGGTTGCCATCCTGAAAATGCCTCTCTTATCCCAACTCTGTCTTATATTAAATAAAAACAGAATTACCTGGAAAAACTCAGCAGGTCTGGCAGCATCGGCGGAGAAGAAAAGAGTTGACGTTTCGAGTCCTCATGACCCTTCGACAGAACTTGAGTTTGAGTACAAGAAAGAGTTGAAGTATAAGCTGGTTTAAGGTGTGTGGGGGGGGCGAAGAGAGAGAGAGAGAGAAGTGGAGGGGGTTGGTGTGGTTGTAGGGACAAACAAGCAGTGATAGAAGCAGATCATCAAAAGATGTCAACAACAATAGAACAAAAGAACACATAGGTGTTAAAGTTGGTGATATTATCTAAACGAATGTGCTAATTAAGAATCGATGGTAGGGCACTCAAGGTATAGCTCTAGTGGGGGTGGGGAGAGCATAAAAGATTTTAAAATATTTAAAAATAATGGAAATAGGTGGGAAAAGAAAAATCTATATAATTTATTGGGAAAAAAAAGGAAGGGGGAAACAGAAAGGGGGTGGGGATGGGGGAGGGAGCTCAAGACCTAAAGTTGTTGAATTCAATATTCAGTCCGGAAGGCTGTAAAGTGCCTAGTTGGAAGATGAGGTGTTGTTCCTCCAGTTTGCGTTGGGCTTCACTGGAACAATGCAGCAAGCCAAGGACAGACATGTGGGCAAGAGAGCAGGGTGGAGTGTTAAAATGGCAAGCGACAGGGAGGTTTGGGTCATTCTTGCAGACAGACCGCAAGTGTTCTGCAAAGCGGTCGCCCAGTTTACGTTTGGTCTCTCCAATGTAGAGGAGACCACATTGGCAGCAACGAATGCAGTAGACTAAGTTGGGGGAAATGCAAGTGAAATGCTGCTTCACTTGAAAGGAGTGTTTGGGCCCTTGGACGGTGAGGAGAGAGGAAGTGAAGAGGCAGGTGTTGCATCTTTTGCGTGGGCATGGGGTGGTGCCATAGGAGGGGGTTGAGGAGTAGGGGGTGATGGAGGAGTGGACCAGGGCGTCCCGGAGGGAGCGATCCCTACGGAATGCCGATAGGGGGGGGTGAAGGGAAGATGTGTTTGGTGGTGGCATCATGCTGGAGTTGGCAGAAATGGCAGAAGATGATCCTTTGAATGCGGAGGCTGGTGGGGTGATAAGTGAGGACAAGGGGGACCCTATCATGTTTCTGGGAGGGAGGAGAAGGCATGAGGGCGGATGCGCGGGAGGTGGACCGGACACGGTTGAGGGCCTTGTCAACGACCGTGGGTGGAAAACCTCGGTTAAGGAAGAAGAAGGACATGTCAGAGGAACTGTTTTTGAAGGTAGCATCATTGGAACAGATGCGACGGAGGCGAAGGAACTGAGAGAATGGGATGGAGTCCTTACAGGAAGCAGGGTGTGAGGAGCTGTAGTCGAGGTAGCTGTGGGAGTCGATGGGTTTGTAATGGTTATTGGTGGACAGTCTATCACCAGAGATTGAGACAGACAGGTCAAGGAAGAGAAGGGAAGTGTCAGAGATGGACCACGTGACCCAAACCTCCCTGTCGCTTGCCATTTTAACACTCCACCCTGCTCTCTTGCCCACATGTCTGTCCTTGGCTTGCTGCATTGTTCCAGTGAAGCCCAACGCAAACTGGAGGAACAACACCTCATCTTCCAACTAGGCACTTTACAGCCTTCCGGACTGAATACTGAATTCAACAACTTTAGGTCTTGAGCTCCCTCCCCTATCCCCACCCCCTTTCTGTTTCCCCCTTCCTTTTTTTTCCAATAAATTATATAGATTTTTCTTTTCCCACCTATTTCCATTATTTTAAATATTTTAAAATCTTTTATGCTCTCCCCACCCCCACTAGAGCTATACCTTGAGTGCCCTACCATCCATTCTTAATTAGCACATTCGTTTAGATAATATCACCAACTTTAACACCTATGTGTTCTTTTGTTCTATTGTTGTTGACATCTTTTGATGATCTGCTTCTATCACTGCTTGTTTGTCCCTACAGCTACACCAACCCCCTCCACTTCTCTCTCTCTCTCTCTCCACGCCCCCCCCCCCCCCCCCCCCCCCCACACACACCTTAAACCAGCTTATACTTCAACTCTTTCTTGTACTCGAACTCAAGTTCTGTCGAAGGGTCATGAGGACTCGAAACGTCAACTCTTTTCTTCTCCGCCGATGCTGCCAGACCTGCTGAGTTTTTCCAGGTAATTCTGTTTTTGTTTTGGTTTCCAGCATCTGCAGTTTTTTTGTTTTTATCTCTGTCTTATATTAGTTAGCCAATCCTCTATCCATACTGATATACTACCCCCAACACCATGGGCTCTTATCTTATTAAGTAGCCTTATATGCAGTACCTTATCAAACACCTTTTGAAAATCCAAATATATTACATCCACTGGTTCCCCTTTATCTACCCTGCTTGTTACCTCCTCAAAGAATTCTAATCAATTCGTCAGGCATGATTTCCCCTTCATGAAGCCATGCTGACTCTGCTTGATTCTAATATGCATTTCTAAATGCTCTGCTATTACATCCTTTATAATAGACTCTAACATTTTCTCAATGACAGATGTTAAAATAACTGGCCGATAGTTAGCTATTTTTTGCCTCCCTACTTTTTTGAATAATGGTGTTACATTGGCAGTTTACCAATCCTCTAAGGATTCTTGGAAGATTACTACCAGTGCATCTACTATCTCTGCTTCCTTTAATATCTTAAGAAGCAACCCATTAGGTCCAGGAGACTTTAGCCCCATTAGTTTCCCTAGTAGTTTTTCACTAGTGATAGTTATTGTATTTATTTCCTCCCCCACTTCTGCCCTTTGATTATTTAGTATTTTTGGAATGTTAATAGTATCTCCTAACGTGAAGACTGATGCAAACTCCTCTGCCATTTCCTGGTCCCCCACTGTTCACTGATGTTTGCGCAATGTTCAGCGCCATTTGCGACTCCTCAGATACTGAAGCACTCCATTGTCCAAATTCAGCAAACTGAACAATATTCAGGTTTGGACTGACAAGTGACCAGTAACATTTGCACTGCAGAAGTGCCAGGCAATGACCATCTCCAACAAGAGAGAATCTAACCATCGCATTGATGGTTAAACATTCAATGGCATTAGCATCGCTGAATTACCCAAGTAACAACATCCTGAGGCTTTCCATGGACCGGAAGCTGAACTGGACTAGCCATATAAATACTGTGGTTAAAAGAGCAGATCAGAGGCCAGGAGTCCTGCAGCAAATAACTCATCTCCTGACTCCCCAAAGCCTGTCCACCACCTACAAGACAAGACACAAGTCAGGAATGTGATGTAATACTGTCCACTTGAACATCACTTGGAGGAAGCACTGAGGGTGGCAAGGGCGCAGAACATACTCCGGGTGGGGGACTTCAACGTCCATCACCAAGGGTGGCTCGGTAGCACCACTACTGACCAAGCTGGACGAGCCCTAAATTGACATATCTGCTAGAATGGGTCTGCAGCAGGTGGTGAGGTAACTAACAAGAGGGAAAAACATACTTGACCTCATCCTCACCAACCTGCCTGCTGCAGATGCATCTGTCCATTACCGTATCGGTAGGAGTGGCCATCGCGCAATCGTTGTGGAGACAAAGTCCCACCTTCACATTGAGGATACCCTCCATCATCTTGTGTGGCATTATTACCGTGATAATTGGGATAGATTTCAAAGGTATCTAACAACTCAAGGCTGGGCATCCATGAGGCACTACGGGCCAACAGCAACAGCAGAATTGTACTCCAACACAATCTGTAACCTCAGGGCCCAGCATATCCTTCACTCTACCATTACCATCAAGCCAGGGGATCTGCCCTGGTGTTCAATGAAGAGTGCAGGAGGACATGCCAGGAGCAGCAACATATCTACTAAAAATGAGATGTCAACCTGGTGAAGCTATAACACAGGGCTTCTTGTGTGCCAAAGAGCATAAGCAGCAAGTGATAGGCACGGCTAAGTGATCCCACAATCAACAGATCAGATTTAAGCTCTGCAGACCTGCCACACCCAGTCGTGAATGGTGGTGGACAATTGAACAACTCACCGGAGGAGGAAGCTCCACCAAATATCCCCATCCTCAATGATGGAGGAGCCCAACACATCAGTGCAAAATATAAGGCTGAAGCATTTGCTATATTCTTCAGCCAGAAGTGCCGACGAGATGATCCATCTCAGCCTCCTCTGGAAGTCCCCAGCATCAGAGATGCCAGTCTTCAGCCAATTCGATTCACTCCATGATATCAAGAAATGGCTGAAGGCACTGGATACTGCAAAGGCTATGGGTCCTGACAATATTCCAGCAATGGTACTGAAGACCTGTGCTCCAGGACTTGCTGCGCCCCGAGCCAAGCTGTTACAGTACAACTATAACACTGAAATCTAGCCATCTTTGTGGAAAATTACCCAGGCATGTCCTGTGCACAAAAAGGACAAACCCAACCTGGCGAATTGCCACTCCATCAGTCTACTCATGACCATCAGCAGAGTAATGGAAGGGGTCATGAACAGTGCTATCAAGTGGCAATTGCTTAGCAATAACCTGCTCAATGACACTGAGTTTGGGTTCCCCCAGGGTCACTCAGCTCCTGCCCTTATTATAGCCTTGGTTCAAACATGCACAGAAGAGCTGAGCTCCCAAGATGAAGTGAGGGTGACTGCCATTGACATCAAAGCCGAATTTGACCGAGTGTGGTATCAAGGAGCCCTAGCAAAACTGGAGTCAATGGGAATCAGGGGGAAAACTCTCCACTGGTTGGAGTCATACCAAGCACAATGGAAGATGGTTGTGTTGTTGAAGGTCAGTCACCTCAGCTCAAGGACATCACTGCAGAAGCTCCTCAGGGTAGTGTCCTCAGCCCAACCACCTTCAGCTGCTTCATCAATGACCTTCCTTCCATCATAAGATTAGAAGTGGGGATGTTCACGGATGATTGCACAATGTTCAGCACCATTCGTGACTCCTCAGATACTGAAGCAGTCCATGTCCAAATGCAGCAAGACCTGGGCAATATCCAGGCTTGGGCTGACAAGCAGCAAGTAACATTTGCGCCACACAAGTGTCAGGCAATGACCATCCCCAACAAGACAGAATCCAACCAGCACTCCTTGATGTTCAATGGCATTACCATCACTGAATCTTCCACTATCAACATCCCAGGGGTTGCCATTGACCAGAAACTGTACTGGGCTAGCCATATAAATACTGTGGCTACAAGAGCAGGTCATAGGCTAGGAATCCTGTGATGAGTAACTCACCTCCTGACTCCCCAAAGCCTGTCCACCAACCACAAGTCAGGAGTGTTTTGGAATACTCTCCACTTGCCTGGATGAGTGAAGCTCCCACAACACTCAAGAAGATTAACACCATCCAGGACAAAGCTGTCCACTTTATTAGCACCACATCAACAAACATTCACTCCCTCCACCACCAATGCACAGTAGAAGCTGTGTGTACCATCTGCAAGATGCACTGCAGGAATTCATCAGAGCTCCTTCGACAGCACCTTCCAAAAGCATGACCACTACGATCTAGAAGGACAAGGGCAGCAGATAGATGGGAACACCACCATCTGGAAGTTCCCCTCCAAGTCACTCACCATCCTGACTTGGAAATATATCACCGTTCCTTCACTGTCGCTGGGTCAAAATCCTGAAACTCCCTTCCTAACAGCACTGTGGGTGCACCTACACCACATGAACTGCAGCAGTTCAAGAAGGCAGCTCACCACCACCTTCTCAAAGGCAACTTGGGATGGGCAACAAATGCTGGCCCAGTCAGCAAAGCTCACATCCCACGAATGAATAAAATAAAAGCTTGCCTGGATGAATGCAGCTCCAACAACACTCAACAAGCTTGACACCATCCAGGACAAAGCAGCCCATCCACAAACATTCACTCTCTCCACCACAGACAAACAGTGGCAGCAATGTGTATCATCTACAAAATGCACTGCAGAAACTCACCAAGGCTCCTTAGACAGTGCCTTCCAAACCCACAACCGCTACCATCTAGAAGGAAAAGGGCAGCAAAGAGGGCTCGAGTACAGGAGCAAGGATGTCTTACTGCAGCTGTACAGAGCCTTGGTAAGACCGCACCTGAAGTACTGTGTGCAGTTTTGGTCTCCTTACCAAAGAAAGGATAAACTTGCCATAGACGGGGTGCAGCGAAGGTTCATCAGACTGATTCCTGGGATGGCAGGATTGTCGTACGAGGAGAAATTGGGTCAACTCAGCATGGATTCACTGGAGTTGAAAAGAATGAGAGGGGAGCTCAATGAAACCTATAAACCTCTGACAGGGCTGGACAGACTGGATGCAGGGATGATGTTTCCTCTTTCCTCTGGCTTGGGGGGGGGGGGGGGGGGGGGGGGGGGGTGCGGTCTAGAACAAGGGGTCACAATCTCAAGATACAGGGTAGACTGAGATGAGGAGAAACATCTTCATTCAGAGCGTGATGAAAAAGTGGAATTCTCTGCCACAGAAGCTGTGAAGGCCAAGTCACTGAATATATTTAAGTAGGAAATAGATAGACTTCTAGACTCTATAGGTGTCAAGGCATAGGGAGGGAGAGCAGTAGTATGGCTTTCAGATAGAGGATCAGCCATGATCATACTAAGGCGGAGCAGGTTCGAAGGGCTGCATGACCTAATCCTGATCTTATTGTCTATGTTTCTACCACCTGAAAGTTTCCCTCCAAGCCACTTGCCATCCTGACTTGGAAATATATCGCCATTCCTTCACTGGCGCTGGGTCAAAATCCTGAAACTCCCTTCCTAACAGCACTGTGGGTGCACCTACACCACATGGACTGCAGCAGTTCAAGAAGGCAGCTCACCACCACCTTCTCAAGGGCAACTTGGGATGGGCAACAAATGCTGGCCCAGCCAGCAAAGCTCACATCCCATAAATGCATAAAAATATTTTTTTTTATTAATTTGAATTTAAATTCCACCGGATACCCTGGAAGGATTTGATTCTATATCCCCAGAGCATTAGTCTGGGCCTCTGGATTACTAGTCCAGTGATATTACCACTATACCACTGTCTCCCCGAGAGGTAGCCACATGCATGCGCTTTCCAGCATCAGTCACTGTTTAGCAATCAGGAATAGCAATCCCGATTGATATTTCCCTCTCTCTACCATGGTCAACTTCAATAACCAGGTCACTGCCCTATAACAGCTAACTTGGTACAAATCAGGCTAGTACCCTCCTCTAGTTACTTATTCAGTAACTCCTATTGGAAAGCATGCTCCTGTGCATTCATATAAAAGACAAATACTGCAGATACTGGAGATTTGAAATAAGTCAAAGTGCTGAAAAAGCTCAGCAGATCTAGCAGCATCGGTAGAGGGAGAAACAGAGTTCATGTTTCGAGTCCAACATGACTCTCCTTCAGAATTATTAATGCAACTGCATATGTTTGCTGAGAAAAGAATCAGTCTTGGATATAATGTATCTTTGACTCAACCTTCCAATGCACGCTGGTCAAGGTTACTGTTAAGAATTTTAAAATGCTCTGGTATCAACAATGCAAAAGCAAAATATACTGTAAGTCATTATAAAACAACAATTACAATGACAAATTGCATCACTATAGAAACGTTAACACAGTAACAGGCACTTCATATGACCATTATAAAACAAAACCTGATACTAAGTTACAAAGAGATAAAAACAAAAAACTGCGGATGCTGGAAATCCAAAACAAAAACAGAATTACCTGGAAAAACTCAGCAGGTCTGGCAGCATCGGCGGAGAAGAAAAGAGTTGACGTTTCGAGTCCTCATGACCTTTCAGCAGAACTAAGTTACAAAGATAGATTAGGACAGACAACCAAAAGTTTGATTGAAGAGGTAGGCTTTAAGGAGTGTCTTAAGGAGGAAGGCGAGGTAGAGACACAGAGCAGTTCAAGGAGGGAATTTCAGGGCCTGGAGCCCAGGCAGTTGAAGGTACAGCCACCAACACTGAAGCAATTAAAAGCAGGGGTGCTCATGGGGCCAGAATTACAAGATCATGGAGAATTATGGGACTGGAGGAAATTCTGGAGGTAGGGAGGGGCAAGAACTTGGAGGGATTTGAAAAGTAAAATGACAATTTTAAAATCAAGGTGTTGCATAACTGGAAGCCAATGTAAATCAGCTAGCACAGAAGGGATGGATGAATAAGACTTTGTGCGAGTTAGGATATGGGCAGCAAAGTTTTTAGTTAACCATGTTTACAGAGGGTAAAGCGTTGGGGGTCAGCCAGACTGCTTTGGAATAGTCAAGTCTTGAGGTAACAAAGCATGACTGAGGGTTTCAGCAGCAGGTAACCATTGCCTCTTGACATTCAGTTGCATTACCATCGCTGAATCCCCCATTATCAACATCCTGGGGGTTACCATTGACCAGAAACTGAATTGGACTAGCTAAATTAATACTGTGGCTACAAGAGCAGATCAGAGTCTGGGAATCCTGTGGCGAGTAACTCACCTCCTGACTTCCCAAAGACTGTCCACCATCCACAAGGCACAAGTCAGGAGCGTGATGGAATACTCTCTGCTTGCCTGGATGAGGGCAGCTCCAAACACATTCAAGAAGCTTGACACCATCCAGGACAAAGAAGCCCGCTTGATTGGCATCCCATCCATAAGCATTCACTCCCTCCACCACCGACTCACAGTAGCAGCAGTGTGTACCGTCCACAAGATGCACTGCAGGAATTCACCAAGGCTCCTTCGACAGCACCCTCCAAGCCCACGACCACTACCATCTAGAAGAACAAGGGCAGCAGATAGATGGGAACACCACCACCTGGATGTTCCCCACCAAGCCACTCACCATCCTGACTTGGAAATATATCGCTGATCCTTCACTGTCGCTGGGTCCAAATCCTGGAACTCCTCCCTAACTGCATTGTGGGTGTACCTGCAGCGGTTCAAGGTGGCAGTTCATCACCACCTTTTCAAAGGCAATAAGGAATGGGCAATAAATGCTGGACTAACCAGCAATGCCCATATTCCATAAATGAATTTAAAAAAAAACAAACTGAGGAAGGAGCAGAGCCACACAATAAAAGAGAGGTGAAAATAAGGGGTGCTTCGTGATGGCATGGATTTGAGACTGGACTCTCACCTCAGAGTTAAATATGACACCAAGATGGTAAACAGCCTGGTTCAGTCTCAGACAGTTGCCAGGGAGAAGGATTGAGTTGGTGGCTTGTCAATGATTGAATCTCAGCTGGAGTATTGTATCTAATTCTGGGGACCACACTTTAAGAAGTATGTCAAGGCCTTGGAGTGGGTGCAGAGGAGATTTACCGGAATGGTGTCAAGGATGAGGTGCTTCAGTTAGGTGGAGAAACTGGGATTTTTCTTCTTAGAGCAAATAAGATTAAGGGGAAATAAGATTAAACTAATAAAGGTTTTCATAAGCTTGAATGATTTTGATAGAATAAGTAAGGAGAAACTGCTTCTCCTGACAGAAAGGTCAGTAACCAAGTGACACAGGTTTAAGGACATGACAAAAGAACGAGGAGGGAGCGGTGAGTTTTTTCAGGCAAGTGCTATCTGAAACTGCAGTGGAAGCAGATTTAATAGCAAATTTCCAAAGATAATTGAATATAAATTTGAAAAGGAAAAACTTTCAGGGCCATGGGGAATGACTAAGACTAACTGAATAGCTCTTTGAAAGAACCAGCACATCCATAATGGGCCAAATGGCCTCTTTCTAAGCTGTAAGATTCTATAAACCGAGCAACTATGACTTTTGGTCCTAAGTTCAAATGAATTCATTTCACTAAACAAATAACTGGAAATTGTTACGAGCATTTGCACAGACATGCAGTGCGTTATTTTCTTACTGATTGCATTGTGTGTTTCAGTGAGCTTCACATGCAGAGTTTGTGTAATTCAGATTTTTTACACATAGTACTTCTGCTTCAGCGATTTCAAACGATGCTTTAAGTTCATGCAAAGGTCTCCACTGAAAGGTAATTAACAGGTCATGGTGGGGAGCAGGAGGTTTGTGCAGTTCATCAATTCTGGCGAGGACTTCAGTTGGAGAGGATGGAAGGCTACCTTTCAACTCCCAACCTGACAAGAGTCTTACGAGTTAAATTACAGCAAGTGATGTAAGACAACACAATTTGATTTCACTTTCAAAACAGAAAAGACTACATTTCTTCAGAAAGGAGTGCTTATTAGGGTAATGACGCAGGAGTGGTTTCAGACCAAATTCTGTACAGTATGCAGGGAAAACACTGTCAGCATCCACAAATCCCCTTTTGTGCTTATCTTCTGCTTTAGTTGTAAATACATTTACTTCTTGTCTTAGGCTGTAAAATCTAGATCAGTTTAATTTCCAGTGTGAGAATGGAACTGCAGTTTGGGACTACAACTTAACCAGCAAGTGAATCACTGAGGTTTATTAAACCTCAGTACCATGAAACTCGGAGTATGGTGTTAGGTCAATAAGACATGAAAAGAAGCCAAAAACAGCAAATATCAAAACTTTATTGCCTTTTGCTAATTTTAAAAATGAACCAAAAAAAGACTGCTACAAGTCGCACGTTATAACATTCTAGGCTATGGGCCAAGTGCTGGTAAATGGGATTAGGTAGGTAGGTCAGCTGTTTCTCACGTGTCAGGGGAGACTCAATGGGCTGAAAGGCCTCTTCTGCACTGTGATTCTGTGTGGCCACAGGCCCTTTATTCTGGGAGCTACCAACACAAATTACAAGAAAAGGATCTTCCTCTCATCATCGTGAAATCTCACACCCAATTGTAAGGATGTTATAATCACAAAACCAGGGGGCTTGCAGATCAAAACTTGTTATGTTGACTAAGCTGTTTACAGTCCTATCTCACACCTGGGACTGTCCAGGTCCATTTCAAAAGGGGACCATTGAGTGGGTAATGAAAGTCATTTGCATCTAAATAAGCTTTACCCCTTTAGTGGAGTCAGAAGGCCTGCTTAGACAATGGATTCCCGACACAAGAACCTCAATATGGATGGTAACTCTTTCAAAAGCTAATAGGTAGGGTATCATCAGTCCTGAAATCAAAGGCAGTTCCAGGCACTAGATAAACATCTCTTTTGAAATCATTGTGGAGAAGGGTCACATGACTTGTGACCATTTTGAAATCTCTCTATTCCTTTGAGAACTGGGAAAGCCCACAGTCTGCTGTTTAACATCCAACTGATGAACACCAAAAAGCAGGACTCCAGGCTAAACAACAGCCTGCTCCTCGAAACCGGTCTCTGCTGGAAGATCACCTGCAGAATTGACCCAATCTGTACGTACCTACTTCATCTTGCGGTATCAGCACCAACTGTAAAAAGAACTCTACCTTCCAGTCTTCAGCCAGCTAAACCTGAGTTCCGACATGAAAGAACCCCTCACTGGACTCTAACTCTGGAATCTGATAAACATATGAACTAATATTAATTTCAGTGGTTCTTTTATTGTTACTCTCCCTTGTTGTAAAACTTTCCTTTTTTCTACCCACCCCGCCTTACTGTGCATGTGTAGTAATGGAGTGGGTCATTGTGAACACTCCCCCCATCGAGGTTGGAATGTGAATAAGCTAACCTTCTGAGTTAATCACAATGTGACTTTGCTGCAACTTAATTAGTAAATTGGATCACACAAACCAAGTGTTTGGGAAAACATGCCACAGCCTACTTTAAAAAATAATTCAAACAGCTTCTGCTTACAGGCATTTGGTGAGAGGAAAGAAGCTCAGTTTGTCTTTCCCTTCTGTCCATAACAGTAGATTATCAATAAATGACAGGTTTTGGATCATACAAGACAAGATCCACTTGCAGGAACTGCTGTCAATTCACTGTCAGAACATAGTTGCTAAAAAAAATCCAAACTTGTAGCTCCATTGCAAGGAGAATAGCTTCTGGACAAAGTATTGGAAAGCTAAAATAAAAGTCAAGTGCTGGAAGTACTCAGTCTGGCAGTATCTGTGGACAATGCACAAATGACTGTTGCAAGGTTTCAGCCCATTCATCCATGACGGCAGGCATCTTGGTGTGATGCATATTAAACAATGTTCATATTAAGCAAAATTTTCTTGAATCGTCCTCACGACATTGGTTCACATGTCTCAACTGAAAGCTAATCTGCACCTTCTGCTTGGTGAATTTAACTGCTTGCTATCAACCCTCACGTCTGCCATTCTCACCCAACAAGCCCTGCATTCCCAACTTCCCTTACCTGTTCAGAGTTCTGGAATAAGTTCCTTCTGCTTACATTCCCACTTCTCCCAACTTTGCTCAGGACTGTCCAACTCTGGATTCTGCTCATGCCAGGCACAAAGTTACAAACATCATCTATTGCAACCTTGTCTCTCTTCCCAACCTTTGAAACCATTGACAATTCTCTCCTCAGAACTCCAATCTTCCCCATGGCCCCGCTCTCCTTCAGTCTCATTCTTACCCATGAAAAAACAAATTAGGCTGCCAATGAGAATCTCAGGGAATCTTCCGTGATCTGCATCCCAAGGCCAATTGGTTATATCATCTGGAAACATGGAGGTGGCTTCCACACAGATGTTGAAAAGAACCAAAACAAAAACAGAAATACCTGGAAAAACTCAGCAGGTCTGGCAGCATCGGCGGAGAAGAAAAGAGTTGACGTTTCGAGTCCTCATGACCCTTCGACAGAACTTGAGTTCGAGTCCAGGAAAGAGCTGAAATATAAGCTGGTTTAAGGTGTGTGTGTGGGGGGCGGAGAGATAGAGAGACAGAGAGGTGGAGGGGGTTGGTGTGGTTGTAGCGACAAACAAGCAGTGATAGAAGCAGATCATCAAAAGATGTCAACAACAATAGTACAATAGAACACATAGGTGTTAAAGTTAAAGTTGGTGATATTATCTAAACGAATGTGCTAATTAAGAATGGATGGTAGGGCACTCAAGGTATAGCTCTAGTGGTTTTTTTTTTTATTTTATATAATGGAAATAGGTGGGAAAAGGAAAATCTTTATAATCTATTGGGAAAAAAAAGAAGGGGGAAACAGAAAGGGGGTGGGGATGGGGGAGGGGACTCACGACCTAAAGTTGTTGAATTCAATATTCAGTCCGGAAGGCTGCAAAGTCCCCAGTCGGAAGATGAGGTGCTGCTCCCCCAGCCTGCGCCGGGCCCCACCGGAACAATGCAGCAAGCCAAGGACAGACATGTGGGCAAGAGAGCAGGGCGGAGCGCCAAAACGGCAAGCGACAGGGAGGTCCAGGTCATTCTTGCGGACAGACCGCAGGTGTTCTGCAAAGCGGTCGCCCAGTTTACGTTTGGTCTCTCCAATGTAGAGGAGACCACATTGGGAGCAACGAATGCAGTAGACTAAGTTGGGGGAAATGCAAGTGAAATGCTGCTTCACTTGAAAGGAGTGCCTGGGTCCCTGGACGGTGAGGAGAGAGGAAGCGAAGGGGCAGGCGCTGCATCTTTTGCGTGGGCAAGGGGTTGTGCCATAGGAGGGGGTTGAGGAGTAGGGGGTGATGGAGGAGTGGACCAGGGTGTCCCGGAGGGAGCGATCCCCACGGAACGCCGATAAGGGGGGTGAAGGGAAGACGTGCCCGGTAGTGGCACCATGCCGGAGCCGGCGGAAACGGCGGAGGACGATCCTCTGAATGCGGAGGCTTTCTATCACTGCTTGTTTGTCGCTACAACCACACCAACCCCCTCCACCTCTTTGTCTCTCTATCTCTCCGCCCCCCACACACACACCTTAAACCAGCTTATATTTCAGCTCTTTCCTGGACTCGAACTCAAGTTCTGTCGAAGGGTCATGAGGACTCGAAACGTCAACTCTTTTCTTCTCCGCCGATGCTGCCAGACCTGCTGAGTTTTTCCAGGTATTTCTGTTTTTGTTTTGGATTTCCAGCATCCGCAGTTTTTTTGTTTTTATATTTGAAAAGAACCAAGTTCGATTTCTGTCTTCCCTGAAAGCTGCTTCCATGCTTTCTAGCTGCCTCTCAAGTTGAAATGGAAATTAACACTGAACACTTCAGCAGTTTTCAGGATGAATGTCTGCTAATTTAGGGCAAGGAGGAGCTTGGAGAGGTAGGGAGGGATGAGACCACAGAAGGATCTGAAAACAATGGTGAGCAATTTAAAAATCAACCCTTCACCTATTAACAGAACACACAGCGTCTTCTCAAATTTTCATATTTCCAGTTCAGTCCTTGTAATATCCAATCCATTGAGAAGCCAACCCTATACTGGAACCTCAAAAAGACCTGCTCCCATGTTAGGAGAACGAAATTTATCACACCCAGCAAATAAAAAAAATCTTCTCTCTGGATTTCAGGTGTCAAATTAGCAGCCAACCACCCACAATACTGACAGGTTAGCTTGTGTTTTCACTTGTGCGGGAACAAGAAGGAGCAATGGAGAAGTTCCCACCATGCATAGCAGTAGTTAAAAGGCCTGTAGTTTTAATGGGGATGCTTTCATTGCCTTTGCAAACAATAAAATGGTACCATTATATCCACCTTACTTTATCTAATCCCATCAACCTATCCCTTTTCCTGCATGTGCGTATCTAGATTCCCTTTAAAAGTGTCAATGCTATTCACCTCAACTTGTCCTTGTAGTAGCAAGTTCTAACCACTCTGAGTAAAAACATTTCTCCTGAATTCCCTATTGTATTTATTAGTGACAATCTTATATTTATGGCTTTGGATTTTGGATATCCTTACGAGCAGGAACATCTTTTCAAAATCAACACTATTGAACAGCTTCATAATTTTAAATAAGATCTTGACACCACTTTTGAAGATTGACTACCATTTTGGTTGCAATTGGGCACCTGCTTCCCAAGTGTTGATAGAGTAGACATTCTTGGAGGCTTTGAGATTGTCTCCGGAAAATTTTGTTTGGCTTTTGTGCAAACAGGCTCCCTGGTGTAGCAATGAGTAGAGTACATCTGTTTGAACAGCCTCGAGTCGGGCATTCTGATGACATGTCAACCATCAACAAGAGCAGCCACAGAGAGAACAGTGAGAGACACAGAGGGGGCAGCTGCTCAAGCCTACAAACTGGCACCAACTCTACTGGCCAACAACTGATGTTCTTACTATGGTAAGGTAGGACTCAAACCATCTGCGAACCCACAGCCGATACTGACATCTCAATTAAACCCAGCCATCCGCAAGGGAGAATCATTCTTGACACAAGGGCTTGCCAATTAAATTTAAAGACCTCTTCCATGTCACAATAAGAACATAAGAACACAAGAAATAGGAGGAGTAGATCATTTGACCCTCAGGCCTGCTTCTCCATTTAAGAATGTGGCCGATTTTCTATCTCAGTTACACCTTCCTGCAATATCCCCATACCCCTTGGTTTCCTTGGTATACAAATATCTATCAAATTCTGGTATGAATATTCTCAACAAATGAGCATCCACATCTCTCTGGGGTAGGGAATTCACTGCCACCTAAGTGAAGAAATTTCACCTCATCGCAATCCTAAATGGCTGACCCCTTATCCAAAGTGCATAACCCCTAGTTCTCGATTCCACAGTTGGGAGCAACATACACCCAGCATCCACGCTGTCAAGCTATTTAAACTTTAGGGAATATACAGCTAGTCTGGTTCAATGAAGATTGCAGGAGGGCATTCCAGGTTCAACAGCAGGCACACCCAAAAATGTGGTGTCAACGTGGTGAAGCTACACACAGGACTATGTGAATGCCAAACAGCAGAAGCATCATGCAATAGGCAGAGCTAAGCAATCCCACAACCAATGGATCAGATCTAAGCTCTGCAGTCCTGCCATATCCAGTCACAAACGATGGTGGACAATTAAACAACTAACAGGAGGAGGAGGCTCCACAAATATCCCCATCTTAATGATGGAGAAGTCCCACATGGAATCATAGAAAGTTTACAGCACAGGAAAAGGCCATTGGCCCATCGTGTCTGCGCCAGCCAAAAGAATAGCCACCCAGACTAATCCCACTTTCCAGCATTTGGTCTGTGGCCCTGCAGGTTACAATACTTAAGATGCATATCTAGACACCCATTAAATGTGTTGCGGGCTTCTGCCTCTTCTACCCTGTTAGGCAGTGACTTCCCGACCCCCACAACCCTCTGAAAAAGCCTTTCCTCATCTCCCCTCTAATCTTTCTGCCAATCAGTTGAAATCACCTCGTCGCTGACCTCTCTGCTGAAGGAAATAGGCCCTTCCCATCCACTCCACGCCACTCATAATTTTGTACATCTCAATTAAATTTCCCCTCACCCTCTTCTGTTCCAAGGAGAACAATCCCAGCCTATCCAATCTTTTCTCATGGCTGGACTTTCCAGTCCTGGCAACATCCTCGTAGATCTCCTCTGCACCTTCTCTATTATAATGACATCCTTTCTGTAATGAGGTGACCAGAACTGCGCACAGTGCTCAAGTTATGGCCTAACTAATATTTTACATAATCCTAGCATAACCTCCCTATTCTTATATTCTACACCTTGGCTAATAAATGAAAGGATTCCATAGGCCTTCCTAAACACCTTATCAACCTGTCCTGCTACCTTCAGCGATCTGTAGACATTCACTCCAAGGTCGCTAACTTCCTTCACACTTCTCAGTATCCTCCTATTTATTGTGTAATCCTTTGCCTTGTTTGACCTCCCCAAATGCATCACTTCTCTGGGTTGAATTCCATTTGCCACTTTTCTACCAACCTGACCAGTCCATTGATACATTGCTGCAGTCTACAGCAATCCTCGTTATCAACTGCTCTGCCAATTTTTGTGTCAGCTGCAAACTTCTTGATCATTTTCCCTACAATTACATCCAAATCATTAATACATTCCACAAAAATCAGGGGGCCTAGTACTGAGCCCTGTAGAAGCCCAGAGGAAATAGTATTCCAGTCGCAAAAACATCCATCAACCATTACCCTTTGATTCCTGCCAGTGAGGCAATTTTGTATCCTGCTTGCTACATTCCCCTGGATCCCATGGGCTTTTTTTTTAAAACCAGTCTGGCATGTGGGAACTTATCAAAACCTTTGCTATAATCCACACAGGTCACATCAACCGCACTGCCTTCATCAATCCTCACTGAATTTTTTGAGGAAGTAATCAGTTTAGTCAGACACGACCTTCCTTTAACAAATCCATGCTAACTATCTTTGATTAATCCATGCCTTTCTAAGTGACAGTTTACCCTGTCCCTCAGAATTGATTCCAATAATTTGCCCACTACCATGGTAAGACTGACTGACTGACCTACCTATAATTATTCGGTTTACCCTCACTCCCTTTTGAAAGATACAACCCCGTCAATGATCCAGCACCTCACCTATCTCCAGTGAACATTGAAAAATGATGGTCAGATCCTTTACAATTTCCTCCCTGGCTTCTTTGAACTGTTTGGGGTACATTTCATCCAGTCTTGGTGAGTTATCCACTTTCAAGGATGCTATTTCCCCTTAATTCCTCCCTCCCTATGATTATAATATCCAATACTGCACACTCCTCCTCTTCAACTACAATATCTGCATTGTCCCCCTCTTTTGTGAAGAAACACCCAAAGTATTTATTAAGTACGATACCCACATTCATCACCTCCACAAGTAGGTTATCTTTTGGGTCTTTTATGGGCCCTACTCTGTTCACAGTTATCCTCTTAATTAACATATCAGTGCAGAAGAAACGGCTGAAGAATTTGAAACTATCTTTAGCCAGAAATGCCACATGGATCACCATCTGGGCCTCCTCATGTGGTCTCTAGCATCATAGATGCCAGTCTTCAGCCAATTCAATTCACTCCACATGATATCAAGAAACAGCTGAAGGCACTAGACACTGCAATGTCTATAGACCCTGACAACACTCCAGCAGTGGTACTGAAGACTTGTGCTCCAGAACCAGCCAAGCACCTAGCCAAGCTGTCCCAGCACTGGCATTTGACCTTAGTGCAGCCCTGGTTCAAACATGGACAAAAGAGCTGAACTCCAGAGGTGAGTAGAGAGTGGCTGCCATTAACATCAAGGCAGCATTTGACCGAGCGTGGTATTAAGGGACCCAAGCAAGTCTGGAGTCAATGGGAATCGGAGGAAACACTCTCCACCAGTTAGAGTTGTACCTAGCAGAAAATAAGGTGGTTATGGTTGTTAGAGGTCAATCACCTCAGTCCGAGGACATCAGGACATCATTGTAGGAGTTCCTCCAGGTAATGTCCTAGACATAAGAAACTTCAGCGGTTTCATCACTGACCTTCCCTCTATTAGGTCAGAAGTGGGGATATGCATTTGAGTGCATAACGTTCAGCACCATTCATGAAGCCTTAGATATTGAAGCATTCCTTGTCCATATGCAGCAAGTTCTGGACAATGTGCAGGCTTGGGCTGATAAACGACAAGTAACATTCATGCCAAACAAGTGCCTGTCCAACAAGACTGACTCTAACCATCTCCCACTGGCATTCAATGGCATTACCATTGATGAATCACGCACTAACAACATCCTGGGGGTTACCATTGACCAAAAACTGAACTGGACCAGCCATATAAATACTGTGGTTAAACAGTTCTGGTGCTGGAAATTCTGCAGGAAGTAACTCATCTCCTGATTCCAAAAGCCTGTCCACCTTCTACAAGGCACAAGTTAAAAGCCGGATAGATTATTCATCACTTGCCTGGATGAGTGCAGCTCCAACAACACTCAAGAAACTCGGCATAATCCAGGAGAAAGCAGTGCACCTGACTGGCATCCCATCTCTCACCTTAAACATGCATTCCCTTCACCAAAGATGCACAGTGTCAGCAAGATGTACTGCAGCAATTCATCAAGGGTCCTTTGACCACCTTCCAAAACAGTCACCTCTACTGCCTAGAAGCACAAGGGCAGCAGATGCATGGGATCACCACCACCTGCAAATTCCCCCTCCAAGCCACTCACCATCCTGAATTGGAACTATATTGCCATTCCTTCACTGTGGCTGGGTCAAAATCCTGGAACTCCCTTCCTAACACTGGACAATTAATGCTGGTCAAGCCAGTGACACCCACACCGCACGAAAGAATTAATTTAGAAAGTGTACACAGTCTGTCCTCATTGTATAATTCTCTCATCCTACTTAGTCCACTGAGGCTTTATTGCACTTCCACTAAGGCAGGTATATCCTCCTTAGGTAGGGTGATCAAAATTATACACAATTGCTCCAGGTGTGGTCTCAATAAGGCCCAAAACAATTCTTCACTCTTATACTCTAATCACCTTTGAATGAAGGCTAACACGTGTTTGCTTTCTTAATTTGCTTTCTTAATTGTTTGCATGTTAACGGGATACCTACACTCCTATGAGTACCAAAATTACTCAATCTCTCAACTTTTAAAAGAAAAAAATGGCGGTGTAGTGGTAATGTCACTGGATTAGTAATCCAGAGGTCCGGGCTAATGCTTTGGGGACGTGCATTCAAATCCAACCATGACAGCTGGTGGAATTTAAACTCAATTAATAAATCTTGCATTGAAATACAAAGGCAGTAGATACTTGCGAACACCCCCACCTGGAGGTTCCCCTCCAAGTCACTCACCATCCTGACTTGGAAATATATCTCGGTACCTTCACTGTGGCTGGGTCAAAATCCTAGAACTCCCTCTCTAACAGCACTGTGGGTGTACCTACACCACAGGGACTGCAACGGTTCAAGAAGGCAGCCCACCATCACCTTCTCAAAGGCAATTAGGTATGGGCATTAAATGCTGGACTAGCCAGCAATGCCCACATCCCATAAACGAATAAAAAGAAAATGTGCCTCTCTCTTCAAAAGGTCAAGAATTCTGGAATACTTAATTCCTAATCTTGGTCACCCTATGTCACATCTCTGCAATGGTTATTCGAAACCTAATTTCTATCTGTGCCAATAATTCATCCATTTTAATGCGAATGCATCATGCATTCAGATATAATACCTTTAGCTTCCTCTCAGCATTCTCTTTTCTAGAAAAAGTATCTCAGCCTAAGATCTTCTGGATAAGTATGTCCTGGTAACATACCTGTGAATGTTTTTCTCACCTTCTCAATGCACAACCCTCCAAATGTGACCTACTAAGATTCATGCATGTAAGAAACTGAGATCCCGAATGTGTGGGGGAAGTAGTGAGCCTGAATATAGACATCAAAACCTGGCTAGCATTTGGTTGCTTCTTAATTTATAATACTCTGAAATTTACAACATTCCCAGGAACAATTTTATAAAATGTCACTATCTAATCACATTTAATAACAATCACCTGATTTGATGTTCAAAACAGTAACTCGAAGGAGGAGGAGGAGCTGGGGGAGGTAAAGTTGAAGTGGGTGGCACACTGAGAATAATTTCACTTCTGCCAAACAAGCCGAAAAAGATACATTCTGCCATTTGGTTTGTTTGCTTTGCTATGTAAAGTTCAATGCAGGGAAAGCTGTGAGCTGGCAAAAGCAGCAGAGCAACAGAATTACTGAGTCAGAGCACTCAAGAGCACAGGACTTAATGTGATGGCACTATAATTAAAGAGACATGGTCATCATCTGGTTTTGTCTCGCAAGCTATTTGTTCCATTTTTCATAAAAACATATTAGGGACACCCAACGCAGCTTCATAATAAGATGATGTCTTACAAATTCAATTGTATTTTTTGAAGAAGTCACCGAGATGATGAATGAGGAAAGCCCAGTAGATTGTCTATGTAGAATTCCAAAAAGCTTTTGACAAGATACCACACTAAACAAAATCACAGCCTCCAGTATTAGTGGTATATCTGTATTAATGACTCAGACAACGAGACAGAGAGCAATGTGCTGACAATACATAGCTAGGTAGAAATATAAACTGTGAGGAGGATACAGAAAAGCTGCAAAGTGATTGGGCAACAAGCTTGCAGATGGAGTATAATGTAGGGAAGCATGGCTATTCACTGCTAATAAGAATAGAAAAATAGAATATTTTTTAAAAGACATGAAACATGAGAGAGACTTGGGCTTGCTAATATAAAGAATACATAGTTAGTACGCAGGTACAGCAAGCAAATCGGAAGGCAGATGGCGTGTCGTCCTTCATCATATGGGGATTGGAGTACAGGAGTCAAGAAATCTTGCTATAATTGTACAAGGCTTTGGTGAGACCACAGATGGAAAATGGTGCGCAGTTTCAGTCTACGTATTTAAGAACATAATAACATTGCAGGCAGAACAGCAAAGGTTCTCTAGATTGGTTCCCAAGATGAAACAGTCCTATGCTGAAAGGCTGAATAAACTGGGCTTATATTCTCTAAAGTTTAGAAGAACGAGAGATGATCTCGTTGAAATATACATGATTCTGAAGAGGCCTGACGCAGAGGCTGTTTTTACTGGCTAGGGAATCTAAAACACGGGGGCACAGTTTCAGGATAAGGGGATCATCGTTTAGGACTGAGATGAAAAATTTCTTCACTCAGAGTTGCGAATCTTTGGAATTCTCTACCCCAGAGGGTTGTGATGCTCCATTGTTGAATATATTTAAGGCTGAAATAAACAAATCTTTGGTTTCTCAGGGAAAAATAGTATATTGGGAGCAGGTGGGAAAGAGGAGTTAAGTCCAAGGTCAGCTGTGATTGTACTGAATGGCAGAGCAGGCTCGAAGGGCTGTATGGACTATTCCTGCTCTTATCTTGTGTTGTATTATCTTGAGCTGGATTGAAAACTGGTTGGAAAAATGCAGGCAGAAAGTTATAGATGAATTTGGATCTGTTTGGAGGCCAGTGGTTCCCTACAGGGATTATTGTTTTTATTAAGCAGTGAGATATAGGAGTTAGGGGCATGGTCTGATGCCAAGATGTGTGCGACTGTTGAGACTGTAGATGATGTTTGGCTGCCACAACTGAATATTGGTACATTCAGGGATAGAGCCTATGACTGGCAACTGACTTTTAGTTTGGAGAAGCCCAACGTGATGCACATGGATAAGACAAATGTTCACCATACGTACGCCCTTGAGAGAAAAGCAGTAAAGCAGGTGGGGGGAAAGATCTGCGTGTTCTAGGGTACAGATCTCGAGGGGCTCATGAGCAATGCCATGATGTGATAATTAGAACAAATAGGATGTTAGAGTTCATTTACTTTAAAGCAATTGACTTTAATAACACCTCAAGAATATTGTGTCCACTTCTGGTCTCCTCACCTAGTAGGCTTTATGATGCTTTGGAAAGGATGCAGAGAAGGGCAATTTGACCGATTTTCACTTTAAAGCATCATAATTACCAAGAGAGGCTCAAACTACACTAGCTACACTTTAGAGAACTCTGATTGAGGTTTAAAAGATGAAGAGAATAGATTGTGTCTGCACTGACAGTTTGTTCCAATTAAATACATTAGAGAGGACCAGGGGCCTCAATTTTCATGTGTATTAAACCTGATCTAGTTTACGTGTCAGGAGTTGGTTCTTTTCCTCACTAATAATCAAGCTCTGGAATAGGCTGCTGGCTAATGTGGTGGATGAGAAATTCATTAAATTGCTGCAAGATGAAGTGGAGCAGTTTCAGACTGGGGCAGAGATCACTTCTTACAAAAGGTACATATTTCATGGAATTATCAGACTAGAGTGATCATCAGAATTGGTTTTTATCACCTAAGGGATCAAAAAGGAGTTTCCCAGATGCTTCGGCTCAAATTGGTCTGGGTTTTTAGCTTCTACTGGGAGATCACATTGCATTAGATGGTTTGCAGAGTGTATATATTGTGATATACAATTTATCAAATTGTGACTGGTTAAGCCAGAGGGCTTTCGGTCCTTTAGTTTTCTTTTATATTACCATATAGCCCCCAAAATTAGTGCCGCAATGCAAATGAGGCAGAGTGATTTCCAGAAGCCTATGCCTGCTGACCTACTGTGGCTCCAGGTTCACCAACATCTCGACATTTAAATTCTCATCCTTGTGTTTAAATTCCTCCTTGACTTCACCCCTACCTGTGTAACCTCCTCCAGCTCTACAGAATCTCTGTGCTCCTCCAGCTTTAACCTCTTGTGCATCTGTAATTTCCATTGCCTTCCTTAGCTCTGTGAGAGAATGTTTTTTTATATTTTGTGGAGTATTGTCTTATTCTGTAAAGAATTGTGTGTGAGTGAGAGAGTGACTGAGAGAGAGAGAGGGAGAGAGAGAGAGAGAGACAGAGAGAGAGAGAGAGAGAGAGTGAGAGAGTGAGAGAGTGAGACATTTAATTAAGTTGGGCAAGAGATTGATAGGAGTCAGGTTGTGATAGTGATAGAGGTGTTAAGTTTGAGGTACAGGTAAATAAGTTAGATCTAACATTTGCATTTTTAGATAAGTTGAGAGTTTGCTTGAGTATCAACGGGGAATCAAAGGTCGCAAGAAACATGTTTGCATCATGCTGGAGTTCCATAGGTAAATAACAGTGGGGATATTATATCTTATTGACCCAAAAGCAAAGACAAGATGGGAACATGAAATATCTTATATTTGGAAGGGTTTGAGTTTCAAAAGCGTGTCAGAGCAATGGAATTGAGATGAAACGAGTAAAAAACGGTACTTTAAAGTTGCTGTTGAGCTAGAACTATACAGATAGTTGGAGATAGCTGGAGCTGTTTGAGCTATAGCTGGAGCTCTGGGCTGGGAGAGGACACAGTTTGAATCAACCACCCAGTCAAGCCAGAAAAGCTTTGGGCTGCAATAAGCAGTTTTAGTCTGAAGTGGATTCCACCGCATGGAAGAGGGTAGAGATCATGTGATACACCTTTATTGAAGCTACAGCAGTTTGCCTTGTGAAATATTGCTGGATTTCATAGCAGACATCTATAAGGGAGTGTTGTCTGGAAGGTATTTACTTTTGGGTTTGATCAAGTAGAGTGTTTTTGGGGGAATGATTTGTAAGACTAACCTTAATTGAGTAACTGTATTCTTTTATTCTTGTTAATAAATCCCAAAAGTGTTACTGGACCTCTTGCTGAGATTGGTATGCCTTCCTCTCAGTTTCAGAATACAAAAAAAAAAGGTTATGGTCCATAAGCCCAAGTTTTCCTCTGGGATTTGGTCTGCACAGCAATTAACACCGACTGTGGTCATAACACTATGGAAGTTATTCCCTACACCTCTCAGCCTTGCCACCACTCTTTTTTCCTTCAAGACGCTCCTTAAAGCCAACCTCCTCGATGAAAATTTTCCAGATATCCTAGCATCATCTTTCATGGCTCCATGTCATGCTTTGTCTGATGATTCTCCTCTGAAGCACCCTAGGACTTTTTTATTACGTTAAAGGTGTCCTATAAAAGTAAATTATCACTCTTGTTGCTGAACAATTACAGGATGCCTTTGAGGGTTGCTTCACTTTCTGCCTCCAGAGGCAAAGCTATTTCCTTAAGTCCAACAAGATATTCTAAGCACCACCAGTTTTTGATTGTTTTCACCCTGTGGGCTTGTACCAATACCTCGCAGATACTGGAGAAGGTACAAAGCCAGTGTCTGATTGAGAATGTGACTTTAGGGCAACCAAACTTGTCACAAACGTGCACTCAGTCCAATTTAAAAAAATTTATTCATGGGATGTGGACACCGCGGGCTAAGCCAGTCCAATGTTGCTGCCAGCATATAAATCTGTCCCGGAAAAAAAGCTACAGTAAATTTAGAACACTAGCAGCACAACACAGGGTTACCAGTTCCACCAGAAAGTGGTATGAAGCAAAGCGCAAAATAATTTGGTTAAAAGGAGTGTGTACGAAGGAAATCCACTAATCTGTTCCCAAAACTCAATCCACAGGAACTCCTTTTCAGGGCTTGTAAAGGCAAGACATTTATTCATAAGAATTCACCTTTGCATCTGCCCCCGTACCATCACTGGAGCGCTGCTATGGGCTACATTAGAGTGCTTTAGTTGGATTTTGGTGACAGAGGGAGTCTTAAAGGTTAATTTCCATCTAACATCCATTCTCTCTCTCATTTAGCAACTAACTAAAAGTTGCTCTTTGGATTCCAAGATGGTGAGTTTTAGTCCAGTTTTAAAACGGGTTATACAGGCTCTGATGGCAGCTGCAGCTAGTTAAATAGTTAACTGGCGTCAACAGATTTTCAGAAGCACAATTCAGATAGCATAAAAGCAATCCATCTACAATGTTGCTATTGTCTGCGCTGGAGCGCTGCTTTGGGCTGCATTAGAATACTTCAGTTGGAGTTTGGTGAGAGAGGGAGTTCGCTTTAGAGGGAAGGAGGGATCCTTTCATTTTCTACCTTTCCTCAGTAAGGAGAGCAGCGGCCTGGCTAAGTAGAATCTGGTGAGTATTTCTTCTGTCTTTGATATTTTCAAAACCAGAGGAAGTACAAGTAAAGGGAGTAATTTAATGGTAAGTCATAGCAGGGCAGCTCGGCCAAGTGGAATGCTCCTCCTGTGCGATGTGGGAAGTTAGGCACACTTCCAGTGTCCAGGCCAACCACATGTGCAGGAAGTGTCTCCAGCTGCAGCTACTCAGAATTCGTGTTTCAGAGCTGGACCTGCAGCTGGAGTCATTGTAGAGCATCTGCAAGGATGAGATCCTCTTGGATAGCACACACAATGAGGTGGTCACACTGCAGATAAAGACTGCACAGACAGAAAGGGAATGGGTGGCCGTCAGGCAGAGTAAAAGCACTAGGCAGGTAGTGTAGGACTCCTCTGGGTCCATCTCCCTCTCTAACAGATATTCCATTTTGGATACTGCTGGGGGAGATGGTTCCTCAGGGGAGTGCAGCAAGAACCAAGTCCGGAGCACCATGAGTGGCTCATGGGAGGGGGAGAAAAAAAAAGGGAGAAAAAAATACTGGGTGAAGAAAATAGTGGGAGAATAAGAGTCATAGGGGATTCTAGCCTAAGGGGAACAGATAGACATTTCTGCAGCTGCAGATGTGACACCAGGATGGTATGTTGCCTCCCTAGTGCCAGGGTGAAGGACGTCACTGAGCCAGCTGCAAGACCTTCTGAAGGGGGAGGTTGAACGACCAGAGGTAGTGGTCCATATCGGTACCAATGACATAGCTAAAAAGAGGGATGAGGTCCTGATGTAGGGAGCTAGGAAATAAAATACAAAGCAGGACCTCAAGGGGAGTAATCAGGATTACTCCCAGTTCCACATGCTAGCAAGGTGAGGAATAGGAGAGTAGACTAGATGAATGCATGGCTGGAGAGATGGTGCAGTAGGGAGGGATTTAGATGGCTGAGGCATTGAGGCCAAGTCTGGGGAAGATAGGAACTGTACAAGCTGTACGGGTTGTACCCCAGCAGGACCAGGGCCAATAACCTCACAATTTGTAGCACTGTAGGGGAGGGTTTAAACTAGATTGGCAAGGGATGGGAACTGAGCGGGGAGGCACAAGAGTGGGAAACAATAGACGCTTACAGCACAGGAGGCCGCCAATCGGACCATCATGTCCGCACTGGTCAATAAAGATCCGTATATACTAATCCCATTTTCCAGCACTTGGCCCAGAGCCCTGGAGGTTATAGCAATGCAATGAATACGTTCTTAAACGTTAAGGGAGTTTCTGACTCAACCACCCTTTCAGGCAGTTAGTTCCAGACTCCCAGCACTCTCCGGGTGAAAAGATTTCTCAATTCCCCTCCTCGCCTTCTACCTCTTACCTTAAATCTATGCCCCTGGCTAGTGGCCCCTCTGCTAATGGAAAAAAGGTGCCTTCCTATCCACTCTATCTATGCCCCTCATAATCTTATACACCTCTATCAGGTCCCCACTCAACGTCCACCACTAAAGGAAAGCAACCCCAGCCTTTCCGATCTTGCCTCACAGTTCAAACCCTCCAGCCCAGGCAGCATCCTGGTAAGTCTCCTCTACATCCTCTCCAGTGCAATCACATCCTTCCTATAATATGGTGACCAGAACTGCATGCAGCACTCCAGTTGTGGTCTAACCAGCGGTTTATACAGTTCCAGCATAACCTCCCTGCTCTTGTATTCTCTGCCTCAGCTATAAAGGCAAGCATCCCTTATGCCTTCTTAACCACCTTATCTATCCACCCTGCTACCTTCAGGGATATGTGGGTATGCACACCAAGTTTCCTCTGATCTTCAGTACTTTCCAGGATCCTACCATTCACAATGTAATCCCCTGCCTAGTTAGCCCTCCCCAAGTGCATTCTCTCATGCTTTTCCGGGTTAAATTCCATTGGCCACTGCTCTGCCCATCTGACCAGTCCACTGATATCCTCCTGCAGTTTACGGCTATCCTCCTTATTATTTACCACCCTAAGTCTCGAGTCATCCGTCAACTTCTTGACCATGTCCCCTATATTTAAGTCCAATCATTTATGTACACCACAAACAGCAAGGACCCCAGCACCAAGCCCTGCAGAACACCACCAGAAACAGACTTCCAGTCACAGAAACATCCCTCTACCATCACCCTCTGCTTCCTGCCTCTCAGCCAATTTTGGATCCACTTTGCCTTGGATCCCATGGGCTCTTAATTTCTTGACCAGTCTGCCATGAGGGACCTTATCAAAAGCCTTGTTGAAGTCCATGTAGACCACATCAAATGCATCACCTTCATCAACACTCCTAGTTACCTCCTCAAAAAATTCAATCACATTTGTCGAACATGACCTGCTCTGAACAAATCCATGCTGACTATCCCTGATTAATCAGTGTCTCTCCAAGCGTAGATATATTATCCTATGTTGCCTCTGCCTTCCGGACACATTTACTAAAGTTTTACCTTCTAATTCCATCTCAACTTCTCTCCCCTCTGAACTACTTTTTAGTAGATCCCATCCCCCTGCCAATTTCATTTAAATCCACCCCAACAGCATTAGGAAACCTCCTTGCAAAGATGTTGGTCCCGCTTCTGTTCAAATGCAACCCATCCAACTTGTACAGGTCCCACGTCCCCCAGAAACTGTCCCAATGCCCCAGGAATCTAAAGCCCTCCCCTCTTGCACCATCTCTTCAGCCACGCATTCATCTGCTCTATCCTTCTGTTCCTATACTCACTATTGCTTGACACCAGGAGCAATCTGGAGATTACTATCTTTGAAGTTCTGCTTTACAATTTCCTGCCTAACTCCCTGAAGTCTGCATGCAGAACCTCATTTCTCATCTTTCCTACATCATTGGTCCCAACATGGATCACAACCTCTGACTGTTGACCCTCCCCCTTTGGCATGCCCTGCAGCCATTCTGTGACATCCTTGAACCTAGTACCCAGGAGGCAACATACCATCCTGGAGTCAAGTCTACTCCCCTCACTATTGCCTTTCCACACTTCTTCCTACCCCCACTGAGCAGCTAGGCCACCCACAGTGCCATGGCCTTGGTTCTGTTTGGCCTCCAGAGAGGAGCCTTCACTCTCATAATTTTCCAAGGCCGAGAAATTGTTTGCAAGCGAGATGCACTTAGCGGATTCTCTCACTAGATGCCTGGGCCCCTTCTTTTGTCTGGTGGTGACCCATTCCATCTCTGCTTGCACTTTCTTAAGCTGCAGGATGACCACATCCTGAAACATGCTATAGCCACGAACCTCTCAGCCTCGTGAATGCACCGTGGTGCCCTGAGCTGCTGCGCAAGCTCCAAAACCCGGAGATCCAGTTGCTCCAGTCAGAGGCAACTCCTGCACAAATGGTCATCCAGGCTGCCAGGAGCATCTAGGATTTCCCACATAGCACAGGATGTGCAAATCGCGGGACTAAGCCCCCCTGGCATATTTTAAGTAAGGAAAATATGGACCCTTGTTATTCTTTTACCCTTACTCCTATTTGAGTAGAAACTTGATGCTAGATCCTTTAGACAGACGGGATCCCCTCGGTGCTGCTGACTTTTTTAATTCATTCACGGGATGTGGGCTTCGACGGCTGGGTCAGCATTTATTGCCCATCCCTAATTGCCCTTGAGAAGGTGGCGGTGAGCTGCCTTCTTGAACCGCTGCAGTCCATGTGGTGTAGGTACACCCACAGCGCTGTTAGGAAGAGAGTTCCAGGATTTTGACCCAGCGGCAGTGAAGGAATGGTGACATATTTCCAAGTCAAGATAGTGAGTGACTTGGAGGGGAACTTCCAGGTGGTGGTGTTCCCATCTATCTGCTGCCCTTGTCCTTCCAAGTGGCAGTGGCCATGGGGTTGGAGGGTGCTAAATAAGGAACCTTGGTGAATTCCTGCACTGCATCTTGTAGATGGTCACACTGCTGCAACTGTGCGTCGGTGGTGGAGGGAGTGAACGTTTGTGGATGTGGTGCCTATCAAGCATACTGCTTTGTCCTGGACAGTGTCCAGCTTCTTGAGCGTTGTTGGAGCTACACTCATCCAGGCAATTGGGGAGTATTCCATCACACTCCTGACTTGTGCCTTGTAGATGGTGGACAAGCTTTGGGGAGTTGAGTTACTCGTCACATGATTGCTAGTCTCTGACCTGCTCTCACCGTATTTATGTGGCTAGTCAAGTTCAGTTTCTGGTCAATAGTAACCCCCAGGATGTTGATAGTGGGAGATTCAGTGATCGTAATGCCATTGAACATCAAGGGGCAATGGATGGGTTCTCTCTTTTTGGAGATGGTTATTGCCTGACACTTGTGTGGCACGAACGTTACTTGACACCTGTCAGCCCAAGCCTAGATATCGTCCAGGTCTTGCTGCATTTGGACATGGACTGCTTCAGTGTCTGAGGAGTTGCGTATGGTGAACATTGTGCAATCATTAGTGAACATCCCCACTTCTGACCTTATGATGGAAGGAAGGTCATTGATGAAGCAGCTGAAGATGGTTGGGCTGAGGACACTACCCACAGGAACTCCTGATGTCCGGAGCTGAGATTACTGACCAACAACCACAACCATCTTCTTCTCTGCTAGGTATGACTCCGGCCAGCGGAGTGTTTTCCCTTTGATTCCCATGGACTCCAGTTTTGCTCGGGCTCCTTGATGCTCGGTCAAATGCCGCCTTAACGTCAAGGGCAGTCACTCTCACCTCACCCCGGGAGTTCTGCTCTTTTGTCCGTGTTTGAACCAAGGCTGTAATGAGGGCAGGAGCTGAGTGGCCCTGTCGCAACCCGAACTGGGCATCAGTGAGCAGGTTATTGCTAAACAAGTGCAGCTTGATAGCACTTTGGATGACCCCTTCCATTACTTTACTGATGATCGAGAGTAGATTGATGGGGCAGTAATTGGCCGGGTTGGATTTGTCCTGCTTTTTGTGTACAGGACAAACCTGGGCAATCTTCCACATAGCCAGGTTAGTGTTGTATCTGCACTGGAACAGCTTGGCTAGGGGCGCGGCACCTTCTGGGGCACAAGTCTCCAGCACTATTGCTGGACTATTATCAGGGCCATTGGCCTTTGCAGTACCCAGTGCCTTCAGCCGTTTCTTGATATCACGTGAAATGAATCGAATTGACTGTAGACTGGCATCTGTGATGCTGGGAATCTCCGGAGGAGGCCAAGATAGATCATCCACTCGCCACTTCTGGCTGAATATTGTAGCAAATGCTTTAGCCTTATCTTTTGCTGGGCTCCTCCGTCATTGAGGGTGGGGACATTTGTGGAGCCACTTCCTCCAGTGAGTTGTTTGATTGTCCACCACCATTCACGACTGGGTGTGGCAGGACTGCAGAGTTTAGATCTGATCTGTTGGTTGTGGAATCACTTAGCTCTGTGTATCACTTGCTGCTTATGCTGTCTGGCACACAAGAAGCCCTGTTTTATTGCTTCATCAGGTTGACAACTCATTTTTAGGTATGCCTGGGTTGATCCCTTGGCTTAATGGTAATGGTAGAGTGTGGGGTATGCTGGGCCTTGAGGTTACAGATTGTGTTCGAGTACAATTCTGCTGCTGACGATGGCCTACAGTGCCTCATGGATGTCCAGTCTTCCGAGTTGCTGGATCTGTTCGAAATCTATCCCATTTAGCATGGTGGTGGTGCTGCACAACACGATGGAGGGTATCCTCAACGTGAAGGTGGGAATTTGTCTTCGCAATGACTGTGCGGTGATCACTCCTACTGATTACTGTTATGGACGGGTGCATCTGAGGCAGGCAGGTTGATGAGGATGAAGTCAAGTATGTTTTTCCCTCCTGTGGGTTCACTAACCGCCTGCCGCAGACCCAGTCTAACAGCTATGTCATAGCCAGCTCAGTCAGTTGTGATGCTACCGAGCCACTTTCAGTGATGGGCATTGAAGTCCCCCACCCAGAATACATTCTGCACCCTTGCCATCCTCAATGCTTCCTCAAAGTAATGTTCAACATGGAGAAGCACTGATTCATCAGCTGAGGGAGGGCGGTACATGGTAATTAGCAGGCGGTTTCATGGGGTCCGGAGTCGATGTTGAGGACTCCCAGGGCAGCTCCCTCCTGACTGTATCGCCACCTCTGCTGAGTCTGTCCTGCCGGTGGGACAGGACATACCCAGGGATGGTGATGGTGGTGTCTGGGACATTATCTGTAAGATATGATTCCGTGAGGGTGACTACGTCAGGCTGCTGCTTGACTGGTCTGTGAGACAGCTCTCCCAATTTTGGCACTAGCCCACAGATGTTAGTCAGGAGGACTTTGCAGGGTTGACAGGGCTGTGAATGCCATTGTCGTTTCCGGTGCCTAGGTCAATGCCGGGTGGTCTGTCCGGTTTCATTCCTTTTTTGTGTCTTTGCGGCGGTCTGTTACAGCTGAGTGGCTTGCTAGGCCATTTAAGAGTCAACCTCATCACTGTGGGTCTGGAGTCCTATGTAGGCCAGACTAGGTAAGGACGGCAAACTTCCTTCCCTAAAAGGACCTTAGTGAACCAGATGGGTTTTTACAACAATTGACAATGGTCATGGACTTTTAATTCCAGATTCTTATTGAATTCAAATTCCATCATCTACCATGGCTGGATTCGAACCTGAGTCCCCAGAGCATTACCCTGGGTCTCTGGATTACTAGACCAGCGACAATGCTACTCCGCCATCGCCTCCCCCCTGCCGGTCCCAGGGTCCTCCTCTCGCACTCCCTCTAGGTGCTGTTGACTGCCTGACCCAGGGTCCCTACTCGCATTCTCCTTGAGGTGCTGCTGACTGCCTGTCCCGGGATCCTCCTTTCTCACTCTCCTCTCACAAAGATAGGAGAGGAGGACAGAAATGAAGAAAGCAAAAGTGGAAGACAGGGGAAACAAGAGCTAGCAGCAAAGAGAACCATAGTGCAAAAATAGAATAAAAATATTGAAAAGGCAAATCTATATCTAAATGCACGCAGCATTTGCAATAAGATAAACTAATTAACAGCGCAAATAGATGTAAACAGGTACGATACGATTACGATAACGGAGACATGTCTGCAGGGTGACCAAGGCTGGGAAGCAACTGAGATGAGGAGAAACTCCTTTATTCAGAAGGAGGTGAATCTGGAATTCTCTACGACAATTCACTGAATATATTTAAGGAGGAAATAGATTTCTGGACTCTAAAGGCAGAGCGCGTGGGAGTTTGGCGTTAAGATAGAGCAGCCATGATCACATTGAATGGCGGAGCAGGGTCCAAGGGTCGAATGATCAGCTCCTGCTCCTATTTTTTATGTTTCATCACTTGTTAGCAGTGAGGCAGAGGCCCATCCCAATTAGCAAGAGTGGACAAGTCTTAGGTGAGAGAAGTTATTGGGGGTTTGGGGGGGTGGTGGAGGACACTTCCTCACACACAGGTTAACCAACACATTACCAGTTAAGGGTGGCCCGAGACCAGCAACAGGCTAGATGCAATATGGGAGGAAACTTAAGTGTTGGGATTAGGAATATAGGAACAGGAAAAGGCCATTCAGCACTTGTTATGCAATTCAATGAATGTACAGCTGATCTGTATTTTAACTCAAGGGACCTGTATTCCATAACTCTATCCTTGCCTAACAAAAATTGATCCATCTTGGTCTTGGAAGCTCCAACTGACCCCAGACTCAACTTTTTTTTTTGGTGGGTGGGGAGGGTGGACCAGATATCCACTGCCCTTTGTGCGGAAAAATGCTTTCCTTCCCCGAAGTTAGCCATAGTCACAAACTGTCCTTCACCTAGAATGTTCAAAACTCCCTTCAAGTAACCACAACTGCAAGTTGAGGAGCCTCTTAGGCTGTGGGGTCACCAAGTGTAAATCAACAGTTGATCACTTTGCAGAACAGAGCTACTGGAAAAATTAGTTGGCCTTTTCACACACAAAAAATTAAGCTACCTGTACAACAACTGCTGTCCTTATACTGAATTCACTGTCTCCCTCTTCTCCACAACCCTACATTAGGGAAAAGCTACTTGATATGAAAAAACACTGTTTTGCAAATAAGCAACGAGAAAAATATCCTAAAATAACAAAGGCATTTATTGGTGTTGAAAACATTACTCTTTTCAAGTAAAATTACATTGTAAAATGCTCACCTTTAGCTTGGATCCATGGCGGATTGGGGATGAACCATCCAGACACCGTGGGATGTAGAGTTCCCATTTTCCATACTGCAACTGCTTGAAATGATGTGAATTGGAATTCCAGTCATCTAGAGAAAAAGTAGAGTTTTACCACAATTGGGTCTCACAGAATTTTTATATGATTATCAAAAGACTTAAATGAACTGCCCAAAACCCACAGTGCAGGTACAACCAAGGTGGATCGGGAGGCAATGGCATAGTGATATTGTCGCTGGATTAGTAATCCAGAGACTCAGGGTAATGCTCTGGGGGTCTGGGTTCGATTCCCACCGTGGCAGATGGTGGAATTTGAATTCAATAAAAATCTGGAATTAAAAGGCTAAATATAACCATGAAACCATTGTCGATTGTTGGAAAAACCCACCTGGTTCACTAATGTCCTTTAGGGAAGGAAATCTGCTGTCCTTACCTGGTCTTGCCCACATGTGACTCTAGACCCACAGCAATGTGGTTGACTCTTAAATGCCCTCTGAACAATTAGGGATGGGCAATGAAATGCTGGCCTAGTCAGTGATGCCCACATCCCATGAATGAATTTAAATAAAGAGCAGGAGAGAAGGCAGGGGTAGACAAGAAGCAAAGACTGAGTGATGTCAGGCTTCGTTCATAAAGACTCTAGGCGTCAGCAGTGGTTCAATAGGTAACACTCTTGCATCCAAGTCAAAAATTTGTCCTCTTCCAGAGGGGGAGGTGATTGCACTGGCAATGATGCCGGCCTAGGCGAATGTTTTGGCGGTAGCAGTTCAAATCCTTCCAAGGCGGCTGGTGGAATTTAAAATCAATGAATCAAGACTGGAATTAAAAAAACTACAGTAACGGTGACCATGAAACCAATGTCGATTGTCGTGAAAACCTATCTGATTCACTAGTGTCCTTTCGGGAAGGAAATCTGCTGTCTGGCATACATGTAGCTCCAAATCCACAGCAATATGGTTGACTTTTAACTGCCCTCTGAAATGGCCTAAGCAAGCCACTACAAAGTCTATAGAAAGGAATGAAACTGGACAGATAATCTGGCATCGACCCAGATACCTGAAATATCAATAGCAAGCCTGGTCCTGGCAACTCTGCAAAGCCCTCATTACTAACATCTGGGGGCTTGTGCCAAAATTGGAAAGCTGTCCCATAGACCAGTCAAACAACTGCCTGACATAGTCATCCTCACAGAATCGTACCTAATGTCCCAGGCACCACCATCACCATCCCTGGGTATGTCCTGTCCCACCAGCAGGACAGACCCAGCAGAGGTAACGACACAGTGGTATACAGCCGGGACAGAGTTGCCCCGGGAGCTCTCAATATTGGCTCCAGACCCCATGAATTCTCATGGCATCAGGTGAAACATGGGCAAGGAAACCTCCTGCTGATTACCACCTACCCTTAGCTGACGATACAGTACTCCTCCATGTTGAACACCACTTGGAGGAAGCACTGAGGCTGGCAAGGGCAAAGTAGGTACTCTGGTTGAGGGCTTCAATATCTATCACCAAGGGTAGCTCGGTAGCACCACCACTGACTGAGCTGGCTGAGCTCTAAAGGACATAGCTGCTAGACTGGGTTCTACAGCAGGTGGTCAGGGAGCCAAGAGGCAAAAACCCAACTGTTCTCGTCCTTACCACTCTACCTGATGCAGATGCACCTGTCCACAATTATACTGGCAGGAGTGACCACTACGCAGTCCTTGTGGGGTCAAAGTCCTGTCTTCATATTGAGGATACCCTCCATCGTGTGGTGTGGCCTGGCACTACCACCATGCTAAATGGGGCAGATTTCAAACAGATCCAACAACTCAAACTGGGCATCCATGAAGCCCTGTGGACCATCAGCAGCAGCAAAATCATATACAACTACAAACTGTAACCTCATGGCCTGGCATATCTCCCACTCTACCATTGCCATCAAGTCAGGGAATCAAACCTGGTTCAATGAAGAGTGAAGGAGAGTATGACCGGAGGAGCACCAGGCATTCCTATAAATGAGGTGTCACCCTAGTGAAGCTACAACACAGGACTACTTGCATGCCAAACAACCTAAACAGCAAGCAATAGATTGAGCTAAGCAATTCCATAACCAACAGATCAGAACTAAGCTCTACAGTCCTGCCATGTCCAGTCATGAATGGCGGTGGGCAATTAACTAACTGGAGGAGGAGGCTCCACTTCTGAATGTGCTAAACGGCCTTCTCCTGCTCCTATATTCCTAATCCTAACAATTATGCTTCCTCCCATATTGCATCTAGCCAAATAAGTCCTGTTGCTGGTCTCGATCCACCCTTAGCTGGTAACGTGTTGGTTAACTGGCGTGTGCGAAAGTGTCCTGCATCCTCTTCTCCCCAACCCCCAATAAATTCTCTCACCGAAGTTTTGTCCACTCTTGCCAATTGGGATGGACCACTGTCTCTCTGCCTTACTGCTAACAAATGATGAAATACCCTCATCCTCAATGATCTGGGAGGTCAGCACATCAGTGCAGAAGACTAGGCTGAAGCATTTGAAACAATCTTCAGCCAGAAGTGCCGAGTGGATGATCCATCTCGGCCTCCTCCTGAGGTCACCAGTATCTCAGATGCCAGTCTTCAGCCAATTCAATTCACTCCACGTGATATCAAGAAACAGCTGAAAGCACTGGATACTGCAAAGGGCCCTGAACAATATCCAGCAATAGTGCTGAACACTTGTGCTCCAGAACTAGTTACACTCTGGCTATGTGGAAAACTGACCAGGTATGTCCTATAAACAAAAGGCAGGACAAATCCAACCCAGCCAATTACTGTCCCATCAGTCTACTCTCAACCATTAGCAAAGCAATGGAAGGTTTCACCAGAGCCACTCAGCTCCTGACCCCATTAAAACTTTGGTCCAACATGGGCAAAAGATCTGAACTCAAGAGGTGAGGTGGGAGTGACTGCCCTTGGCATCAAGGCAGCATTTGTCCGATTCAAAATTGGAGTCAATGGGAATCGGGGGAAAACTCTCACTGGTTGGAGTCATAGGATAGGAAGATGGTTGTGGCATTTGGAGGTGAGTCATCTCAGTCCTGGGACATCGCTTCAGGAGTTCCTCAGGGTAGTGTCCTAGGCTCAACCATCTTCAGTTGCTTCATCAATGACCTTACCCCCATCATAAAGTCAGAAGTGGAGATGTTCGCTGATGATTACACAATGTTCAGCACCATTCACAACTCCTCAGATACTGCAGCAAGACCTTTTTTGTTTATTTGTTTGTGGGGTGTGCGTGTCGCCGACTATTGCCCTAATGATTTAAGAGTCAACCATATTGCTGTGGGTCTGGAGTCACATGTAGGCCAGGCCAGGTAAGGACAGCAGATTTCCTTCCCTAAAGGACATTACTGAACCAGACGGCATTTTACTGCAAAAGTTTTAAAAGACTTTTAATTCCAGTTTTTAATTAAATTTAAATTCCACCGTCTGCCATGGTGGCATTTGAATACGGGTCCCCAGAACATTATTCTGGGTCCCTGGATTACCACTGCCTCCCCTGGACAATATTCAGGCTTGGGCTGATAAGTGGCAAGTAACATTTGCGCCACACAAGTGCTGGGCAATGACCGTCTCCAACAAGAGAGAATCCAACCATTTTCTGTCATAATTCATTACCATCATTAAATCCCCCACTAATAACATCCAGCAGGTTACCATTGGTCAGGAACTGAACTGGACCGGCCATATAGATGCCGTGGCTACAAAAGCAGAGGCTGGGAATTTAGCTGTAACTAACACCTCCTGACTCCCCAAAGCCTGTGCACCATCTACAAGGCACAAGTCAGGAGTGTGATGGAATACTCCCCACTTGCCTGGATGAGCGCAGCTCCAACAACACTCAAGAAGCTCGACACCAGGACAAAGCAGCCCACTTTACTGGCACCCCATCCACCACATTCAACATTCATTCCCTCCACCATTGATATACAGTGGTAGCAATGTCTACCATCTATATGATGCGCTGTAGTAAGTCACCAAGACTCCTTCGATAGCACCTTTCAAACTCGCGACCTCTAGCACCTAAAAGGGCTAGGGCAAAAGATGCATGGGAACACCATCAACTGCAAGTTCCTCTCCAAGCCAAACATCATCCTGACTTGGAACTAATCGCCTGTCACTGGGTCAAACTCCTATTACTCCCTCCCCAACAGCACCAAGGGTGTACCTACACCACATGGACTGCAACGGTTCAAGAAGGCAGCTCACTACCACCTTCACAAGGACAATTAGGGATGGGCAATAAAAATGTTAGCCTAGCCAGCAATCTCCACATCCCATGGAAGGCGAATAAAAAGGCTTGAGCATTCAGTACAGTACTGAAGTGGGTGCTATCTTTCAGATGAGACACTAAACTGATGTCCCATTTACCCCATTTTTGAAAGCACAGGAGAGATTCAGTGGTAAACAGTTGAAGGGATATTTCAAAATACGTATTTCTGTGGTTAACTAAAAAAGTTAAAGACTGTATCAAACGTAAAGAAAAAGCATATAGTTACACAAAGACAGGGGACAGGTCAAAAGATTGCAAAGAATATAATGAACAGCAAAGAAAGGCAAAAAGATTAATAAGAAGCGAAAAATTAGAGTACAAGAGAAAATTAGCTAGTAATATAAAGACAGATAGGAAGAGTTGCTATAGATATTTAAATAAGAAAAGAATTAACCCAGAAAGCATTGGTCGTATAGAAAGTGCATCTGGGGAACTGATAAGGGAAAGTAGGGAGATGGCGGATGAGTTAAGTATTTTGCTTCATACTTCACTATAGAGGATGCAAGTAACATCCCGGAAATAGCTGTAAATCATGAAATGGAAGGGAGGGAGGAACTCAGAAAAATTACAATCACCAGAGAAGTGGTATTGAGAAAATTGTTGGGGTTATGGGCTGGCAAATCCCCAGGACCGGACAGACTTCACCCTAAAGTCTTGAAAGAAGTGGCCAGTGAGATAGTTGATGCACTGGTTTTAATTATCCAAAATTCCCTAGATTTGGGACGGTTCCATTAGACTGGAAAATAGCAAATATAATTTTATTGTTCAAAAGGGGAGGGAGACAGAAAGCGGGAAACTTCATGCCAGTTAGCTTAACATCTTTATGGAGAAAATTTAGAAGCTATTATTAAAGATGTAATGGCAGGGTACTTAGAAAAATTCAAGACAATTAGATAGAGTCAACATTGTTTTATAAAAGGGAAATTATGTTTAACCAATTTATTGGAGTTCTTTGAAGGTGTCACATGTGCTGTGGATAAAGCGGAACTGGTGGGTGTACTGTGCTTAGTTTTCCAGAAGGCATTTGATATAAGTGCCACATCAAAGGTTACTGTGGAAAATAAAAGCTCACGGTGTAGGAGGTAACATATTGGCATGGATAGATAATTGGCTAGCTCACAGGAAGCAGCGAGTTGGCATAAAATGGGTCTTTTTTTCTGGTTGGCAGGGTGTGACAAGTGGTGAGCCACAGAGATCACCGTTGGGGCCTCAACTTTTTACAATTTATATAAATGGCTTGGATGAGGGACTGAAGGAACAGTTGCTAAATTTGCTGATGATAGATAGAAAAGTCAATTGTGAAGAGAATGTAAGGAGGCTACAAAGTGATATAGCCAGGTTAAATGAGTGGGCAAATAATCTGGCAAATGGAGTTTAATGTGGCAAATGTAAAATTGTTCATTTTGGCAGAAAGAATGAAAAAGCTTATTATCTAAATGGTGTGAGTGTGCAGAGCTCTGAGATGAAGAGCTATTTGGGTGTCCTAGTGAATGAATCACAAAAGGCTACTACGCAGGTACAGCAAGTAATTACAAATCTAAAGAATGTTATCATTCATTGAGGGGAATTGATTACAAAAGTAGGGAGATTATGCTTCAGTTGTACAGGGCACTGGTGAGACCACATCTGGAGCATTATGTACAGTAATCGTCTCCTTATTTAAGGGAAGATATAAGTGCGTTAGCAGTTTAGGGAAAGTTTATTAAACTAATACCAGGAATGGGCAGGTTGTCTTATGAGGAAAGGTTGGACAGGTTGAGCTTGTATCCGCTGGAATTTAGAAGAGTAAGAGGTGATTTGACCGAAACCTTTAAAATCCTGAGGGGTCTTGACAGGGTGAATGTGGAGAGGATGTTTCCTCTTGTGGGAGAGTCTAGAACTAGGGGTCACTGTTTAAAAATAAGGGGTCACTCATTTTAAGACAGATGAGAATTTTTTTCTCTTGCGGGTTGAGTGTCTTTAGAGTTCTCTTCTTCAATAGGCAGTGGAAGCACAGTCTTTCAATATTTTTAAAGGTAAAGCTAGATAAATTCTTGATTAACAAGGGGTGAAAGGTTATTGTGGGTAGGCAGGAATCTGAGGTTGAGGTTACAATCAGATCAGCCATGATCTTATTGAATGGCAGAGCAGGCTTGAAGGGCCGAATGGCCTACTCCTGCTCCTAATTCATATGTTTGTATGTCTGTTTGCTCCCTGGTGTCTTGGCTAACACTGATCCCTCAGCTAACATCACCAATACAGATAATCTGGCCATTATTGCATTGCTACTTATAAAATGTTGCTGATAGTAAATTGGCTGTCACATTTCCTATCAAGTGACTCCACTTCAAAGGGGTTTATTGGCCATAAAATGCTTTGTTCCTTTTTTTTCCCCTTAGAGAAGGAAGGACAGCTGAAGAGAATAATTATAAAAGAGTGAAACAAGAGAGGCCAGACAGAATGAGACAAAAACAACATTTGCAGAGTCTGGAAACACTTCAGGTTACTGGAAAACTCTTGTTGGACTTGGCACTGAAATTCATCTCCATCTCTCCAAAATTCTTGTTCAAAATCTGTGACAATGGAACAATTTCCAAAACTGCATAAGTTGCAATTCTTGAAATTGTGTGTAGCAATTCTACAATCACAGCCACTTCGATGCATAACCTATGCTGTCCTCTGAGCCCATACTCCAGCAGCAATGGCTTTTCCAAGCCAGGTCAGTCCTTTTCTCAGTGTTCTAAAACAATCGTCAACAGTTTACTGATTATGAGATTAAGGATGAAAAAACGTCCCACTGGCACACACTTGGCATTTAGAACAGTTCCGTATGTAAATTTCAGGCTTTTAACATTTGAAAGGCAAACGTTTTCTTCAAAATAATTATGAAATCTTATGGCACAGGAGGAGGCCATTCTGTCCATCCTGCCTGTGATGGCTCTTTAAAAGAGCAATGCAATTACTCCCACTCACATCTGTGCTATTCACATCTATTCTAAGGGGAATTGGATACATACTCGAACAGGGAAAAATTTACATGGCCATAAGGAAAGCACAGATGTGAGTGGGAGTAATTGCATTGCTCTTTTAAAGAGCCATCACAGGCAGGATGGACAGAATGGCCTCCTTCTGTGCCATAAGATTTCATAATTATTTTGAAGAAAACGTTTGCCTTTCAAATGTTAAAAGCCTGAAATTTACATATGGAACTGATCTAAATACCAAGTGTGTGGCAGTGGGATGTTTTTTCAACAATCACATCCCAAATCAGCTTATTCTTACACAGCATTGCTCACATAAACACAAGAATTGGGCTTCAGCAGCAGAGGCTGAATGTAGGGAAAGAGGGAGGAGACCAAAACCATAGTTGAGTTTTTAAATGGTGGCTTCTGAAAGCAGGAAAGGAGGTAACAGAGCAAGGCAGATCTTGTAACAAGTTCCAGGGAGCAAGGCACAGTTGCCAAGAAATCAGCGTCCAATCATGGGGATGAGAAAATAGGGAACAAGCAGCAGTGCGGTTAGGAATTAGTGATGGAGTAAATCTCAAACTACAATACAGTGTGGCTGTGGAGAGATTAAAGACCAGGAGAATGGCTCTGAAATCAACCTGAGAGAGCATATATTGCCAGTGTTGCTTCAGAAGAACAGGGTCTGCATGGGGAGGGTTCAGGTCGCAGAACTCTAGATGCGCAGAAACGTATGAAGAGTAGAAGGAGGGAGGTCAGCATGGGGAGGGATTGAGCTCTCTATTCACATCATGAAGGAGGAATGGAACGGATAGAGGAAAGGGGAGGCATTTACAGGCAATTTTAGAAAGATTCAAAAACAGCAACTTGGTATGAGCCAAGGAGTAGAGGTGAATATTCAAGAGCTGGGATGAAGCGAGTTGAGGGAATAGATAGCGGGCAGTTAAAAGGAGATATATGATGAGACCTGAGGTAGGGAGAAACTACAGAGTGCAGTGGTAAGAAAAAGCAAAGCAGCGAGGGAGTTGAGAAGTCCTTGAATACAAACCATATGAGCTCCTCCTTTAACAGTCAAAATAAAGATGGAGGGTGGAAGGTCAGGCAGTTTGTGAAGGAGGAGTTTGGCACTTGTTCTGATGCTTCAGGATGGGCCTGGAAGAACTTGAGGACTTGGAACTCTCATTTCAGGTACAGATAGCTACAACACTGGCATCTACCCTGCTTTGTGGAAAATTGCCCAGGTGTGTCCTGTACGTAAAAAGCAGGACAAATCCAACCCGGCCAATTACCGCCCCATCAGTCTACTCTCGATCATCAGTAAAGTAATGGAAGGATCATCAACAGTGCTATCAAGCGGCAATTGCTTAGCAATAACCTGTTCGCTGACACGCAGTTTGGGTTCCCCCAGGGCCACTCAGCTCCTGATCTCATTACAGCCTTGGTTCAAACATGAACAGAAGAGCTGAACTCCCGAACTGAGGTGGGAGTGACTGCCCTTGACATCAAGGTAGCATCTGACCGAGCATGGCATCAAGGAGCCCTAACAAAACTAGAGTCAATTGGAAAATTCTCCTCTGGTTGGAGTCATATCTGGCACAAAGGAAGATGGTTGTTGTTGTTGGAGATCAGCCATTTCAGCTCCAGGACATCACTGCAGAAGCTCCTCAGTGTAGTGTCCTCGACCCAACCATCTTCAGCTGCTTCATCAATGACTTTCCTTCCATCATAAGGTCAGAAGTGGGGATATTCGCTGATGATTGCACAATGTTCAGCACCATTCGCAACTCCTCAGATACTGAAGCAGTCCATGTCCAAATGCAGTAAGACCTGGACAATATCAAGGCTTTGGGTGACAAGTGGCAAGTAACATTCACGCCACACAAGTGCCGGGCAAAGACCATCTCCAACAACAGAAAATCCAACCATCGTCCCTTGATGTTGAATGGCACTACCTGCCTTGAAAGATTTATCTACATAAATGCCTGTTCCTGCAGCCCCTTGAAAATTGTACCTTTTAGTTGAAATTGCCTCACATTCTTCCGACCAAAATCCATCGCTTCATACTTTGTTAATGTTGATCTATCATATGTCTGTCCATTCCAGTAATCTGTGTTCTCCTCAAATCAGTACTAGCGTCTTCATTGTTTACTATATTTTCAAGTTTTATACCATCTTGAAACTTTGAAATTTGACCCAAGCCCAGCTCATTATGATGCCAAAAAGAGCAGCGATCCTGAAACCAACGTTGGTGCATACCACTGCATACTACCCTCTAGTCTGAAAACAACTACTCACCACCACACTCTGCCATCTGTCCCATAGCCAATTTTGAATCTACAGTCCCTTTAATTCCATTGACTTTATCAACAAATTTATAATGTGGTACTTTGTCAAACTGCTTATGAAAGTCCACAAACACAACATCAGTCTCACTGTCTTCAATAATCCTCTCCATTACTTCAGAAAGAAATGAGATAGCAAGATCATGGAGAAAAGTTAAGGAGTCTCCTAAAGCTTACTTAAGGCGGTGAGTTTTTTGGAGGATTTTGGAGAGCGCATTGAAGCAGAGGGGTTTGAGAAGAGAATCCCAGAATAAGGGGGCTAATGATAGGGTAAAAGGACATGGACACAGAGAAGGGTTCACAGTGAGACCAGAGCTCGGGAGGTTACAGTTAGGAAAGCAATGGAGGGACTTAAACTCAGGATGAGAATTTTAAATTCAAGATACAGTGGGACAGAAGCCGAAGTAGGTTCACTAGAACATGAGCAGGCAAGGCTTGGTGCGGGGTCAGACACAGGTAGCAACATTTTGGGTGAAATTAAGTTTAATAAGATGCAGGATGATGGACCAGTCAGGGGAGTACTGGGTAAATGAGAATGGAGGAAGAAAAGGCATGGAAGAGGAATTCAGGGCCAAATGAGCTGAGTGGGTACAGAAGTGAGCACTATTGCTAACTTAATAGAAGTGAGCCTTTATGATCAAAAGGATCAAGACACAAAAATTCAGGTCTGGGTTGAACAGGACACCTTAGTCACAAACATTCTGACACACTAATGCAGAAGTGGATGGAATTTGTGGTGAAGGTGAACTCTGTGTTGGGGGCAGCACACGATGGTTTTGATCTTCCCAATGTTTTATCTGAAGGTAAAAGAGACATAACTGTTTGTTATAATCATACTAGTTCAAGACGACTTGGTGGTTACACATAATGTTACCAACAGACAACATGTAGATAAGAATGAGAAAAGGGAGGGCAGGGTTAGATCCTTGGAAACTCCACAGGTGATGGTACTGTGGTGCGTGAAAAGCTATTATTAGGGATACTCTGGACAGTTAAAAATGGAACCATATGAGGTCAATCACATCAAGCTGGATAGCAGAAGATGAAATTCAATGCATATTGAAGTAATTAATTTTGTTAAGAAGAATAAAGAGAGGCAATTTGAACTAAATGATATAATTTTAAAGCAGGCGCAGCAACAAAGAGACCTATCTGCATAAATCCGTTGAAGGTGGCAGGCCAATGTTATTAAAAGCATATGGGAGCCTTGGCTTCATTAATTCAGGAATAGAGTACAAAAGCAAAGGAGTTATGCTAAACCTTTATAAATCACTTACTGGGCCTCAGCTGGAATTGCATGTTCAATTCTGGACATCACATTTTAGGAGAATGTCAAGCCTTGGAGAGGGCTTGGAGGAGATTTACTAGAATGGTACCGGGGTGAGATACTTCAGTTGTGTGGAGGGACTGGATGGCTGGATGTGCTCCCCTTAAAGCACAAAAGATTAGGAGAAGATTTGATTGAGGTGTTTAAAATCATGAGTGGTTTTGAGGAAGGGAACATAGAGAATCAGTTTCAAATGGCAGAAGGTGCGGTAACCAGAAGGCATAGACTTAAGATGATAGGCAAAGGAGCCAGAGGCAGCATAAGGAAATTTTCTTCACACAGCAAGTTGTTTTGACCTGGAATGCAGTGCCTGAAAGGGTGGTAGAAACAAATTCAATTGTAATATTCAATAGCGAACTGGATAAATACTTAGAGTAAAAATTTACAGGCTATAGGGAAAGAGCAGGGGAGTAGAACCTATTGGATAGCTTTTTCAAAGAGCCAGGATGGCCTGAATAGTCCACGTTGCATCATTCTACAACTCTAGGTGGTGTTGGAGGAGAATGGTGTGGTCAACTATGTCAAAGACTGCAGAGAGTTGAGGAAGATGAGATGGGGGAAATGCAACATAGTCACAAAGAATACCATTTATGACATTGGTTAGGACACCACGAGGAAGAATGGTAGCAGAAACTGGATTGAGTTTGTATAATCAGCTGCTTCATCACAGTAGGAGGAAAGATAAAAAGAACACAAGATCCAAGTTTGTTATAGATTTCCAAACATTTGGCTGAGGAGCAGCTCTGTGAAAAAATCGAAGTAATAACGTATGGTTCTTTAGAGAAAGGAATAAAATTCAAATTCTACTATTCGATTCTCTGACTTCACAGTTCAGTATTTTAACAAAGTCAATTAATCATCAGCCCCCAATGTTGTTCTTTCTTATAAATTAGTATCAATGCAACCCTTGTCTACCTTATCAATCTGAATATTGTACATAATGCTGATAGGACTGGATGAAAATGGGCAGAAGAGGCACATGTGTAGCAGAAGTGTCAACATGGAGTGACTGGGCAGAACAGCTCATTTGTGCTATATGTTCTATACTTTTATAGGCAAATTGAAATATTTTTAATAGCATGAGATAGATTTTTTTGCAACCTTTTTCAATGCAATGACTGTCTCTGTATACACAGTATTTTTTAAAACTTATTCTTTCACGGGATGTGGGCAACACTGGCTATACCAGCATTTTTATTGCCCATCTCGAATTGCCCTTGAGAACGTCGTCTTCTTGAACCGCTGTGGTCCAGGTGACAAAGGGACACCCACAGTGCTTTTGTGAAGGGAGTTCCAGGATTTTGACCCAGTGACAGTGAAGGAACTGCAATATCGTGCCAAGTCAGGATGTTATGTTGGAGAGGAACTTCCAAGTGGTGGTGTTACAATGCATCAGCTGCCCTTCTCCTTCTAGCTGATAGAGGTCACGGGTTTGGAAGGTGCCGTTGAAGAAGCCTTGGTGAGCTGCCGCAGTGCATCTTGTAGATGGTACACACTGCTGCTACTGTTCATCAGTAGCAGACAGATTAATGTTTAAGGTGGTGCATGGGGTGCCAATCAAGCAAGCTGCTTTGTCCTGGATGGTGTCAAGCGCCTTGAGTGTTGTTAGAGCTGCACTCATCCAGGCAAGCGGAATGTATTTCATGACACTCCTGACTTGTGTCTCATGGCTTTGAGGAGTCAGGAGGCGAGTTACTTGCACAGGATTCACAGCCTCTGACCTGCTTTAGTGTTTATATGGCTAGTCCGTATTCAGTTTCTGGTTAATGATAACCCCCTGGATGTTGATAGTGGGAGATTCAGCAATGGTAATGTCATTGAATGTCAAAGGGAGCTGATTTGATTTTGTCTTGTTGGAGATGGTCATTACCTGGCACTTTAGTGGCACGAATGTTACTTGCATCTTTAGAAAGATTCTTTGAAAGGAGGCCTCAACTTAACAACGCTGTGTACCATCATAGGCAACCACTGTCCCTGTTCTGCTTTTAAAACTGTGCTGGCTCCCAAAAAAGCACCACCAAATTTTTACTATAATGTAAGTAGCTACAACGCCAAAAGTGATTGCGTAGGCAGAAAATGTTCCCAGAATGAAGACGGATTCATAAAGAAATAAAACACTCATCAGTATTGAACAAAAGAAAGCCACTTACATCAAAATCAATACAAACAAGCCTTGTGTTGAGTGAGTGTGTTGGTCTTGTAGGAAACAGTGAAGCCATATCTCCAAGGACATGTACAACATAATCTTTAAGGCACTTGTGACAGCAAGTTTTTTTTAAATTTTCAAATCTTGTAGTAGTCAGCATGTTTAGGTAATGGTAGAATGAGCTCCTCAGATGGCTAAAATTGGTCAATGCTCGACCTTAGCTTTAACTAGGCTGGTTAAGCTTGGTCCATCTCTCTTAAGTCAGCTACCTTTACCAATATATTGGCAAGGTAAGCTACATTTGGCAAGAGGAATCTTTGGTGGAGTGGGGCGCCAGGTGAGATAAGTGTGAAAGAAAGCAGAGATAGCCATTCAGCCCATCATGCCTGTGCTGGGCCTTTAATAGAGCTGGCTAATCCTGACGTTATCCTTGCACCATATTCCTTATTTTATATATATATATCCAATTCCTTTTATAGTCTCTGCTGCTGGCAGCCTCTTGAAACAAAGCATACTAGCTCTAACTTACAGCACTATCCCATATCAAATAGCCTGCTGACATTCATTACCTGGTCCCACACATGATGTTGTCAATTTGATGCAGTGCCAAGACCAGCTCATGCCCATGAAACTGTAAGCTAATCAAACAGCAAGCAGAGCTCTTCGTCAGAGGAGTTTGGTTTGAATAGAGGCAGGTGCCAAGTGTGCTGCTCCAAAGATCAGCGTTGGGAGCCTGACATTTACAGAAATGACTCGTATTCATAAGGTCAAATGTGAAATGATAAAATTCAGATGAAACAAAACTACTGTCACCCTGATTAAACTACAAAATGAGTATTGCTGGAAAAAAGAAGAGACCTGCTGTCCAAACTTTTCATCTTGCACTCATCAGGGCAGGCACAAGTAATAAGCCATAGAGATCAAGTACAAAAAAATTTAAGCTGCTGCATGAATTCACACTATTCAACACCATTTATGACTTCTCAAATACTGAAGCAGTCTGTGTCCACAGGCAGCAAGGTCTGGACAAAACTCAGGCTTACACAGTCAAGGGCAAGGAACATTCAAGCCAGACAACAGCATGAATCTAACCATTTCCCCTTGATGTTCAATGGCATTAGCATTACTGAATCCCCTACTGTCAACATCCTGAGGGGTTAACATTGACCAGAAACTGAACTGAACCAGCCACATATTATATTGTGGCTGTAAGATCAGGTTAGTGGTTGGAAATTCTGCAGCATGTAACTCACCTTCTAACTCCCCAAAGCCGGTCTACCATCTACAAGACACAAGCCAGGAGTAACAATACTTCAGGAGAAATTTAACAGCCACTGGAATTATAAAGGAGAGCCATTACACACTTACCTGGATGAGTACAGCTCCAATAACACTTGAGAAGCTCAACACCATCCAAGACAAAGCAGCCTGCTTGACCGGCACCCCATCCACCACTTTAAACATTAATTTCATCCACCACCAAAGCACAGTGCTACTGCAGCTCACCAAACCTCCTTCAACAGCACCTCCCAACCTGTGATCTCTATCCCCAAGACAGACCAGGGCAGATACATGTAAACACCACCATCTGGAAGTTCCCCCACCAAGTCCCACACCATCCTGACATGAAAATATATCGCTGTTCCTTCACTGTTGCTAGCTCAAAATCCTGGAACTCCCTTCCTAACAGCATGGACTGCAGCAGCTCAAGAAGGCAGCTCACCACCACCACCTTCTCAAAGGGCAGTAACGGACAGGGAATAAATGCTGGACTTACCAATGACACATCCCATGAAGGAATAAAAAGAGATATGGGATGGTGCCAGAGTACTGAAGGACTGCAAAAAAAGTACATTTGTTTAAAAATGAGAAAGCTAAACCAAGCAATTATAGGGCAGTTTAATGCTGTTGGTGGGGTTGCTCTTAGTAACAGTAGTAACAATACTTCAGGAGAAATTTAACAGCCACTGGAATTATAAAGGAGAGTCATTACACACTAAAAAGGGCAATTTTGACAAACTTAACTGAGTTTTTAGATAGGGCAACAGAGGATGGAGGGCAGTGCTGCTGATGTCACATATAATCAACTTTTCAAAACATTTGATAAAGTAACACATTTGTTAACAAATTTGGACTTGGAGATACAGGATAAAATTTCAAAAGGTGCAGAAGGCGTGATACCTGGAAGTCTAGCAAACAGCCAGGAAGATAGCAATAGACTTCATGAGGACATTGACAGGTTGATAAGATGGGTGAATCAACAGCTGACGAAATTCAACACAGTAAAGTGTGATGTGATGCATTTGTTAGGAAGAATAGGGAGAGAAATCCAAGCTAAATAGTACATTATCAGAGGAATGCACGGACAGAGAGAACCGAGAGTGTTGATGCACAGATTTTGGAAGGTGGCAGGACAAGTTATCAAAGCAATAAATAATGTAAAAGCAAAATAATGCGGATGCTGAAAATCTGAAATAGAAACAGAAAATGCCAGAAAAACTCAGCAGGTCTGGCAGCATCTGTGGAGAAAGAAACTGAGTTAACATTTCAAGTCTGTATGACTCCTCTTCAGAGCTAAAGATGACTGGGAAAAGAACCAGCGGTGGCATGAGGAAAAACATTTTTACACAATGACTGGTTAGGACTTGGAATGTACTGCCTGATAGAATTGTGGAAACAGATTCAACAGGAGCTTTCAAAAGGAAACTGGACAAGTTCTTCAATTGCAGAGATATGGGCAAGTGGAACTGAGTTATTCTTTTAAAAAGCTGGTGTAGACTAAATGGGCAGAATGGCCTCCTTCTCTGCGATACTCCTCTTATGATTCTATAAATGCATTTTGGAAGAACACTACTTCAAACTAAACCATGGTAGTGACTGATCTGCATTGCAAATCCATCAACCTGCCTTGGGTTTCATATCCTGGCAAAAATCTATCAGTCGTGGACTTCGAATTATGAATTAAGTGAGCGTCCACCACTTTTTACGTGGCAAAGTTCCACAGTTCTATCACAATTCGTACGAAGAATGTTGCGTTACTTTTCTCCTGAATGGTCTGGATCTGATTTTTAAGGTTATGCCCCCTTGCCCTAGACTCATCCACCAGCAAAAAGAAAGATTCTACCTACTCAATTAATTCCTTTCAAAACCCTAAAAACACCCATCAAATCATCCCTTAACCTCCTATTCTACCTAGATAATGTAACACTCTCCTTAATCTAACCCTTGGAGGCCTGATTACATCCTAAATATGTGCTGCAATTGCTCCAAGGCCATTACATCCTAAATATGTGCTGCAATTGCTCCAAGGCCAATATATCCTAAAGTGCAGAACGATGCTTCAGGCATGGTGTAAGCAGGGTTTTGTAGAGCTATAGCAAAACTTGCATTCAGAAATATTTTGCAATGATTCAATAAACATCTGGATCCCATGAGTAGGGATTATAGGGTCTCGAGGAATGGACAACAGTGAGCTATAAACAGGAAAGAAAAAGAAAGATTAGGGTAGATCAGACAGGGCAATGAGAATATAGGGAAAATTAAGAAGGATGGCATTTGCCACCTGTGGTCTAAAAACAGGTGCAACTACAAAAGATCATCATCTCCATTTCATTGATGTGTCTGATGCAGTGCCTGCCTAATCTATGATGATCCCAAAATGTACTTCATTTTACTCAATTGTCTGTTTTATTTGCATAAATTAGGATGCATACTGATTTGCTCATTTTCTAATACACTTCATAGAATAAAACTGACACACTAAAACATGAACGCCACAGTCAAATTCTCAAGCTGACAGAGGGATGTTTGCTTCAGCGATCCCAAACACCACAAACTTCAGGGTGGTTTTCTTTTTTAAGGGTGAGTGTGGTGGAGTCTGGAGAATGATACAATAAGAGAAAAAGAAAAACAAAAATAGCAATAGTTAAAGGAAATTGCCTTCAACTTTCTGTCCAACTGCCAGAAGTAAAAATTGCAGATTAGGCTAATTCTGCACAGTATTGCTGCATCAGGTTCATACACAAGATTCAACAGCCTCTTTAATTCAGGATTTAAAATGACATTTACACCACACATGTTGCTTGTGAAGATTAGAAGTTAGCACACTACATAATTGAAAATGCAAAGAATCCATTTCCACACAAGAACTTCTGTAAAGCAAGTACATTAAAAGCCATAGGTTTGGGGGCTGACTCTTCACCTCTCTGTCCCGGTTCATGAGGAGGTAAACTTGTGTTGAAGAGGAACTAGAAAAGCATAGGCATGCAAAGCAATTTCAGGGTTACCGGGGACCTCTGTTTGGCAACTCTGGAGGGTTTGAAGAAAGAGAAGGGGGTGGGGGATGGGTGTTAAGAAAGAGAAAGGTATGAATGATAAAAGAAACAGGAAACTTCCAAGCTAACATTCTGAAGCTTCAGAACCCAAAGTAGAATTGAAGTCTTGAGGTTAGTAACTAGAAATGTAATTGTAACTATCAATTCAGGATAAGCCAAATGATTTCGCCCATGCATCAATGAGGAATACCAGGGCCAACAACAGATTAAACTACAGCAAATCAGCCATACACCATTACTGGCCACAATATTTTCCATCAATCCAAGTAAAAAGTAATTCCCCTCCAGGCACAGGCTTCGTATTAAGCTGCAACGAGTGAACAGAATTCCCTCCGCTGTTTATCAGCTGGTAAAACTGAATTCGGAGCATCCAGAAGATAAAGTGCAGTGACGTACTTTCAGAATCACAAGACTGATCTTCTTCCAAATTTCCTGCAGCTCAACTGCAAAACACATGCAATCTTGAAAGCTGAAATGCAGAGATGTCACTTAACCAAAACTGAAGGCTCCTGCATTCCACTGGGACGGTCAGCACAGGCACATCGATAGAAGAACGTAGGAACAAAGGAACAAGATAAGGCCATTCAGCCCGTCGAGCCTGCTCCATCATTCAATACGATCATGACTGATCGAAAGTGTGCCTTTTACCCACACTATCCCCATAACCCTTTACGGTATTGTTAATCAGAAATCTATCAATCTCTACCTTAAACAAACTCAATGACTGAGCTTCCACGGCCCTCTGGGGTAGAGAATTCCAAAGATTCACAACCCTGAGTAAAGAAATTTCTCCTCATCTCAGTCTTAAGTAGCTTCCCCTTACTTTGAAATTGTGTCCCCTGGTTCTAGGCTCCCCAGCCATGGAAAACACCTTACCTGCATCTACCCTGTCTATTCCTTTAAGTATTTTGTAGGTTTCAATGAGGTCACAATTAGATCACCTCTCATTCTTCGAAACTAGAGAATACAGACCCAATTTGCCCAATCTCTCTTCATAAGATAGTTCTGCCGACCCCAGAACAAGTCTAGTGAGCCTACATTCCACTCGCTCTATGGCAATAATATCCTTTCTGAGGTAAGGGGACCAAAACCACACACACTACTCCAGCTGCAGTCTAACCAAGGTTCTATAGAATTAATGCAAGACTTCACTACTCCTGTACTCAAATCCTCTTACTACAAAGGCTAACCACTAGCCTTCCTAATAGCTTGCTGCACCTGCTTTCAGTGTTAGCTTTCAGTGAGTTATGGACAAGGACATCCAGGTCCCTTTGTACATCTACACTTTCTAATCTCTTACCATTTAGGAAATACTCTGCACATCTGTTCCTTCTACCAAAGTGATAACCTCACATTTTTCCACATTATATTCTATCTGCCATGTTCTTGCCCAAGCACTAAGTCTGTCCAAATCCTCCTGTAGCTACTTTATGTCTTCCTCACAGCACACATTCCCACCTAGCTTTGTATCATCCACAAACTTGAGATATTACATTTTGTCCCCACATCCAAATCGATATATATTATGAACAGATGGGTTCCAAGTACTGATTGTTACAGTACCCCACCAGTCACAGCCTGCCAATGCAAGAATGAGCCATTTATTCCTACTCTCTTGTTTTCTGCCTGTTAGCCAACCCTTAATTCATGCCAGCATATTGCCTCTTATTCCATGTGCCTTTATTTTGCGAATCAACCTCCTGTGGGGAACCTTATCAAAAGCCTTCTGAAAATCCAAGTACACTACATCCATCGACTCTCTTTTATCAATTTTGCTAATAACATCCTCAAAAAACTCCAAGAAGCTCATCAAACATGATTTCCCATTTGTAAATCCATGCTGACAATGTCCAACCAGATCATGATTATCCAAGTATTCATTTATCACATCTCTTATAATAGCATTTTCCCTACTACTGACATAAGGCTAGCAGGTCTGTAGTTTTCTCTTTTCTCTCTCCCTCCCTTCTAAAATAGAGGGGTGACATTTGCTACCTTCTAATCTTCAAGTACCATTCCAGAATCTATAGAATTTTGGAAAATGATCACCAATACATCCACTATCTCTATAGCCCCTCTTTCAACACTGGCCTGCAGAATATCAAGTCCCAGGAACTTATCAACTTTCAGTCCAATTTCCCCAAAACAACCTTATGCTAATTTCCTTCAATTCCTCATCCCTAGTCCTTTGGATGTCTAAATCTGGGAGGTTTCCTGTATCTTCCTCAGTGAAAACAGACACAAAGTAATCATTTAGCTTCTTTGCCATTTCTCTATTCCCCATTATGAATTCTCCTAACTCTACCTGCAATCGAACCATGTTTATCTTAGCTAAACGGTTCCTTTGTCCATACCTATAAAAGCTTTTACAGTCTGTTTTTATGGTTTCTGCTCAATTGCATTCATATTCTATTCTTCCTTTCTTCACCAGTTTCTTGGCCTTCCTTTGGTGTATTCTTAAAACCTCCCAATCCTCAGGTTTACTTCTACTTCTGGCAATTTTATAAGCCTTTTATTTTAATCTTACACAACCCTTAACTTCCCTTGTCAGCCACAACTGACTCTTTTGGGTTTTTGCACTTTGAAGGAATGTAGAGGTGCTGTAAGCTATGTAATAGTTCTTTGAAGACTATCCATTGCCTATGTACAGTCATGCCTTTTAATGTATTTTCCCAATCCACCTCAGCCAATTTGTCCCTCATATGCCTTCATAATTTCCTCTAGTCAACTCTTGTACCCTTGCTTCAGAGTGAACGGGCTCATTTTCAAACATAATGTAAAATTCTATCATTTTGTGGTCATTCATCCCTAAAGGTTCTTTTACAACAAGATTCTTCATTAGCCCTTTTCATTACATAACACTATATCTAAATTACCTGTCCTTTAGCCGGCTCCAGAAAACCATCCCTAACACACTCCAGAAACTCGTCTTCCACAGTATTAGTGCTCAATTGGTTTACCCAGTCTTTATGCAGATTGAAATCACGCATGATTACTGCACTGTCCATGCTACATGCTTCTCTCATCTCCTGATTAATAACAGGCCCCACATTACCATTACTATTTGGTGGCCTATAAACAACTCCAACCAATGTCCTTTGCTGTTTCTTAGCTCCACCCAAACAGATTCCACACATTGTTCTTCCGATCTGAGATCCTCCCTTACTAATGCACTGATCCCATCCCTTATTCTGCCTCCTTTCCCTTCTTGTCTGTCCTCCCTAAACGTCGAATATCCTTGAATATTCCAGTTCCCAGTCTTGGTCACCATGCAGCCATGTTTCCATAATGGCAATTATATCATACCCATTTACCTCTAGTTGTGTCTTTAGATCATCAACCTTATTGCAAATGCTGCGCACATTCAGGTAGAATGCCTTTAGCTTTGTCTTTTTGATATTATTCCGCATTTTAAGCACACTCAATACTCTGCTTTGTTTCTCCTGCCTTCTAGCCTCACTACTACTTCCTGTTACCAAATTTACTTCCTTCCAATTTGGGCCAACCCTCAGGTTCCCACCCCACTGACAAGCTAATTTAAACCCACCCCAGCAGAACTAGCAAATCTTCCTGTGAATATATCAGTCCCAGTCAAGGGGTAACCAGTCCAGCTTGTACAGATCCCACCTGCCCCAGAACCAGTCCCAATGCCTCAGAAATCTGATGACCCCCCCCACCTCACTAGTCCTCCAGTCACATATTTAATCGATCAATCCTCCTATTCCTATGCTCACCAGCACGTGGCACTGGAAGTGCAAAATCATTCAAAAAAAGCATTCTAGAAATTACAAGTACTTCAACTCTAATTAAGCACAAAAGCAACAGTCCAACAGTAGGTTACTTTCCAAACATTTGCGAAAATCAAAATTCCTGGAGTTTTAAAAGGCAAGGTGGGTGACGATGTGCAAGAATCAGATTTAGATGTTCAGCATCAGTCCAAAACAAAGTAGATTCGGACAGATCAGTTTTCACAATAAATGCAAACAGCTGCCACGCCGGAGAAGCACCGCCAGTGGCTGCGAGTCTGATGAGAGTTTGCGTGTATGTTCGCACATCACTTTTCTACCTCAGTTTCAAGGGCATCTCCTGACTCCCAAAAGCTTGTAAACTATCTACAAGACTAAAGTTAGGAGTATGATGAACATTCCCCATTTTCCTGGATGAATGTAACTCTAACAATATTCAAGAAGCTTGACACCATCCAAGACATAGCAGCCTGCTTGATAAGCCACCTTATCCACCACCTTAAACATTAACTCGTTCCTCCACCGACACACAGCCTCAGTGTGTACCACCTAGAAGATACACTGCAGCAATTTGCCAAAGCTCCTTTGTCAGCAGTTTCCAAATCCATGACCTCTACTGGCTAGAACAGACTTATCCAATCTTTTTGCAAAGGTGGCCACATTTCAAAATTTTTCAGTCAAGGGGCTGATGAGCAAATGATTGGAAAGATAAAATGTTTTGCACAACATTAAACATGAGTTTAAAAAAACTGAAGTATGAAAAGAAACAACTTGCTGAGCAAAAAAAAATTAAAGCAATGAATTGATTTTTAAAAAAATAAAGATGAGTATTAGAGTGCAATAAGGTGAGCGTGTGTGTGTGTCTGACTCGCTTCCAGTCTTTGGTGCTCACTCATTCACACGCACCCACTGTGAGAATGGAAGACCGTGCATGTTAGTGTGTGGGGGTCAGGGTGAATGAGAGCCCTGAGATTGGGAGTGAGACAGACTTATGAATGCACGTTCTTTCTGCACGAACTATGCTGCCTACTCCCAGCATGCGCTCTCTCCCCCCGCTACATGCTCTTCACCCCGCGCTTACCTTCCCACTGTTTGCTACTCATCCAACCATAGCTTTGACAGCATGTCTTTTTTCAGCAATAAGTAAGTACTGTGACAATAAGAACAGGTCAGAGGCTGGGCGTTCTCTGACAACAGGGTTCGGTCCTTGGGCCCCAACCATTTACAATCTATATTAATGACTTGGATTCAGGGATAGAAGGTACTATAGCTAAATTTGCAGATGACACCAAAACAGTTGGGAAAGGAAGTTGCAATGAAGGAATAAGAAATTTACAAATGGATATGGACAGGTTAGGTGAATGGGCCAAAATTTGGCAGATGGAGTTTAACGTGGATAAGTGTGAGGTTATCCATTTTGGTCGGAAGAATAAAAAAGTGACTTATTATTTAAATGGAGAGAAACTTCAGAGTGCTTCAGTGCAGAGGGATCTGGGTGTCCTCACACATGAATCGCTGAAAGCTAGTATGCAGGTACAGCAGGTAATAAGGAAGGCAAATGGAATTTTGGCATTTATTGCTCAAGGCATGGAGTATAAAAATAGGGAATGCTGTTGCAATTGTACAAGGCATTGGTGAGACCGCACCTGGAATACTGTGCACAGTTTTGGTCCCTTTACCTGAGGAAGGATGTAGTTGCATTGGAGGCGGTTCAGAGGAGGTTCACTAGATTGATTCCAGCGATGCGGGGCTTGTCTTATGAGGAGAGATTGAGGAGTTTCGACCTATACTCGCTAGAGTTTAGGAGTGAGAGGAGATCTAATTGAGGTATAAGATGCTAAAGGGGATAGACAAAGTAGACATGGAGCAGATGTTTCCCTTGTGGAGCATTCTAGAACGAGGCACTATAGTTTTAGGCTAAGGGGTGGTAGGTTTAAATCAGAGATGAGGAGGAATTACTTTTCTCAAAGGGTCGTGAATCTGTGGAATCCATTACCTCAGAATGCAGTGGATGCTAGGACACTGAATAAATTTAAGGAGGAGAGAGACAGATTTTTAATTAGTAACGGGTTGAAAGGTTATGGGGAGAGGGTGGGAAATTGGAGTTGAGGCCAAAATTAGATCAGCCATGATCGTATTGAATGGCGGGGCAGGCTCAAGGGGCTGAATTGCCTACTTCTGCTCCTAGTTCTTAAGTTCACTCTGTTTGTTGAGGATATGGCTCTGTGGATGAAAACATTCAGCTTCTAATAAGCTTAAGTGGGCCACATTGCAAGCCCGACTGAACCTTACATTGGTTGTTAATAGAATTCTTAGCATGCTCGGGATTGTTCAATAGGTGTTGTCCAATCTCAGAATCACATCTTATGTTTGATGCTATGTTCCGAATTGTGGAAGCACAAGCTTGTTGAGTCGGTCAGTGTTCTGCCTGTTGTGAAAGCTGAACAGACACGTTGTTCGATATGATCCACGGGACATATGGCCTATCTATCTGGTATCACATTGGCACTGAAATACACATATATTATTCATTTGTGTGGTAGGCAGAAGGTCTGTTTGTCATCCTATTAGTAGAGAATGCCATTTGTGTTGCTACTGCACAGTAACAGTGTGAAAGGACTAGCTTCCAGTCTTGTAGCTATACTGGAACAGCTTGGCTCAGGGCATGGCTCGTTCTGAAGCACTTCTTCCAACACCACAGCCAGGGTGCTTTCGGGGCCAATAGCCTTTGCTATATCCATTGCGGTCTGCCTTTTCTTGATTACATTTGGAACAAATCTAATAAGTTCCAAGCATGTGGAATCAGTGGATAAGGAGCAGAATGGGCAGCTAACTGGCTTCAAAACAGAAGGAACAGATTAGGGGTAAAAGGTCGTTATTAACTGAGAGAGAAGATAGGAAGTTTTTTTTGGTTCTTTCATGGGCTTCCTGTCAAGGTCAACATTTGCTGCCCATCCCTATTTGACCTTGAGGAAGTGGTGAGCTGCCTTCTTGAACCATTGCAGTCCATGCAGAGTAAGACACCCACAGTGCTCCAGGGTAGAGTGTTCCAGGGTTTTGACCCAGCGACAGTGAAGGAACTGCAATATACTTCCAAATCAGGATATGTGGGCTTGGACAGGAACTTGCAGGTGATGTTGGCATGCTGTCCTTGTCCCTCTAGGTGGTTGAGGTCACGGGTTTGGAAGGTGCCAAAAGAGCCTTGGTGAGTTGCTGCAGTGCATCTTGTAGATGGTACACACTGCTGCCACTGTGCATCAGTGGTGGAGAGAATGGAATATTTATTGCGGTGAATGGGATGCCAATCAAGCGGGCTGCTTTCTCCTGGATCTTATCGAGCTTTTTGCATGTTGTTGGAGCTGCATTCAGCCAGGCAAGTGGAGAGTATGCCATCACATTCCTGACTTGTGTCTTGCAGATAGCAGACAGACTTTGTGGCATCAGGTGAGTTACTCTCCACAGAATTCCCAGCCACTGACCTGCTCTTGTAGCCACAGTATTTTTATGGCTCATCCAGTTCAGTTGCTGGTTAATGGTAGCCACCAGGATGTTGATAGTGGTAGATTCAGAAATGGTAAATGCCATTGAATGTCAACAGGCATCTTGCTGTGTACTAGGCATGAGTCTAACCAGTGGAGAATTTTCTCCTGATTCCCATTGACTCCAGTTTTGCTAGGGTTCCATGATGCCACACGGCCAAATGCTACCTTGATGCAAAGGGCAGCCACTCCCACCTCACGAGTTCAACTCTTTTGTTCATGTTTGGACCAAGTGAGGAGCTGAATGGCCCTGGTGGAACCCAAACTGAGTGACAGTCAGCAGGTTGTTGCTGAGTAAGTGCTGCTTGATACCACTGTCAATGACACTTTCCATCACTTAACTGATGGTCAAGAGTAGACTGATGGGGCGGTAATTGGCCAGGTTGGATTTGTTCTGCTTTTTGAGGACAGGAAGTACTGGACAATTTTCCACATTGCTGGGTAGATTTCTTTTTCATTCGCCCATAGGATATGGGCATCATTAGCTCAGCCAGTATGTACTGCCCATCCCCAATTGCCCTCATTCAGAGAGCATTTAAGAGTCAACTACATTGCTGTGAGTCAAATGTAGGCCAGACCAGGTAAGGGCAGCAGATTTCCTTCCCTAAAGGACATTAGTGAACCAGATGAGTTTTTATGACATCGGCAATGGTTTCAGAGTTATCTTCAGGCTTTTAATTCCAGATTTTTACTGGACTCAAATTCCATCATCTGCCATGGCATTACCCCTGGGTTTCCAGTCCAGTGACAATATCACTACGCCATTGCTTCCCCCATGAAAGTTCTGGAGCACAAGTCTTCAGTTCTATCGCTGGAAAGTTGTCAGAGCCTTTGCAATATCCAGTACCTTCAGCTATTTCTTGATATTACATGGTGTGAATCAAATTGGCTGAAGACTGGCATCTGTAATGCTAGGAACCTCCGGAGGAGGCCAAAATCGATCATCAACTCTGCAATTCTGGCTGAAAGATTGTTGCAAATTCTTCAGCCTTGCCTTTTGCACTGATGTGCTGGTCTCCCTCATCATTGAAGATGGGGATATTTGTGGAGCATCTCCCTACAGCTAGTTGTTTAATTGCCCACTACCATTTACGACTGCATGTGGCAAGACTGCAGAGCTTAGATCTGACCCGTTGGTTATAGGATGGCTTAACTCTGTCTATCGCATACTGCTTCTGCTGTTTGTAGTTGTGTTGTAGTCCTGTGTTGTAACTTCACCAGGTTGGCACCTCATTTTTAGGAATGCCTGGTACTCTCCTAGCATGTCCTGCCCTTTTCATTGAACAAACCAGGGTTGATCCCAAGCTTGAAAGAAATGGTAGAGTGAGGAATATGCCAATCCATGAGGTTACAGATTGTGGCTGAATACAATTCTGCTGCTGCTGATGGACAACAGGGCCTCATGGATGCCCAGTTGAGCTGCTTGATCTGTTCGAAAAGGTAAGGTAATGCCATAGAATATCAAATGGAGATGGATCAGTGTTGGGACCGCTGTTGTTTAAAACTTTTATTAATGATTTAGACATTAGAATTAAAAACACAATTTCTAAATTTACAGATGACACCCAAATTGGGCCATATAGGCTATAGTGAGGAGGACTGCAAATTACTATTTAATAAATTTGCAGAATGGGCATTTCATTGGCATATGACTTTCAACAGAAATAAATATATTTATGTATAGGTGTTATATTTTGGCAAGAAAAATACTAACTTGCATATCACTTAGAAAATAAGAATCTAAGTGGGGCAAAGGAGCAAAGGGATCTGGAAGTACAAACACACAAATCATGGAAAGTAGTGGCACAGGATAACAAGGCCATAAACAAAAAAGCAAAGCATGTAATTTGTTTTTCTTCAGGAGGAGAAATAGAATTGAAAAGTAGTTATTCTCAACTTGTATCAAACTTAGTCTGTGGCATATAATTCCTGACACCATATTATAAAAATTATATAGAAACAATGGAGTAAGTGCAGAGAAGATACTCAAGGATGATACCAGGAATGTAAGGTATACCTATCAGGACAGGATCCACAGGTTCTTGTGTTGCATGGAACCCTTTATCAAATTCATCAGGGAGGATTCGGGCACAAGAGGAGTGATGATCTCAGGCAGTGGAAGCACTCAGGTCAAAGACTCCCTCTGCGTGGACAACGTCACTGTCTTCTGCTCGGATCCACTGTCAGGGCACAGACTGGCCTCCTTCTGTGTTGTAACTTTTATATAGTTCTATGATGAACATCTGCGACCAGTTCGAACTGGCTTCAGAAGCCAAGGTAAATTGCAGCAAGAGTGAGGCCATGTTCTTTGGGAAATGGGCTAACTGATCCTTTGTCTCTTTCACCATCAGCTCAGGCTGCCTGAAGGTGTTGGAGATATGGTTCAGAGGGACTGGGGCATGCACTAAAAACTGGAAGGAGTGAGTACCTATGGTAAAACAAAAATTGGGCATGTGGGAGCGCTGCTCCTGCTCCACTGTGGTAAGAACCTGGTCATCAGGTGTGAGACACTCTCAGTATTACTGTACCAGGTCTGGCCCGTTCCTCACTCCTGTGCTGTGGTGATCACCCGAACCATCGTCTGCTTTATCTGGAGGTCAAAAATGGATAAGTACAAACCTCTAGATAAAGGGGGGGAAAAAGTATAAAAAATATCCCCATCTTCAACGTACTCATCCTGATCCTGATAACCACTTGTGACTGTGGCGGCATCAAACTGTGTGTAAACCTTCGGTACACAAACACCAAGTGCTACCTGTCCCTGGTGTTGGGAAGGATGGATCTAACCCCGCTGCCGCGGAACACACCAAGTAGTTGGACCGTACAGTACCACCTATCCCTCATGGAAAACTTTATGCAAAGAAACATCTTCGACTGCAAGTCCATCAGGCAGTGATCTGCATACAATGTCCTAGAGCCTTGCAGGAAAAAAGGGATGGTGGATCCTCCCGGGTGACATTACCATCGCGGAATCCCCCTGCTGCTGCTCCTGGCGTGCTCTTCTAGATTCTTCATAGAACCAGCGTTGATACCCTGGCCTGATAGTAATGGTAGTGTGATGGATATGACGAGCCAGGGAGTGCCAGATTGTAGTTTGTAATTGCTGCTGCTGATGGTCCACAGCACCTCATCCATGCCCAGTTTTGAATTCTTCTGAATCTTTCTAATTTAGCACACAACATGATGGAGGGTACCCTCAAAATGAAAACAGGACTTCAGCCCTACAGAGGCTACACAGTGGTCACTGTCAGTGACAGATGCATAGGCGACAGGCTGCATTTGTTGGAGAACCACAAAAACGCTCACCCACAAATGGAGCAGACATCAACAATACAGCAACTTCAGACACACTTCCCTGTCATTAGGTGTCAGCTGTGGCTCAACTGGTAACACCTACGCTTCTGAAGGTTATGAGTTCAAGTTCCACTCCAGAGATTTGTGCCCATTTGGGCTGATACTTTGCGTGCAGCACTATATTAACATAGTGTAGCACTGCTAGAGGTGCTGTCTTTCAAACGAGATGTTAAAGAGGCTTCATCTGCCCTTCGAGGTGAATCTAAAAGATCCCACAGCCACTATTCGAAGGAAAGTAGTGGAATCGCCCCAGTGTGCTAGACAATATTTGTCCGTCAAGCTACAGCTCTAAAACAGATTGTCTGGTCATTGGTACAGTGCTGTTTGTGAGACTTTGCTGCATACAAATTGGCTGCTGCATTTTCTACAACAGTGATGACACTTCAAAAGTACTTCATTGGCTGAAAAGAGCTTTGGGTCACCCTGTGGCAGTGAAATGTGCTATCGCAATGCAAGTTTGTTTGTTTCTTTTATAAACCAATTTATTTCAGCGAGGGGGGAAAGGGGAAGGGTAAAAGCACCAGAACTCATTAAAACAGTTTGAAAACCTTAGAGCAGCAGTCACATGGAGCCCACAAAGCTATCCCAAGCATCCTCACTTCCTGCAACGCCACAGTCCACAGTGCTTATACAGTCTGTACAACAACAACTTGTATATATTTATATTATACGTCTAACATAAAGCATCTCAAAACTTTTTACAGCAGCATTAAAAACCAATCTATAATAGGGCAGATGACCAAAAGGTCGGTCAAAGAGATAGGTTTTAACACATTTGTTAAAGAAGGATAGCGAGGTAGAGAAAGGAAGAGGGGTTTAGAGATGGAATTCCAGGACTGAGCCTAGGCAACTGAAGGCTTGGTGTCTAAGGGAGGACTGATTTAAATTTGGGGTGTGGAGGCCAGAATTGCAGGAACACCACTATCTTGGAAGGTTGTAGGGCTGCAGGAGATTACAGAGATAGGGAGGGACAAAGCCATGGAGACATTTGAAAACAGGATACAAATTTTGAAATTGGCTCCTGGCTAAGCAATGCCTCAATGTAAGTCAGTGAGCACAGGGGTGATAGGTGAACAGTAATTGGTGCAAACTAGTACACAGGCAGCAGAGTTTTGAATAACCTCAGGTTTACAGGGGGTGGAACATTGGAGGCTGACAAGATAAAGTAAAACATACAGACACTTCAGGCTGGCACTTAAAAATAAACCGAGCAGAATCTGAAGAAGTTTGGACTTAGAGGACTGAAATAGAGAATTAAAACTGGAATATAGAATACATGTAACTGAGATATAAAGTTAACACTGGAATATCCTGAGTAAACACATTACATCACTTGATTGGATAGTCATTAAACGTAAGGAGAAAATGCTGTGATAAGATAAAAGGAATACAGAGTTGGATTGATCTGAACGGTAGATTGATAAACACTTTACTCATTATGAAATTCAGCTCATGAAATGCACTATAGATACATGTTTACTTATTAGCTTATCTTTTAATTATTTGTTCGTGGAACATGGGCATCACTAGTTAGGCCAGCATTTATTGCCCATCCCTAATTGCCCTAGAAAAGGTGATGGCGAGCTGCTTTCTTGAGCCGCTGCAGTCCCTGTGGTGTAGGTGCATCCACAGTGCTCTTAAGGGAGGGAGGTCCAGGATTTTGACCCAGCGATAGTGAAGGAACAGCAACATATTTCCAAGTCAGAATGGTGAGGGGCTTGGAGGGGAATTTCATGGTGGTGGTGTTCTCTTTTGTCTGCTGCTCTTGTCCTTCCAATGGGCAGGGGTCTGGAAGGTGCTGTCTGAGGAGCCTTGGTGAGTTCCTGCAGTGCATCTTGTAGATAGTACACACTGTTGCCACTGTGTGTTGGTGGTGGAGGGAATGAATGTTTATGGGTGCAGTGCCAAATCAAGCAGGCTGCTTTGTCCTGGATGGTGTCAAGCTTCACAAGTGTTGTGGGAGCCGCACTCATGCAAGTGGAGAATATTCCATCACACTCTTGACTTGTGTCTTGTAGATGGTGGATGGGCTTTGGAGAGTCAGGAGGTGAGCTACTCGCCACAGGGTTCCTGGCCTCTGACCTGCTCTTGTAGCCACAGTATTTATACGGCTAGTCCAGTTCAGTTTCTGATCAATGGTAATTCCCAGGATGTTGATAGTGGGGGATTCTGCAATGTAATCCTACTGAATGTCAGATTCTCTGTTTTTGGAAATGGTCATTGCCTGGCACTTGTGTGGCACGAATGTTACTTGCCACTTATCATCCCAAGCCTCGATATTGTCCAGGTCTTGCTGCATTTGGACATGGATTGCTTCAGTATCTGAAGAGTCACAAATGGTGCTGAACGTTGTGCACTCATCAGCAAACATCCCCACTTCTGATCTTATGATGAGGGTAGGTCATTGATGAAGCAGCTGAAGATGGTTGGGCCTAGGACACTACCCTGAGGAACTCCTGCAGTGATATCCTGGAACTGAGACTATCGACTTCCAACAACCACAACCTTGGTGCAAGGTACAACTCCAAACAGCGGAGAGTTCTCCCTCCGATTCCCTTCGACTCTAGTTTTGCTAGGGCTCCTGGATGCCACGCTCAGTCAAATGCTACCTTAATGTCAAGGGGAACCACTCTCACCTGACCTTGGGAGTTCAGATCTTTTGTCCATGTTTGAACCAAGGCTGTAATGAGGTCAGGAGCTGAGTGGCCTGGCAGAACCCAAACTGAGTATCAGTGAGCAGGTTATTGATAAGCAAGTGCCATCTGATAGCACCGGTGATGACCCCTTCCATCACATTCCTGATGGTCAAGAGTAATCTGATGGGGCACTAATTGGCCAGGTTGGATTTCTCCTGCTTGTGTACAGGACATACCTGGGCAATTTTCCATGTTTCTGGATAGATGCCAGTGTTGTAGCTGTACTGGAACAGCTTGGCTAGGGGCGTGGCAAGTTCTAGAGCACAAGTCTTCAGTATTATTGTTGGAATATTATCAGGGCCCAGCATCCAGTGCCTTCAGCCATTTCTTGATATCATGGAGTGAACTGAATTTGCTGAAAACTGGCAATTGTGATGCTGCGGACCTCTGGAGGAGGCCAGAACTTGGCACTTCTGGCTGTTGTAAATGCTTCAGCCTTATCTTAATATTAATCTATTTTTAACTCTTCTGCTACAACCATGCAATGGGTAGACCTGGGATCTGGAGTTTAACAGGTGGGACTTTGAGCAGCTCTATGTATACACCCCGGGGAAATGCATGCAAGGGAGAACTGGTGCAAGTTAGTAGACTTATTGGTGTCTCTGATTCCCTACTTTGGACACATTCCTGAATGTCTCTGGCTTCAAATTGCCCCAAAACTCCTGCCATTGGTCACGCAACACGTCCATCCACGTATTGCCCTGCCTGCCTTCAGCCAGTCAGAAAACGGTAGGCTCTTCATTAACTGATTGGATGACTCTTGATAGTCAGTCAACAGCCTTCATTCCACATGACTGATATTTTTATAACTAATAAACAAAAGTGTTCCAAGAAAAAATTTTTATAAACGCAATGTTTTTTTAAACACCCCTTGAAGCCAGTGTGTTATCTTAGAGTTTTTTTCCTGGGCTGCTCGCAGTGGTATCTGAGAAATTAGTATTTCATTTCTGGAGGCTCCCAGGCAAGCCTGGAGTGTTGGCAATGGTACTCTGATCAACTGAAGGCAGCTTGTTTGCAGCGACCTGCTTTACTGTTGTATCTGAAACTTATTAAAAAGGACCATGTTGTTGGATATCGTCATTCTTATAAATGAAACTGTCAGCATATAACTTTGAATACCAGTCTAACATATACGAATCTTAGTAAGTCTCAACATAAAATGGCTAATGCAAACTTTCAGTGAACCAAGTCTTTAAAAACTGTGAGAACACACCAAAAATAATTATCAGCCTTGATGTATTTTCTACACTTTGAAGAACCATTCTGCAGAGCAAACAGCAAATAATCACAGGAAAATGCAATGTTTCCCAAAGGTGTACTTCAGAGTTTATATCAGGAATTAAATTGGATAATATAAGTCCTAGACACAGTAGGTCTTTCTAATACTCGCAACTTAGAACCATAACATGAACACAAAACCTCACACTTTCCAGGTGTAGTATGTCACGTCCCAGTATATTATGAACTTTTAGTCAATAGCTTTTAAACTGGACACAGACTATTGAAATGGCTATTGCAAATCATGTGATCTTTGGCATTTTGAGCTTCAGTCCATAGTCCTAATTAAATATTGATAGACATCTGGGGAATTCACACATCCCTTAGTTTAAGGATGGATCAACACAAAAGGACTATAGAATTCTAGCCAACTCGCTATTTCACCCTGGATAAAAGGGAACATCAAAACTCAATGTGTGACAGACGGGTGTGAATGTATCATATCACCTTTGCATTGTATTAATGATAGTTTCCTTCATCCAAACTAGGCTGAGTGAATCTCAAGATCCAAATGATAACACAGGATGACTGGAATCAACATACACACCACCTTTTGCTTGGAAAAAGGACTTTGAGCTTGTGGAAGTCACATGATGTAGGCACAATTCTGTTGTCTGTTTTGAAACCAGCAAGAAGCTGCTTCCAGACAGAGTTCCACCGAAAGCCATCAAATTAGCTGCAAGTCATCCAGCCAGCCAAGATAATAACCAGTAATATCTTGAAACTGAAGGTCCTAAGAGAGAGAGGAATCTCTAATCTGTTCCAGTTAAAGTCCACCTGAGAACCAACCTCCTGGAAATTCAACTACAAGAAATCTTACAGTTTACTGAGAATCCTTCACTTTAACAGACCCTCACTTCAACTAATGCATCAACTTCATCCAAGAAACTACAGGCCTGTCACCAAAGAGAATGAGCTAATTATAAGCTGTAACAGTATATTATCTTCATCTGTATCTAATCTTTATATGTGAGTGTACATGTGAAATGAGTGAATGAAACATTGTGTCAAAGTCAGGGTAAGTGTGTGATAATAAATAATCTTCATTTTTAAACTCTCAAAAAGCTTGCTGCTAAAATTATTTAATTGGGATACATACTCAGTAAGAATACGCACACCTCTTACAGGCAAACATACTGATCACGGGCAGTAAAAAGAAACAATCCATGAGAAATGTAATATAATTCAATAAATTGTTTGCAAATTTTAATTATCCTAGTGAAGCATAAAGATTTACTGTAGGGGATTATAAGGACTCGGATTAATTAGTCACCTTGAAGCTTTATTTGCTGAAATGTTAGATTACATTAATCCAAAGTTCAAGAATAAGTGAGGGAATCATTCATTATTTCCAAGAGGAAAATCAAACAATAAGCATAAATATCAATACGTTTACTTGATGTTGCCCAACAGAGGAATAATTCAAAAAACGGTGAAGACAAGTTTGAAAGCCTTCTCAATTTGGTTCAGTTACTAACACACTCACCTGAGTTAAAATGCTATGGTTTAAAGCCTTACAGCTGACTGAGGACACATCAACTGGACCACCTTATTTACCATGTTGGTCTACATGCCAAGAATGACTGCACTTCAAAACCAATCCTTGCTTACTAAGCCCTTAGGGATGTCCTGAGGACATAAGGGGCAATAATTTAATGTACTGGATTGGGGAAGATAATAACCCCTTCAATTTATTCCTCAATGTTGAAGTTAGTGCTCTGAAACTAAACTTAAAATATTAATGTATTATCACTTGGAGCATTTGTATCAAGTTTCTTTGTTCGCTATTCTACCAGGCCAATAGTCCGGCATCATAGAGTTTGCTAGCACACAAATCAGCATTCATCCCATGTACTGGGTCTTCAAAGGTGCTGGCTACTGTGCTCCATTCCTTGCCCCTTGCTCATGCCCTTTTAAACTTGTTAAAATATTTATCTACTTGCCTGCTTCCCCTATTGTTTCTGGCCTGGAATTCCACAACTTAAAAAACCCATGTTTTATGAAAATAAGTTCTCTAATCTCTCCCTTCATGCTTTTGATCTCAAATATATACCCTTCAGTTACCGTTCATCAAATAACAGGAAAAGCTTAAACCTATTTATCACATCAACATCTTCGAACACCTCCAGCAGTTCTCAACATTCGCTGTTTGAAAATGAAAGATGTCTCAGCTTTCCACATCTCTCCTCATGAAAAACAGCATTCCATCCTTTGTGGGGTGCCCAAAACCAAACAATATCCTAACTACAGTTTATATCAATAACTTGTGAAAGTTTAGGAGTTCCATTTGGCATTGCACTTCCCACTTACTGCTCAAAATATCTTACCATCTTGGTTAAATTTGTAGCCATAAACGTTAAACATTTTTAAGAATTTGTTTATGGATGTGGTAGCACAGGGGTTCCGTGCTGGGCTAATAATCCAGAGGCCTGGACTAAATAAATAAAAAAAGGTCCGACCTCACCAATTTCATTTCAGGAATTTAAATTCAGTTAATTAAATAAATCTGGAATAAAAAGCCAGCATCACCAATGGTGACCATGAAACTACTGGATTGTCATAATAACACATCACTAATGTCCTTTAGAGAAGAAAATCTGTCATCCTTACCCATACTAGCCTACAAGGGACTCCAGGCCCACAGACACGTGGTTGACTCTTAATGTCCTCTGCAATAGGCTAGCAATTTTAATCAAACTGCTACAAGGAGGTCCAATAAGAATAAAAATTGACCAGCACACCAGAAACGACAATGGCATATACTTTCTAGTCAACCCTGAAAAGTTCTCCTTAACTAACATCTGGGGACTTGTGTCAAATCTGGGAGAGTTGCCCCACAGGCTAGTCAAGCAACAGCCTGAGGCAGTCATACTCACCAAATCATAACGTGCATTAAGTGTACCAAGCTCCTCCATCACAAATCCTGGGTATGCCCTGTCCCAGCAGCAGGGCAGATCTACCAAAGGTAGCAGCACAGTGGCATGCAGTCAAGAGAAAATGGCCCAGGGAGTCAACGACATTGACTCCAGACCCCATGAATTCTCATGGCATCAGGTCAAACATGGCTAAGGAAATATCCTGACCTACCTCAGCTGGGGAATCAGTGCAACTCCATTTCGAACACCACTTCGGGACTGGGTAATCCGAGTGGGAAACTTCAACACCCTTCACCAAGAGTAGCCTGGTAGCACAACTATTGACTGAGACATGAAGTGCATATCTGCCAGACTGTGTCTCCAACAAGTGGTGAGAGAACCAAATGGGAAAAGCCTACTTGACTTTGGCTTCACTGGTCTACCATCTCAGGGGCATCTGCCCATGACAGTTTAGGCAGGATTGACCACCGCTCAGTCCTTGTGGAGACAAAGTCCAATACTGCACAGCACTACCACCATACTAAATGGGATAGATTTAGAACAGATATAACAGTTCAAAGTTGAGCACACATGAGGTGCTATCAGGAATCACCAGCAGGATTATATACCACCATGATCTGTAATCTCATGACTCAGCATACTCCTCACTCCTCCAAAAAGGCAAAATGTTTGGTGATGAGTATAGAAGAGCAGAACCAGATGTACCCAAGTACGAAGTGGCAGTTCTGTTGGAGGGTCATGAGGACTCGAAACGTCAACTCTTTTCACCTCCGCCGATGCTGCCAGACCTGCTGAGTTTTTCCAAGTAATTCTGTTTCTGTTTACGAAATGCCACTGGTGAATATACAATAAAGAGTTAAACAGCTGGATCAGCATGCTGCAGACAGAGCTAAATGTTCTCAAATCTAATGGATCACATCAAAGCTCTGCAGTACTGTCATATCTAGTGACGAATGGTGATGAAAAAGTTAAACTACTAAGATAAGGAGATTCTATAGACATCTTCAATGATGGCAGAGTCCAGCACATGAGTGCAAGATACAAGGCTGAAGCATTTACAACAATTTTCAGCTAGAATTGTCAAATGGGTGATCCATCTCTGTGTCTTCCTTGAATCCTCAGCACTTTCGTTTTTTTTTAATGAGTTCATGGGATGAGGGTCACTGGCAAGGCCAGCATTTATTGCCTATCCCTGAATGCCCTCAAGGCAGCACTTAGCGCCTTCTTAAACCACTGCATTCCATGTGGTGTGGGTACACCCACAGTGCTCTTAGGGAGGGGGTTCCAGGATTTTGAACCAGCGACAACAAAGGAACAATGAACTAGTTCCAATTCAGGATGTTGTGTAGCTTGGAAGGGAACTTGCAGGTGGTAGTGTTCCCATGCAGCTGCTGCCCTTGGTCTTCTAGGTGGCAGAGGTTGTGGGTTGGGAAGGTGCTGTCAAATCAGCCTTCACGAGTTGCTGCAGTGCATCTTATATATGATACACTGCAATCACATTGCACTCGTGTGGACAGGATGCTAATCAAGTGCACTACTTTGCCCTGGATGGTGTTGAGCTTCTTTAGTGTTGTTGGAGCTGCACTCATCCAGGTAAGTGGAGAACATTCCATCACAATCCTGTCTTGTGCTTGTAGATGGTGGACAGGTTTTGGGGTGTCATGACATGAGTTACCCGTCACAGAATTCCCAGTCTCTGACCTGCTCTTGGAGCCACGGTTGGTCCAATTAAATTTCTAGTGAATGGCAACCGTCAAGGATGTTGATTATGGAGGATTAAGCGATGGCAATGCTGTTGAATGTTAAGGCTGAATGCTGTCCACATATTCCTGCATATGGACACAGTCTGGTTCAGTATCTGAGTAAATGCGAATGGTACTGAACTCTGTGCAACCATTAGCGAATGTCCTCACTTCTGACCTTATGATGGGAAGATGATCATTGATGACACAGCTGAAGATAGTTCAGCCTGGGACACTACCCTGAGCAACTCCTGCTGCCATGTCCAGGGCTGAGATCATTGGCATCTGACAACAACCACTTCCTTTGTACGAGGAATGACTCCAACCAGAGCGAAGTTTTCCCTCCAATTCCCATTGACATCAATTTTGCCAGGGCTCCTTGATGCCACCCAAATACTACCATGATGTCAAGAGCAGTCACTCTCATTTCACCTGTGGAATTTAGCTTTTTTGTCCAATCCCTATCCCTAAATGCTCTCAAGAAGGCACTGAACACCTTCTTAAACCACTGCATTCCATGTGGTATGGATACACCCACAGTGCTCCTAGGGAGGGAGTTCCACGATTTTGAACCAGCGACAACAAAGGAACAATGAGCTAGTTCCAATTCAGGATGGTGTGCAGCTTGGAAGGAAACTTTGGACCAAGGCTGTAAAGAGGTCAGGAGCCAAGTGGTCATAACGGAACCCAACCTGAGTGTCACTAAGTGCCATTTGATACCACTGTCGACAACACCTTCCATCACTTTGCTAATGAGGTTCGCATTTCTATAGCATCTTTCACAATCTCAGGACATCCCAAAACATTCCTCAACCAATGATGTACTTTTGAAGTGTAGTCATTGCTGTAATGTAGGAAACACGGCAGGCAAATCCACAAATAGCAATGACCAATCTGTTTTTTCTGGTTTTGGTTGAAGGATAAATATTGGCCAGGGATGTAGGCCAGCATTTCTTGCCCATTCCTAATTGCCTTTGTTCAGAGGATATTTAAGAGTGGGTCTGAAGTCACATATAAGCTAGCAGATTTCCTTCCCTAAAGGAAATTAGAGAACCAGATGAGTTTTTATAACAATTAGCAATGGTTTTATCATCAGAACTTTAATTCCAGATTTTTTATTGAATTCAAATTTCAACTGCTGTGGTGGGATTCGAAACTGGGTCACCAGAGCATTACCCTGGTTTTCAGGAACACTAGTCCAGTGACAATACCACTATGTCAACGCCTTCCCTGACTCCCTTATTCTTCTTCAAAATAGTGGTGTGCTTTCTTTACATCTGCCTGCAGAACCTAAAAATGCTTCAGTTTAAACAGCACATCTGAAAGCCAGCATCTCCAATAGTGGAGCACTCTTTCAATACTGCACTGGGAGTGTTAATCTGGATTGTGCACTCAAACCTCTGGAATGAGATTTGAACTCTCTAACTTTCCAAGTGCTACCCACTAAGCCATGGCTGATTCAGTTAAACTAACCCACCTAAAATATCGAAGAAACTTTCACCAATCAGAATAAGAACATGGGTTTTTCTACTCTTCCAAGCACCTCTTTCTCAAATATTCCTCACATGATTCATTTTTTGCAATTCATTCTTAGGGTGTAGGCACAGTGGCCAGGCCAACATTTATTGCCCTTCCCTAGTTGTCTCTATAGCTTACGAGTTCAGGAGGCAGTTAGGAGTCAACCATGTTGATATGGGACTGGAGTCACACACTGGTCAGATCAGGTAAGCATGGCAAGGTTGCAAAGGGCTTCATTGAACCAGTTGGATTTTTACAGTAGTCCAAAAGCTTCATAGTCATTTTTACCGATACCGGTTTTTTATTTCCAAAGTTTTTAAAACTAAAATCAAATTGTTAAATTGCCCATGATGGGATATGAAAACACATTCATGAGATTACTAATTCAGTCCTCTGGATTATTAGTTCGGCATCTGTACCACTAAACTACTATACATAAACAAGCTTTTATATTGTATTGTGGCAATACATATGAGTGTTCAATGTTTGGTAGCTCTGCACGTTATAATCTGAGTATTTGAGCTTTAATGCATGCACTGTCTTTTGGAAATGGAAAATGAAATTTATATATTAAAAGTTTTTTAAAAATTAACCCAATTTATTTTCCCACAAGATTGCCACAATTGTCAAGACGATTGTCTTGTCGAGACAAAATTTCAGACAATCCAAGCAATTCAAAAAGCAATGAAGCAAGCAAGCGAGGAATAAGAATGGAATAGGAATATAAAATAAAGTTTACTTCTATGTAAAACAAATATTAAAGAGAGATTGACTGTACAATTTATATTCACTGTTTACACGGTCTGTGTGAACGTTAACAATGCCTGAATATTAATGCTGTAGAATTTACTGTGAACAATGTCAGTGCATGGTACAAAAACGGAATTTAAAAAAAAATTACTCAGTCTGCACTGAAGTTAATCACGTAAACTGGGTTGCAGAGATAAACAGCCAAGGAAAGCTGAAAACGGAGATTGACACCGCAAGACTCTAGTGCTGTTACATCTTCTATCCAATGGAAAAATAAACTCCCAACTGAACCAAACATCTCAAGAGTAATTTATTTAAGTAAATAAGAAACAATTTAACTCAGCTTGGTATCATTCCTGTCCGACTTAAAAGGCCCTGGGTTCAAGCCCATAGTTCTGACTTCCTATGAGGAAAATAATGATAGGCTTCAAGAGGACTCGGGAAGGCTGGTGAAATGGACAGACGTGCAACAGATGAAATTTAATGAAGAGAAGTGTTAATTGATTCAATTTGGTAGGAAGAATGAAGAGAGGGAATATAAAATAAAGGATACAATTCTAAAGGGTAGCAGGAGCAGAGGGATCTGGGGGCATATGTGCACAAATCACTGCAGGTTGAGAAAGCGGTTATTAGAGCATAGGAACCTGGTCTTTATAAATGGAGGCATAGCATGCAGAGCAATGGGTTAACACCAGAAGCACATAGTGCTGATGTAATGATGATGTAACACCACATGGTCGAGTAACAGAGAACTGGAGGAAGAGGAAGTTCTAATCTTGTGCAGAGGTCCCAAAACATACATAGTAGCTGTAACGAAAGAGTAATGGTTTCAACAAACTACAGTCTCAAGCATCTTACTTTGGGAGAATAGATGAGCCCCAAAGAACCCCATATAGACCCTGAACACACAACAAGGCATAGTGGTTGCATACAGCGAGTAAAAGACACAGAATAAATTCCAATAAGTAGCTACAGATCTGGCAAGTCATGCGATCCTTGAAAGAAAGGCAAAAGGAATAGATTCAAAACGCACCAGAAAGTCAGAACGTCACAGGTTCAAGCCGAGACCCAGACCCAGAGTCCAGAAAGCAGTGAGCATAAACCAGAATCAACAAGCAACAAGTGGAAAGGATGTTTCTTCTTGTGGGAGAACCTAGAACTAGAAGTCACTGTTTAAAAATAAGGGGTCTCCCAATTAAGACAGAAATGAGGAGAATTATTTCTCAGTGGGCTGAGTGTCATTGGAACTCTTCCTCAAAAGGTGATGGAAACAGAATATTTGAGTACTTTTAAGGCAGAAATAGATAAATTCTTGATAAGCAAGGGGATGGTAGGTGGCGATATAGAGTTGAGGTTACAATCAGATCAGCCATGAGCAAGGTTGAGGAGCCGAGTGACCTACTCCTGCTCCTAATTCGTATGATCCTATATTTGTATGATGCAACTATTTCAGGGCTTGGTACAAACATGGAACCCAAACTACCACTCCCAGAACAACTGCAGAGCACTGAAGGCTCACAACAGGCTCAATACTGGGACAACCAGAGAAAAGGGTTTTCCAGATACAGAGCCACTTCTGGTATGCCCCCCCCCCCAAAAAAATCAGGTCAGTACATTACTCTATGCAGTTGGAGCTAATGCTGATGACATCATAATGAGGCAGGGCGTCAATGAGGCTTCAACTTCTTACTAAGTCCTGTGAGCATTTGATTCACATTTCAACGTTTGAAAAAGTTAATTATACAAAAGGGCAAAATTTAACAAGCAAAAACAAAGACCAAGTGAGAGCATGGGTTCACTCTTCAATGATCAATACAGGCTGGCAGAAAATTGCAATGAAGGAATATTAAGGGACAAATTGATTCGTGATCAAATAGTAGTTGGGGTCCTAGATGAATCTTGATCAGATTCTTGCAGACGAGATAAGATATAACTCTAGTCAAGGCGGTAAAAATTAAGGCAAACTGAGCTCAGAAAACAGAATAGAAAATTTGCTCGTTGAGGAGGCAAGTCCAATAGAAAAGAGTGAGTGAGGCTGTTCAGTGTGTAGGCCATAAGGAGGAAAGCACACCAAAGCAGAAGCTCACAAAGATGGCTAAAAGCTCGCCAACCACTATCTTGGAATGCTCTCTGTGTAGTGGGGAAAAACCTGCACAAGTGGGAATAATGTCCAGCAGGGGGAGCAGCTGGAGAAAAGTTGGACATTTTAAAGCCATTTGCCAATCTAAAATGCTAACAACGTGCAAAAAATGAAAAAAATATTAAAACCAAGCCACATACAAGAAGTGCAAGAACCACAGAGGAAAAAAAAATAACGTTCCTGGGGGAAGTAAATGAAACAGAAAATAAATACTGGAGAACTTCAAGTGAATGACACCCCACTGTGTTTAAGTTAAATAGGAGTTTCTGTCTCTAACGATGAAGTAAAATGGTTTAAGCACGTTACACTACAGCCTTCACCTATCAAGTCACAGGGTCCAGGTGGGACTAACAAAGTCATATGCCAGCACAAGGCAAAATTGAAGTACAAGGATAAAAAAATCATTGAACCTCCGTGTATCATCCGGAATAAAGAATCTTCTTTGTTTTGCAGGAAGGCATACTTAAAATTGAAGCTAATCTATAAAGCTGAATTAGTTGTTATGAGCATTATAGCAGCACAACCAATCAGATTATATACAAGCTGAGGATCATATGACCTTAGGAGCTGATGCTAAACCAATTTGCCTCTTTATACCGTAGAAAGTCCCTCACCCACTCTTCGACAAAGTCAAGGGTAAAATTGAGAAGATATCACTGTCACCATACCAACAAAATGGTGCTTAGGAATGGCTACAGTCCCAAAGCCAAACAGCTCCATTAGAGCCTGTGTGGATTTAACTCAACTAAACAAACCAATGGAACGTGAGATTCCCCTGATTGACTCAGTGGATGAGGATTTTGCTAAACGAGCCAGAAGTATTCCATTCACCAAATTAGTTACAACAGCAGATTTTGGAAGTTGCCTCTGAACAAAGTATTCAGATTGCTGGCCACTTTTATATAACACCTTTCAGTCGTTATTGCTTTAATAGATTACCATTCACAATTGTGTCCACTCCCGAAATTTTCCAGAGAACAGCGCCTCAAACCCTAGAAGGCATGGAAGGGGTAATATGCAATATGGACAACATACTTGTACATGTCTCCATGAGAGAAGAGCATGACCATAGAGTTAGAGCAGTATTGGAAGTCTTACAGGATGCAGGCCTAACACAATGAAAAACTTGAGTTCACCAAACCTATGGTTAAACTTCTAAGGCTCACTGTGCAAGCCTTTGGAATAATAGTCAAGCCACTAAAAACAAAGGTGATCAGAGAGTTTCCATAACCCAGGAACATTACTGAACTTCAAAGATTCCTCAGGATTGTCACCAAGTGGGCAAGTTCCTACCAAATTTAGTAGAGGTCAATGAGCCCCTGAGACAGCTGTTGACACAGGGCCAACGGTGGTGCTGGAATGTGGACTAGCAAAATGTTTTTGAGAAAGTAAAAAACTTTTTAATCTTCTCTGAACTTTTGACACCTCAGGACCCAAAACGAACAACCATTGTAGCAGCAGATGAATTTTCTGCAGTATTATTTCAAGTACAGAGAGACTGTGAATGTAAACCAATTTACTACGTCTCCAGGTCACTCAGACATAGAGATAAGATATGCTACAATTGAGAAGGAAGCATTGGCAGTAACATGGGCGTGCTAGAAATTCTCAGACTGTGATGGGATTGCGGTTCAAAATTGAAACAGGCCACAAGCCACTAGTCACTCTTCTCAACATGGAGAATGCGAAAGTTCAGATGAAGATTAATGAGGTATGACTCCATAACAGAGTATGTTCAAAAAGTATCAGACGACAGTAGATACACTACCGACAAAGCAGCCAATCTAGAGGACATGCATTTCATCAAGGAGGTGGAAGTGTATACATTGCTCATTACTCAACACCTACTGACTACTGTAAAGAAGTTGGAGGAGATAAAACAAGCAGAGCAGCAAGATGACAAATATGTACAGAAACGAAAATATTGTCTGGAAGGAGGCCAGACAATGCTCCCAACAATGCAGTACCATGGCAGTACTTCGAACAGAGAATGCACCTCACAATCATTGATGTCCTAGTTTTTAGTGATAGAACAGTCATTACAAAAGCACTTGGGCTTGATATTCTTCAAAGACTTCACCATTTAGGGATACCAAGAAATCTTGCAAGAGCCCAGCAATCAGTACGGTGGCCAGGCTTTACTCATTCTATAGAAGAAATTATTTTGAATTGTCTTGCGCATGCAGTGAACAAATCAAGAACAAACCAAACCAATATCACCCTGTACTTTTCCATCAAAGCCATTGGAGCACCTCGGAATGCATTTATTTGATTTTAAAAACAAGATATTCCTTATTGTCATTGATTACTACTCAAGGTGGATTGAAGTGAACAGACTGCACAGCATCGTGGCAGAAGCACTCATTCAATCACTGAACAGAATTTATGCAACAGATGGCATTCCAAACATTTTGGTATCAGACAATGGTCCACAACTTGCGAATAGATTATTCCAAAATTTTGCAAAGGAATATAGATTCATTCATGTAACCAGTGCAACTCGTTATCCTCATGTAAATAGAGAAACTGAGAGATGTACGAACCAAAGACTTGATGAAGAGCGAAGATCTTAATTTAGCTCTTTTGAGTTACTGAGCTTCGCCGCTACAAAATGGTTTGTCACCAGGGTTGTTAATGGAAAGGAGATGAGAATACAACTTCCAGCTGTACAACTGAAACCAAAACCCAATATTACCTCAAACAACCATGAGAGGGTAAACAGCATGAGGAAGAACAGAGAAACAAACAGGCTCATAACTTTGGCTTCAGGCACAGAGCACAAGGCCTATCAGTGCTGAAGCCCCAGGAGAGAATATGGGTACGAGAGCAACAGAAAGAAGGTATAATAACTGAAAGAGCACCACAACCAAGATTATACAGGATGTGACAGACGGGGGAACTATAAAGAGAAATCGCACAGCCTTAACATCCTTGGAAAGAAAGCCAATAGAAGCTTGGCTTTATTACTCAGATCCTGATAGAGATAAAGAAGAAACTACAAGACAAATCTCTTCAGTCACCCTGGAGAAGGGCAATCACACCAACAGAAGAAAGAATACAGAATGCCCACAACCTCCAAGAGATCAGAACAAGATCAGAGAGATAGGTCAAGGCACATCAGAGACTAACCCTATAAAGTCTGAGATTTTGAGGGGAGATCTACAAGGATGTATATGCCACAGAACCATAGAAAAGTTACGGCACAGAAAGAGGCCATTCAGTTCATCATGTCTGCGCCAGCCATTAAGAGAGAAAAAAGCTAGCCACTCATTTTTAATCCCCTTTCCAGCACCTGATCTGTAGCCTTGCAGACTACAGCACTTCATGCACTTCAGTTGCATATCCAGGTACCTTTTAAAAGAGTTGAGGGTTTCAGCCTCAACCATCAATCTGGGCAGTGAATTCCAGACGCCCACCACCCTCTGGATGGAAAAGCTTTTCCTCATGTCACCTCTAATCCTTCTACCAATCATCTTAAATCGATGCCCTGTGGTAATTTACCCCTTAGCTAAGGGGAAACAAGTTTTTCCTGTCTACCCTTTCTAGACCCCGCATAATTTTGTACACCTCAATCAGGTCACCCCACAGCCTCCTCTGTTCTAAGGAAAACAACCCGAGCCTATCCAACCTTTCTTTATAGCTACAATTTTCAAGCCCTTGCAACATTCTTGTAAATTTCCTCTGTGCTCTCTTTCCAGAGCAATTACGTCCTTCCTGTGACATGGTGACCAGAACTGTAAACAAAATTCCAGCTGTGGCCTAACCAGCTTTTCATACAGTTCCATCAATACATCCATGCTGTTCTATTCAATACCTCGTCCAATAAAGGAAAGCATTCCATATGCTTTCTTTACCATCTTATCCACCTGTCCTGCCACTTTCAGGGACCTGTGAACCGGCACTCCAAGGTCTCTCACTTCCTCAACCCCTCTCAATATCCTCCCAATTAATAAATATTCCCTTGCTTTGTTTGCCCTCCCAAATGCATTACCTCACACTTATCTGGATTGAATTCCATTTGCCACTTTTCCGCCCACTCAACCAAACTATTGATATCATTTTGGAGACGACAGCTATCCTCTTCACTAAAACTACACGGCCAATTTTTGTGTCATTTGCAAATTTCCCAATCATGCCTCCCTTATTTTAGTCCAAATCTTTAATATACACAATAAACAGCATGGGCCCCAACACTGAGCCCTGTGAAATGCCACTGGAAATGCTTTCTACTCGCAAAAACATGCATTGACCATCACCCTTTGTTTCCTGTCACTAAGCCAATTTTGGATCCAACTCGCCACCTTTCCCTGTATTCCATGGGATCTCACTTTTCTGACCAGTCTGCCATGTGGAATAAAGACTTGGGGGGGATGTAGAGTAACGGGTTAACATCAGAACCACATGATGCTGATGTAATGATGATATAACACCATGTGACTGAGAAACAGAGATCTGGAGGGAGCAGAAGTTCCAACCTCATGCAGAGGTCCCAATTTGTATATAGCACTGTAAATAAAGAAGAACGATTTTTAAAACTTACAGTCTTGAGCAGCTTACTTTCAGAGAATAGACAATCCCCAGACAGCAGTGGAGGCAGGGACAATGAATATTTTTAAGCAGAGGTGGATAGATTCTTGACTAACAAGGGAGTTAAAGGTTATCAGGGAGTAAGTGGAATGTAGAGACCACAATCAGATCAGCCATGATCTTACTGAATAGTGAAGCAGGCTCGAGGGGCCAAATGCCTCACTCCTGCTCCTAAATCCTATGTTTATGTGTTGAAGAACCCCATCTAGACCCCAAATGCAGAACGAAACAGAGTACAAAAGCAAAAAGGTTATGAAAAATCTGTATAAAACACTGGTTTGGCCTCAACTAGAGTGGTGTGTTCAATTCTGGACACGACACTTTAGGATGTGAAGGCTTAAAGAGGGTACAGAGAAGATTTAGAAGAACAGTTCCAGGGATAGGGAACTTCAGTACATGGATCGTTGGGGCTGTTCTGCTTGGAAATGAGATGATTGGGAGGGAATTTGATAGAGGTGTTCAAAATCATGAGGAGTCTGGGCAGAGTAGATAGGGACCCCAATGTTTCCATTGACGGAAGGGTCTAGAACCAGGGGACACAAATTTGAGTTGATTAGCAAAAGGACCAAAGGCAACAAGAGGAATAATATTTTTATGCAGCAAGTGGTTACAATCCGGAATGCACTGAAAGCAGAATTGCCTGAATGCAGCAAGTGGATGACACCTTCTGAGCTATATCCATTTTATGACTCTCTTAGCCCTGGGGTGCCCATCAATACACTTGTTCAAAGCCTCCTCTGTCATTCAATTGGATCATGGCTGATCATCAACCTCAATACCACTTTCCTGCTTGTAGAGGGTAAAAATTAGCATGGATAGAAGGTTGGCTGGCTGGCAGAAAACAGTATACATAAATAGGTCTTTGTCTGATTGGCAGAATGTGACGAGTGGAGTCCCACAGGGGTTTATGCTGGGGCCTCAACTTTTTACAACTTAAGTCAATGACATAGATAAAAGGAGCGAAGGTATGGAAGCTAAATTTGCAGACGACACAAAGAAAGGTAGGAAAGTATGTTGTGTAGAGGACATAAGGAGGTTGCAGACGGGTATAACTAGGTTGAGTGAATGGGCAAAAATCTGACAGATGGAGTATAATGTGTGAAAATGTGAAATTGTTCATTTAGGCAGGAAGAATAAAAAAGCAGGGTATTACTTAAACAGAGTACGACTGCAGAATTCCGAGGTGCAGAGGGATCTAGGTGTTCGAGTGCATGAGTGGCAAAAAGTTAGTATGCAGGTACAGCGTGTAATCAAGGCGGCTAATGGAATGCTATCCTTTATTACAAGAGGAATTGAGCATAAAAGTAAGGACGTTATGCTTCATAAAAACAGAAAATGCTGGAAAAACTCAGCAGGTCTGGCATCATCTGTGGAGAGAAAAATAGAGTTAGCATTTCGAGTCCATATGACTTTCTCAGAGCTAAAGAGAAGTAGAAATGTGATGGATATTATACTGTTAAGCTTCACACATACAGGGCATTGGAGAGACCACATCTTGAATATCGTGTGCAGTTTTAGTCTCCTTATATAAGGAAGGATGCAAATACGTTGGAGGAGGTTTACTAGATTGATACCTGGAATGAGCAGGTTCTCTTATGAGGAAAAGTTAGACAGGCTGGGCTTGTTTCCACTGGAGTTTAGAAAAATGAAAAGTGACTTAAGATCCTGAATGGTTTTGACAAGGTGGACATGGAAAGAACGTTTCTTCTTGAGGGTGAGTGCAGAACTAGGGAGCACTGTTTTAAAATTAGGGGTCACCCTTTTAGGATAGAGATGAGATGAAGGAAATTTTCTTCTCTCAGAGGGTTATGTGACTTTGGAACTCGCTGCCTCCGAAGGTGGTGAAGGCGAGATCATTGGATATTTTTAAGGCAGAGGTAGATAGATTCTTGTTAGGCAAAGGTTATCGGGGGTAGATGGGAATGTGGAATTCAAAACAAACAGATCAGCCATGATCTTATTGAATGGCAGAGCAGGCTCGAGGGGCCAAATGGACTACTTCTGCTCCTATTTCATATGTTTGTATGTAGCCCTGTTGTAACACACACCTCAGTCTTAAATGGCCTGGCCCTTACTCTGAGACTGCCCCCTGGTTATTGACTCACCAGCCAGGGGGAATATCCTACCTACTTCCACCCTGTCACACCCTGCAAGAATCTTTTAAGTTTCAATGAGATCACCTTTCATTCTTCAGAACTCTTGAGGATATAGGGCCACTTTCCTCAATCTTTCCTCATAAAACAATCCTGCCATCTCAGGGATTAGCCTGTTGAACATCCAGTGCACTCCCCCCATGGCAACTATATCCTTCCTTAGATGAGGAGACTAAAATTATGCACAGTACTCCAGGTGCGGTCTCACCAAGGGTCTATATAATTGCATCAAGACATCCTTACTCCTGTACTCAAATCCCTTTGCGATGAAGATCAACATACCATTTGCCTTCCTAATTGCTTGCTGCACCTGCATGCTAGCTTCTAGTGACTCATGAACAAGGACACTCTGGTTCCTTTGGGCATCAACACTTCCCAACTTCTCACCATTTAACAAATACTCTGCCTTTCTGCTTTTTCTGTCAAAGTGGATAACTGCACACTTATTCATATTATATTTCATCTGCCATGTTCTTGCCCATTCATTTAGCCTGTCCAAGTCCCCTTGAAGCCTCCTTGCATCCTCCTGACAACTTATATTCCCACCTCGTTTTGAGCCATTAGCAAATTTGGAAATATTACATTTGGTCCTCACATCCAAATCCATTTTAATTTGTAAACAATACAATCACAGAGGTCCCCAGACCTTTGTTTTGGATATATTTTATTTCCTTTTAAATCTCCCACTTCTACAGAATGGAGATGGTTGAGTAAGTGATCAGTATCAGACGCTTTCCCGACAGGTTGCTTAAAGATGCACAGACACACTGGAGGCAATTCAAGCCTAAAATTATCCTTCCAATCTTGGCATTGCAACTGGGTATTTTTGATGGCTGCATTTAGTGACATTGCTATTCCTGACCAGAATGGAGATGATTCGGTAATTGCCCCGTCAATCATGCCTGGAGATTGCACTGCTGTAAGTAACTGGGATGGATTTTACATACATAATTTTTATTCCGTAACTATTATCCACTCACTGCATTTTGCTGGTGAAATAATCCTGCTTTTTATTGAGAGATTCTGCAGTAATTTCGGCCACTGTCCACTGTATTGGTGGAGACGGTTAAAACCGAGACTGTTTGCTGAGTAAATAGACCATTTGTTTGAAGCCTTACGTAAATCCCAGCTTTCCTCCAACTTGCTGGCTAACACAATATCAAAACATAACCTCGTTTCTTTATGAAAGGGAGGTACGATACAGAGAGTGGCATATCTTAACACCTGGTATGGCTCAGAAATGAATGTGTAACTTCACTCCAGGTTATGAATGAGGTCTTCACATTCCCTCAGCCTTGCTCTTTACTTCTTTTATTATTTTTATCCTGTAGTCTGGACTCTTTTAGTCCCTTGATCGTCAAGGCTGCATCCTTGAGGCATTCCTGACAGAACACATAACTTGCAACTTTCCCAAATCTTTCCAATGACCAATAGCAGCAGGAATTCAATTGCACTATCATGACAGCATCATCCTGCAGTCAACACTTGATACAAGGTGCCAAGAAGCTAATAGGTCAGCCACAGTTGCCATCATTTGCTCAACAGTACAAGAGAATCTAATTAAGGGATGACATTTTCCTCCAGAAGAGATTCCCCCCCCCTGCCCGGTGTCCTGGATAACATTTATCCCTTAACCAACTAAAACAGAAATTGACAGCTGGGTTTCCTACTTTAGAACAGTATCTACACTCTAAAAAAAAGTATAGTTATGAAACAAGATCAGTGGAGTTGTTCAAAATGAAAAGATACTTTGAGAAGGATTGCAGTGTGGGGTAGGAGAAATATGGTTTTCAATGCATGACAAAGAGGCATGGATTCAGGATTGTCTATAGCAGAATGAAAGGGGAAATTAGAAGTAATATTTTACAAGTGGTTATTAAAATGTGAAATGCTTTATTACAAGTGGCTATTGAGGCATAGAGTATAATCTGCGTGGCTAAGCACTTAAAAGGTATAAACTGAGGCGCTGGGTAAAGGACAGAGTAATAGGAGGGCTTGCGAGGGGGCAGTGGTAAAGGGCTGTGGGTTGATTAGAAAAGGAGGTTGGTTTGTAATAAGGCTCAAGTTTCCAAAAGTTGTGCTGTAACCATTCTATGATTCTAAGTTACATGAGCACAATATAGGTGGATTCAGCCAAGCTGCCGCAAAAGGTTAGAGAGCTTTGAACGTGAACAAGTTATGTCCAATACTATACACTGTTTTATTGACAGAATCTTTCCGCCAGATCACAAAACAAGCCCTGACCTAGGTTGAATTTGCACGATTTCACTGACTGTACAATCAGAAGGCGCTTAAAATGCTTATGTTCTACAGAAAATGCAGGAAAAACTCAACAGGTCCGACAGCATCCGTGGAAAGAGAAACAGAGTTGACGTTTCGATTCTGTATGACCCCCTTATGGACTCGAAACATTCCAGGACTTTGACCGAGCGGCAGTGAAGGAACAGCGATATATTTCCAAGTCAGGATAATGAGTGGCTTGGGGGGGAATTTGCAGGTGGTGATGTTCCCATGCAACTGCTGCACTTGCCCTTCTAGGTGGTACAGGTCATGGAACCTTTTTACTGAGAAACTATCTAGTGCATATTAATAGTTCAGTTTTACTTTTTCCTAACCATTTTCAGTGATTTTAAACCAGGAACTCACAGGTGGACACTGGACACCCTTATTAAATACGCTTATTGATGCCTATATACCAATTTTCAGCCATACTAATAACAATATCACCAAGTTACCACTCAAACACATCAAGGAACATTTCGTAATGGGAAGGTGTTGGTAAAAAATCATCGATCTGAAACGTTAACTCTGCTTCTATCTCCACAGATGCTGCCAGACCTGCTGAGTTATTTCCAGCACTTAATGTTTTAATACAAGCACAACTTACTGTTACCCGAAGCGTGAAATTATTATCACTCTCATTCACAACAACATATGGATGTGTTTTATTTCGTGAAACAGTAGAATTTGCAACACAGGAGGCGGCCTTCAGCCTATCATCTCTGTGTTGGTTCTCCAAATGAGAAATTCACCTAGTGCCACTTTCCACCACCTCCCCATAGCCCTACACATTCTTCCTTTCCAGATAATAATCCAATTCCCTTTTGATTGCCTTTATTGAACCTGCCTCCACCACAATCTCAGGTCCTAACCACTCGCTGAGTGAAAAAGTTTTTCCTCAAGTCGCTATTGCTTCTTTTGCCAATTGCCTGTGCCTCTGGTTCTCAATCGTTCCACCAATAGGAACTGTTTCTCCCCATCTATCCTGCCCAGACCCCTCATGATTTTGAATACTTCTATCAAATCTCCTCTCAATCTTCTCTTCTCCAAGGAAAACAGTCCCAACTTCTCAATCTATCCACGTAACTACAGTTCTTCAACTCTGGAACCGTTCTCTTGAATATTTTCTGAACTCTAATGCCTTCCCACCCTTCCTAAAGCGTGGAGCCCAGAACTGGGCACAATATTCCAGTTGAGGCCAAACCAGTGTTCTATACAAGTTTAGCATAACTTCCTTGTTTTAGTCCTCTATATACCTATTAATAAAGCCCAGGATGCTGTTATGCACTCTCTGCCTGTCCTCCCACCTTCAATGATTTATGTACATGTACACACAAGTCGCTCTGTTCCTGCACCCCTTTAGAACTGTACTCTATTTTATACTGTCTCTCTCCTTTCTTCCTAAGAAAATGAATCATTTCACACTTCTCTGTATTAAACTTCATCTGCCACTTTTCCATCCATTCTAGCAACCTGCCCATGTCCTTTTGAAGTTCTACACTATCCTCCTCACAACTAACAATACTTCCAAATTTTGGATCATTGACAAATTTTGAAATTGTGCCCTAGATTAGCCCATTTGCCAGGTGCTGGCTCGTCAACTGCCTAAGCCTATTTGCTCTGTCCTTTTCCCATGGCCTCAGTTTATTCACTTGCTTTGCCATTATCAATGTTATACTCTATGCCTCAATAATCATTTGTAATAAAGCATCCCATACTTTAATAACCTTTCGTGAAACATTACTTTTAATTTCCCCTTTCATTCTGCTATTAACAATGCTGAGCACATGCCTCTTTGTCATCTATTTGCCAATCATTGAAAACCATCTTTCTCCTCCTATCTCGCATTGAAATCCTTCTCACAATATTTAATTATTTTAAAAATCTCCACTGACCTTGTTTCATAACTATATTTCTCTTTCAAATTATTATTCGGGTGAATCTTCATTGTACACTTTTCAAAGTACTTGACAAGTGGGATGGGGAAGGAGGGAGGGAAGGAATGAAAGAAAGAAGAGCGCAACTTGCATTTATGTAGCATGTTTCATGTCCTCAAGTGTGGCTTTACTATTAATGCAGCAGTTTTGTAATGTAGTTACTGATGTAATCTAGGCAATGCAGCAGCCAATTTGCACACAGCAAGGTCTCTCAAACAAAAATGTGATAATGACCAAATAACCTGTTATGGTGATGCATGTTGAGAAATAAATAGGCACCAGGGAGGAGAACTCTTCTGGGGTAGTGCCACCCCTTAATTAGATTCTCTTCTGGAAAAAAACTTTCACAGCAAAAAAATTCATCACCTAGAAATTTACAGTTTAAGTGAAGGAGAATAACAGAACTCATTTTAATCGAAATTCTCAAGTGATTTAAACAAAGCAAGCATATAATCTTAGGAGTTGCCGATTCCCAAACCACTAAAGGGCAATTCTGATCATGAAAATTATTAACTGTGTAAATCACTAGGCCAATAAATACAAGTTAACATTGAACAAATCTGGCCTGTTAAACAACTTTTAAAGAAGAAAAGTTAGGTTCTGCTTACTCTGCTATTTAACACTGATTAGTCATCGACCAGGAGCTTCAGACAATATTTATCCTGTTGCCTCTTTCAGTCCTCCAAGGATTGCAGCACCACTTTTAAACAAAAGTAATCTGCAGTGTTATCAAAACAGAGTCTTGTCTGCACATCCCACTGGGAAGCGCTTTATCATACATGAAATCAAGGAGCAGAAGCTGCACCCTCTGACTCTGTTATACAATATGTAGCATTCTGAGGTCAACCACATCAAACTATATTGGCGATAAACAACAATTTGTACTTATATAGCATCTTTAATGGCTCTATAACTTCACGGTTTTAACATAGTAAAATACCCCATCAAGGTATTTCCCAGGAGCACTGTCAAACAAAATTTGAGCAGATAAAGAGATATAAGGACAGATGACCAAAAACCTGGTCAAAAAGGTGGTCTTTAAGGAGCATCTTATAGGAGAAGTGGGAGGTAGGGAGGCAGCTAGGTTTAGGAATGGTCCTCAAGAGTTTAGGACATAGGCAATTGAAATCTTGGCCACCAATGATTGAGAAATTAAAACGGGGGAATGTGAAAAAGGCCAGAATTGGAGGCCAGAGACCTGGAGTGGGTGGGGGTGGGGGGCAAGGCCATGGAGGGAAGTGAAAAATATTAAAATTGAGGTGTTGCTGGACTGGTATCCATTGTGTGTCAGTGAGCACAAGGGTAGTGGGTGATTGGGACTTGGTGTAAGCTAGGATAAGGGCAGCAGATTTTTGGATGTCCTTGAGTTTACACAGCATTAAAGTTAAGATGCTAGTCAGGACAGCGTTGGAACAGTCAAGTCTAAAGGTAACAAAAGGCATACATGAGAGTTTCACCAGGTGAAATCAGGCAATGTTTTGGAGGTGGTGGCATGGATACGTGGTCAGAAGTTTAACTCAGGATCAACTATGACATCATGGTTTCAGGGATTTTTTTTAATTCATTCATGGGATGTGGGCTTTGCTCAGCCAGTACTTATTGCCCATCCCAAATTGTCCTTGTTCAGAAGACATTTAAGAGTCAACATGTAGGCCAGACCAGGTAAGGACGGTAGATTTCCTTCCCTAAATTCCTTTGCCAACCATTGAAAACCAGATGGGCTTTTATGACAATCTGCATTGGTTTCATGGTCATCATTAGGCTTTTTTTTAATTCCAGATTTTTACTGGATTCAAATTCCACCATCTGCCGTGGCGGGATTCGAACCCAGGTCCCCAGAGCATTACCCTGGGCTTCTGCATTACCAGTCCAGTAACAATACCACTACACCACCACTTCCCCTGATGGAGGGATGGAGTTGATAGCTAGGGAAGGGAGCTTTGACAGGGAAGAGAGTTTGTGAGGGGCACCTAAGGCCATGGCTTTGAACTTCCCAATATTTAGTGGAAATTTCAGCTTATCCTGTACTGGACGTTAGACAAGCCGTCTGACAATTTAGAAAAATTGGAGGGGTCAAGAGAGGTGGTGGCAAAGTCGAACATAAGTACACGAGAAATTGGAGGAGTAGGCCATATGACCGGTTGAGTCTGCTCCACCAGTCTGGTCATGGCTGATCATGGGTTTCAATTCCACTTTCCTGCTCACTCCCCATATTCCTCAATTCCCTGAGGCCAAAAATCTATCTATCCCAGCCTTAAGTGTATTCAACAATGGAGCATCCACAGCCCTCTGGGGTAGAGAATTCCAAAGATTCACAAACCTTTGAGTAAAGAAATTTCTCTTCATCTCAGTCCTAAATGATCGGCCACTTATCTTGAGGCCGTGCCCCCGTGTTTTAGATTCTCCAACCAGTGGGAGCAATCTCTCAGCATCAACCCTATCAAGCCCCTTCAGAATTTTGTAGGTTTCAATGAGGTCACCTCTCATTCTTCCAAACTCCAGAAAATTCCTTAAATGTGGAGACCAAAACTGCACACAGTATTACCCTTTGCTTTCAGTCAGATGAGCAAGTTGGTGCCAGTTGTGGGGGGAGACGGTGGCATGAGGAGGGTGGCAGCGGCAGCAGCGGTGGTGGTGGTGGTGGGGAGGCACTGGCATAGTGGTGTTGTCACTGGACAAGTAATCTAGAGACCCAGGGTAATGCTCTGGGGACCCAGATTCGAATCCCACCACGGCAGATGGTAGGATTTGAATTCAACAAAAATCTGCAATTAAGTAGTCTAATGATGACTATGAAGCCATTGCTGATTATCATAAAAAACTATCTGGTTCACTAATGTCTTTTAGAGAAGGAAACCTGCCGTCCTTACCTGGTCTGGTCGACATGTGACTCCAGACTCACAACAATGTGGTTGACTCTTAAATGCTCTGTGAACAAGGGCAGTTAGGGGATGAGCAATAAATGCTGGCCTAGCCAGCAACACCCACATCACATGAAAGAATTAAAAAAAAGTTGATGCTTAATCAATAGTTTAACATATTAACTCGCAGTTACAAATCATAGAATCATGCAACAGAAGTCAGCTATTCAGCCCATCATGCCTGTGTAGTTCTTTGAAAGGGCTAACCAGATAGTCGCATTCCCCTGCTCCTTTCTAAACATAACACAGCATTAAAAACATTTTCATGCCACCTGTTTTCTTGGCCAATTGCTTTAAAACTGTGACTGAGCCTCCAGCCACTGGACACAGTTTTCTCTTATTTACCCCACTATCAAATCTCCAGAATCCTTTCTCTACTCTATGGAGAACAATCCCATTTTTCTAGTCTCCCAACATAACTGAAGTTCCCGAGCCTTGTTGCCAATCAATTAAATCTCCTCTGCACCCTCTCTCTTGAAAGTAATCTGTAGTGTGGCACCTTGAATTGGGTAGAATACTCCAGCCAAAGCCAAGGCTGTCTGGATGATGAAAGAGATAAAGAATAAGATGAAGCAGAAAAGAGGGCATATGACAGATGCCATATTGATAGTGAATCAGGCTGAATATGGAAAGTTCAGAAGGGAAGTAAAAAGCAAATAAGAGGAGCAATAAGAGACAGTATTAGTAGAGACTAACTTAAAGGGAATCCAAAAGTCTTCTTTAAGCATATGATTAGTGAAAAGGGTACAATGGGAAGGGGGGCGGCAATCAGGGAGATGGGAGACCTACACATGGAAGCAGGGGGCAAGGCTGAGATACTAAATGAGTACTTTGCATCTATATTTATCAGGAAAGAAGATGCTGCCAAAGTCATAATGTAATATGAGGTATGAGAGACACTGGATGGTATAAAAGTTGGAGAGAGGAGATAGTCGATAGGCTGACTGTGCTTTAAGTTGATAAGTCACCAGGGACTGAATAGGATGCAAGAATACGGAGGGAGTTAAGGATGGAAGCTGCAAAGGTATGGGCCAAAACCTTCCAATCCTCCTTATATTTGGCAGTGGCGCCAGAGGACTCAAGAGCTGCAATTGTTACACCCATGTTCAAAAAAAGGTGTTACAATAAACGCAGCAATTACAGGTCAGTCAGTTTAACCTTGGAGGTGGGAAAGCTTTTAGAAACGATGATCCAGGACAAGTATTGTGATTGATGTGGTTTATATGGACTTCCAAAAGCTGTTTGATAGGCCTGCCAGCAATGTTGAAGCCCAAGAAATAAAAGGGACAGTGGCAGCATCAATATAAAATTAGCTGAGTGACAGGAAACAGTAAAGGTGAATGGTTGTGTCTCAGATGGAGGAAGATATAGAGTGGTTAAATATTGCCGAAAAGAGAGACAAGTCGACTTGTTATCACATCTAACAGTAGACATTTAGTTTTGGGTTTTGCAATCATAGGCTGGTGAAGCACAGGCTATTCTCTGCGAATTACAAACAACCGAAGGAACATGCTCATTGATTCGATCAGCCAATCACTGGGACGTACAGCCTACAGACCTAGCATCAACTCTGCACTAAAATTCATACACAACTGTTATGTATTTGCCAGTTTGTTGTATATCTTATATATTTAAATTATTTCCAAGCAATGCAGAGGTGACACTTGTTCCAAGTCTACAACAGGTTGATTTACAATACTTTAAAATATCCCAGAATTTACAGGATTTTCTATACACACATGATGTCAGCCAGAACCCAGGTCACTTCTGAAATATTCTGTATAGTGTCACTGCTTAACTCTCTAGCTCTACCCACAGGCTTAAGCAATCAAGTACAGTTATACAGATCAGAGAACTGACAAACACAATCAAACACAGATGAACCAAATCATTGAACACGATAACAACAAAAGGTCTGTTAAATGTGATTCCATGATTGAACAGTTCTTACTGAACAATTTTGAATACGCTAATAGCTACACTAGCAGCTACACTAACAACCAGTTTAAGATAATCAGTTGAGCTCATAACATGGCATTATACTTGAAGGCAGACACACACACACACCCACACAGGGACTCATTCGCTGCAAGCCTCGTGTCTTTTTTGAATTATATAGGAGCTTGAGGGCCTATAATTCCCTGTTGCCTTCCCCATGACAACGTCAGAGGCAAATTGGAAAGTACAATTAATCAGCCCCTTTTCTCCAGTAGTATAAATTCTTCCAAATGTTTGACATTTGGCAATCTTGCATTTTTCCAGATGAGTGTATAGTGAAAAGCTTCAGCAACATGTCTTCATTTTCAATAATATTCAAGCTCTGCACTACTGTAAGGAACATATCTTTTTATTTTCTGTTGGGCCATGGATTAGAATTATAACGGCTGCAGTTTGAAAGACATGACTACTGGAACAGGATGAGATATATATACAATGTTGCAGTCCTGGAACAGAATGTGCCATGAAAGACAGGATGGTGTCAAAAAGGAGTCCTGAACCATGGGAGCTGCCTGACAATAATGTTTTAATTGGCTCCTGACCAGGTGAACAGGGTTTGTACGCTCCTAGCCTGAAAGAAACAAGACCTAAAATCGCTTTCTCCTCTGTGTGTGGAAGGTTCCAGTAATTCCACAATAATAGCAAGCTGGCTTTTCTTCACATATCTTTATAAGCTGCTCTCTATCTGACAACTCCTGTCAAGAGGTAAAGAGGAAAATCACTGTTAGAGACATTGAAGGGCAAGTGCTCAACTAATGAACTAAATACTGAAAGTGCTGGACGACCACCTCATGTCATCAACAAGAACTGAAAGAGATTTGGAAGATATCGATCAAAATCAACCCATTGAATCCTGTACTCCAGAATTGGTGCTGTTGAATTGTTCTATCCACCCTTAAAATCCATGTTATTCTGCATCTTGTACATGTGTGTATAGGGATTTAAGAAGGGGGTAGAGTTTAAGCTATAGTGTTAGAAGTTAGCAGTTGATTTTTTTTTTGCTACTGGTTAATGATAGTTTGTTCAATAAACAGTTATTTACTTACAAATCTGGTGGTCATATTCTGCTAACCTAAATTAAACAGTTAGATAGAATTGGGGTACTCTGGTGGTTTGATCAAACTTTTTCACATTTGTCACAGCTCAGGGAACACTGGGGTTTGATATTACAGCATACTATCCCCAGGTGAGTCGTGACAACTACCAAGTGACCGTTTATGAAGTGGTGTTCCCCAGGATTGGTACTACGACCACTGTTCTTAGTGTACATTAATGACTTGGACTTGGGTATACAGGGTACATCATCAAAATTTGCAAATGACACAATACTTGGAAGTATAAAGTATATGGGGAGGATAATGACAGATGTTAGGAGAACATAGCTGCTGGAATAGATGGACATGTGGCAGATGAAATTTAACACAGAGGAATGTGAAGTGATGCACTGCAGTAGGAAGGAAGAGCAAAGACAAAACAAACTAAAGGATCCAATTCTCAAGGGTGCACAAGAGCAGCCAGACCTGGTGGTATTCATGCATCAATCATTAAGCGGACAAGGCAGGTTGAGAAAACAGTTAAAAAGTATACGGGATCCTGAGCTTTATAAACCGAGGCATAACATACAAAAGCAAGGAAGTTATTATGAATCTTTATCAAACACTGGCTCAATCTCAACTAGAGTAGAGTGTTCAATTTTGGGCACCAGAAAACATTGTGAAGGCATTAGAGGAGGTGTAGGAAGGACTTCAGTTGTGTGGATAGGTTGGAGGAGCCAGGGTTGGTTGGATAGAAGGTTAAGAGTTTTAATCGATGCATTCAATATCATGAGACAGCTAGATGGAGAGATGCTGTTACCATTGGCAGAAGAAGCGTGAACCAGACGACGCTGATTTAAAGTGGCAAAATAACCAAAGCCAAAACATAAAAAATCTTATTTATGCAGCACATGGCTACAATCTGGTATAGTGTGGTAGAGACAGATTCAACTGTGGCTTCAAAATCTGAAATGAAAAAATTTACAGCGCAATGGAGTAAGAATAATTGGTCAAATGACCTTTTTCTGTCCTGTAACCATCCTATGATTCTACTCCAGCTGAGGCCTAACCAATAATTTATGAAGATGATCAGAAATAGGAAGTTAAGTATCAACTTCACTCCAGCTTTTGAAACTGGCAGCAAAGAAAAAAATCTATTTGTGAACCCAGTAAAACAATATGGTAGGGAGCATGTTAAGTGTTAAATTTATACAACCTGGGAAACCAACAGTACCCCAAATATACAGACACAAATTAAATTAAGATACTTTAGGTATCTGGTTCACTTTGAAATTGAAAGAAAAGCAACAAAGTGAAAGATAATGAATACCAACTAATGAAGTACTCAAATTCCCACGGTGTTTTCTTTTTGACATGGTCAGCAATCTTAGCTTAAAAAAAAACCCACAAGGGGGTCTTCAACTGCTGCACAGATCAGAAGAATCAGCAGAATGAACATGCAAATTCAGCACGGTCAAATCAAGACATCAGGGATTTGGAACAAATGAAAAATATTTTGTTGACAATGATGCTGCTTTCAACAAGGCCAACAAAGGCAGAGGCCTGGGTTCAAATACCAGGAGTGACATCCAGTAGATGGTAAGATGCTGATCTCAGTTCATAACAAGATGTCACAAAAGTGACTTATCCAGGATGGTATCAGGCTGTAGTTGTGAGGAGACAAAGGGTTTGTTTCTTTAATGGTTAAGAGCAGAGTTAGGTTTTCAAAGGTGTTTGAAGTAAAATTTGAAAAATCTATTACTCCCAGTTAGAAAGTTGGTAAGTAGAGGGAACAAAAGGGAAAGATTCAGGGAATTTTTTTTAATGTGGGTTAATTTGGCAGAGCAAGAGCACAAAGATGAAGCATTTGTATGGAAATACAAGGTGCACAGAGACGAGAAGAGACAAACAGCATTGGAACGAAGAGTGGTTCAGAAATAAGAGGGAGCAGGCAAAGGGAGGAAATGTGGCAAAATAAAATGCGTTTAGAGTGCATGTGCTCACGGTAACTACTGTTGAGAGCTGCAGGCACAAGTAGTCACCTGGGATTATGATGAAGTGACAACAAAAACTTTGATCAAGCAAGGGGAGAATGGGCACTAAGTATTCCTGGTTACAAAGAATTCAGGAAAGAAGGGAAATATGCAAGAAAGATAGGAAACTGTGTGTTCTGGCAGTATTGTTCAAAAATGCTGTTAAATCACTCCAATAAGTACACAGGAAAGCTGAGAATGATAAACAATAAGAGAGACAGAGACTACAAGAATAGCATTGCAAGTAACTTAATTGAACCTAAAAGTCTTTCATAAACATGTAAATAATAAAAAGCTGGTTAAAGGCAGGACCAACTAGTGGCCAAAAATATGATCTCCTAATGGAGGCAGAGAGCATGGTGAGGTGCTAGATAAGTATCTTTGCATCTGACTTCACTGAAGAAGAGGGCACTGCCAATGTCACAGTAAAAGGAGGAGGCAATAGAGATATTGAGGGCTGGCATTTTTTTTTACATTCATTCACGGGATGTGGGCTTCGCTGGCTGGGCCAGCATTTATTGCCCATCTCTAGTTGCCCTTGAAAAGGTGGTGGTGAGCAAGCCTTCTTGAACTGCTGCAGTCCATGTGATATAGGTACACCCACAGTGCTGTTAGGAAGGGAGTTCCAGGATTTTGACCCAGTAACAGTGAAGGAATGGTGACTTGCTGGTCTTGTCCTTCTAGGTGGTAGTATTCGTGGGTTTGGAAGGTGCTGTCTAAGCAGCCTTGGTGAATTCCTGCAGTGCATCTTGTAGATGGTACGCACTGCTGCTACTGTGCATCGGTGATGGACGGAGTGAATGCTTGTGGATATGGTGCCAATCAAGCAGGCTGCTTTGTCCTGCACTGTGTCCAGCTTCTTCAGCATTGTGGGAGCTGCACTCATCCAGGCAAGTGGAGAGCATTCCATCACACTCCTGATTTGTGCCTTGTAGATGGTGGACAGGCTTTGGGGAGTCAGGAGGTGAGTTACTCGGCGCACAATTCCTAGCCTCTGACCTGCTCTTGTAGCCACAGTATTTATATGGCTAGTCCAGTTCCGTTTCTAATCAATGGTAACCCCCAGGATGTTGATAGTGGGGGATTCAGTGATGGTAATGCCATTGAACATCAAGGGGCGATGGTTGGTTTCTCTCTTGTTGAAGGTCGTCATTACCTGACACTTGGGCGGTGTGAACATTACTTGCCACTTGTCAACCCAAGCTTGGATGTTGTCCAGGTCTTGCCGCATTTGGACATGGACTGCATCAGCATCTGAGGAGTCACAAATGGTGCTGAACATTGCACAATCATCAACGAACATCGCTATTTTTGATCTTATGATGGAAGGAAGGTCATTGATGAAGCAGCTAAGATGGTTAGGCAGAGGACACTACCCTGAGGAACTCCTGCAGTGACGTCCTGCAGCTGAGATGATTGACCTCCAACAACCACAATCATCTTCCTTTGTGCTAGGTATGACTCCAACCAGCGGAGAGTTTTCTCCCTGATTACCATTGACTCCAGTTTTACCAGAGCTCCTTGATGCCATAGTCAGTCAGATGCTGCCTTGATGTCAAGGGCAGTCATTCTCACCTCGGCACTTCAGCTTTTTTGTCCATGCTTGAACCAAGGCAGTAATGAGATTGAGTGAGGTTGAGTGTCTTGAGCTACGGGATGGTCAAATGGGCAGATCAGTGGCAGCTGGAATTTTACTCTGGAAAGTGTGAGCTGAGACACTTTGGAAGGAGTAATTTGACAAGGAAGTATTTAATGAGCAGCATGACACCAGGAAGTTCTGAGGAACAAAGGGACCTTGGTGTGTGTGCCCATAGATCTCTGATGTCACTGAATGGCTGCAGGGCATCCTGAAAGGGAGGTGGGGGGTGATAGGGCAGAGGTCACGTTACATGTTGATACCAATGACATAGATAGAAAGAGGGATGAGGTCTTGCATCAAGAATTCAGGGAGTTAGGCAGTAGACTAAAAAGCAAGACCTCTCGGGTTGTAATCTCTGGATTACTCCCACGTGCTAGCGAGCTCAGAAATAGGAGAATAGTACAGATGAATATGTGGTTTAAGACTTGGCGCAGGAGGGAGGGTTTTAGATTCCTGGGTCACTGGGACAATTTCTGGGGAAGGTGGGATTTGTACAAGCGGGACGGTCTACATCTGAACCAGAGCGGGACTATCATCCTTGCGGGCAGGTTTGGTAGTGCTGTTGGGAGGAGTTTAAACTAATTCGGCAGGGGGAGGGACACAAAATGTTAGCAGAATAGGGACACATCATAATACAGTAAAACAATCAAGTCAGAGGGAGTACAGCTGCATTAAGTTTCAAGGGAGTAAAGCAAGGCTGGATGGCCTCTAATGCCAGGAGTATTACAGGTAAAACGGATGAGTTAACGGTGAGGATTGACACGTGGAATTGTGATATACTAGCCATTACTGAGATGTGGTTGAGGGAGGGGCAGGATTGGCAGCTCAACATTCCAGGATATAGAATCTTCAGGTGAGACAGGGGAGGGGGTAAAAGACTAGGAGGCATTGCATTATTAGTTAAGGAGTCAGTTACTGCAGTAAGGAGAGATATCTTGAAGGGGGCATCGAATGAAGCTTTGCGGGTAGAGCTTAGAAATAAAAAAGGGCAGCCACATTGTTAGGTGTTTATTATAGACCCCCAGATAGTCAGCGGGAAATTGAGGAGCACAATATGTGCACAATTTGTGAAGGTGTGTAAAAATAATAACAATAGGGGAATTATATTAGGTGATTTCAACTTTCCCAACATTAACTGGGATAGACATAGTGTTAAGAGCTTGGATGGAGTGGATTTCTTGAAATGTGTACAGGAGAACTTTTTAGGTCAATATGTAGAGGGTCCAAACAAGGGATGGCGCAGTGCTGGACCTAATTCTGGGGAATGAAGCCAGACAGGTGGCTGAGGTGGTGGTGGGGGAGCATTTTAGTGATAGCAACCACAACACGGTACAATTTAAGTTTGTTATGGACAAAGAAATAGACAAGTTGCAAAAAAATGTTTTGGATTGGGGGAAGAGTGGATTTTAGTAAAATAAGGCAGGATCTGGCCAAGGTAGACTGGGAACAGTTACTTGTGGGGAAATGTACAGAGGAACAGTGGGGAGTGTTCAAAAAGGAAATGGGGAGGGTACAGGCTCAACATGTTTCCTCTAGGGTGATAGGAAGGAACAATAAGCCCAGAGAACCATGGATGACCAGAGATATTCAGGTTACAATGAGAAGGAAAAGAGAGGCTTTTAGCAGGTACAAGGGAGGCAAATCAGTGCAGGCATTAGTGGAGTACAGAAAGTGCAGGGTGGAGTTTAAGAAAGCAATTAGGGGAGCAAAGAGGGGATATGAGAAAGCTCTGGCTGGTAAAAGTAGGGAAAATCCCAAGATATTCTATAAGTATATCAATGGGAAGAGGATAATCAGGGAAAGAGTAGGGCCCATAAGGGACCAAGGGGGCAATCTATGGATGGAGCCAGAGAACATCGCTAGTGTTGAATGAATACTTCACATCCATCTTCACCCAAGAGAATGAAGATGAAGGTATCGAACTCAGGGAGAGAGACTGCGAGGTTCTTGAGCAAATTGATATAGGGGGTGACAAGGTATTGGAGGTGTTGGCAGGCTTAAAAGTGGACAAATTTCCAGGTCCGGATGATTTGTGTCCCAGACTGCTGAGAGAGGCAAGGGAGGAGATCGCAGGGGCTCTGACCCAAATTTTTAATTCCTCTTTGGCCACGGGGTAGGTGCCAGACGACTGGAGAACAGCTAATGTGGTTCCGCTATTTAAGAAGGGTTGTAGAGATAAGCCAGGGAAGTACAGACCATTAAGTCTCACGTCAGTGGTAGGGAAACTATTGGAGAAAATTCTGAAGGAGAGAATCCATCTCCACTTGGAGAGGCAAGGTTTGATCAGGGATAGTCAGCATGGCTTTGTCAGAGGGAGGTCATGCCTAAAAAATTTGACTGAATTTTTTGAGGTGACCAGATGAGGATAGTGCAGTTGATGTAGTTTATATGGATTTCAGCAAAGCCTTTGACAAAGTCCCACATGGGAGACTTATAAAGGCAGCAAATGCACATGGAATACAGGGTAATTTGATAAGGTGGATTCAAAATTGGCTTAGTTGTAGGAGACAGAGGGTGATGACAGAAGGATGCTTTAGTGACTGGAAGCCAGTGTCCAGTGGCGTACCACAGGGATCTGTGTTGTGTCCCCTATTATTTGTCATTTTTTAAACAACATATGTAGGGGGTAGGATTAGTAAGTTTGCGGATGCCACAAAGATTGGCCCAGTGGTTAACAGTGAGGTTGACTGTCTTGGGCTACAGGAAGATATATGGCAGATGGAATTTAACCCTGAAAAGTGTGAGCTGATACACTTTGGAAGGGGTAATTTGACAAGGAAGTATTCAATGAACGGCATGACACCAGGAAGTTCTGAGGAACAAAGGGACATTGACGTGTGTCCATAGATCTCTGAAGGTGGAGGGGCATGTTAGCGGGGTGGTGAAAAAGGCAAATGGGACACTTGCCTTTATCAATCGAGACATAGATTACAAAAGTAGGGAGGTCATATTGGAGTTATATGGAACCTTGGTAAGGCCACAGCTGGAGTAGTGTGTGCAATTCTGGTCGCTACATTATAGGAAGGATATGATTGCACTGGAGGGAGTGCAGAGGAGATTCGCCAGGATGTTGCCGGGGATGTAACATTTAAGTTATGAAGAGTGGTTGGATAGACTTGGGTTGTTTTTGTTGGAGCAGAGAAGACTGAGGGGCGACCTGATCAAGGTGTACATGATTATGAAGGGCATGGACAGGGTAGATCAGGAGCAGTTGTTCTCCTTAGTTGAATAGTCAGTCATGAGGTGCCACAAGTTCAAGGTGAGGGGCAGGAGGTTTAGGGAGGATGAGAGGAAAAACTTTTTTACCCAGAGTGGTAACAGTCTGGAATGCACTGCCTGGGAGGATGGTGGAGGCGGGTTGCCTCACATCCTTTAAAAAGTACCTGGATGAACACTTGGCGCGTCATAACATTCAAGGCTATGAGCCAAGTGCTGGTAAATGGGGTTAGGTACGGAGGTTAGGTGTTTCTTACGTGTCGGTGCAGACTCGATGGGCCAAAGGGCCTCTTCTGCACTGTGTAATTCTGAGATCAGGAGCTGAGTAGCTCTGGCAGAACCCAAACTGGTCATCAGTGAGGTTATTGCTAAGTAAGTGCCGTTTGATAGCACTATTGATGACCCCTTCCATTACGGTACTGATGATCGAGAGTAGATTGATGGGGCGGTAACTGGTCAGGTTAGATTTGTCCTGCTTTGTGTGTCCAGGACAGACCTGAGCAATTTTCACGTAGCCAAGTAGATGCCAGCGATGTCGCTGTACTGGGACAGCTTGGCTAGGGGCACGGCAAGTTCTGGAGCACAAGTCTTCAGTACTGTTGCCAGAATATTATCAGGGCCCATTGCCTTTGCAGTATCCATTGCCTTCAGCCGTTTCTTGATATCACATGGAGTGAATCAAATTGGCTGAAGTCTGGCACCTGTGGTGCTGGAGACCTCCGGAGGAGACCGAGATGGATCATCCACTCGGCACTTCTGGCTGAAGGTTTTTGCAGATGCTTCAGCCTCCATCATTGAGGATGGGATATTTGTGAAGTCTCCTCCTCCAGTGAGTTGTTTAATTGCCCACCACCAATCACGACTGGATGTAGCAGGACTGCAGAGTTTAGATTTGATCCATTGGTTGTGGGATCACTTAGCTCTGTCTATCAATTGCTGCTTATGCTGTTTAGCACGCAAGTAGCCCTGTGTTATAGCTTCACCAGGTTGACATCTCATTTTTAGGCACATAAGGGAGGCAGTGGCATAGCGGTATTGTCACTGGACCAGTACTCCAGCGACCCAGGGCAATTCTCCAGGGACCCAGGTTCGAATCAGATGGTGAAATTTGAATTCAATAAAAAATCTGGAATTAAAGGTCTAATGATGTGCATGAAACCATTGTCAACTGCTGGAAAAACCCATCTGGTTCACTCATGTCCTTTAGGGAAGGAAATCTGCTGTCCTTACCTGGACTGGCCCACACATGACTCCAGACCCACAGCTATTTGGTTGACTCTTTAATGCCCTCTGAAATGGCCTAGTAAGCCACTCAGTTCTCAAGGGCAATTAGGGATGGGCAATAAATGCTGGCCCAGTCAGCGATGCCCAAATGAACAAATTTAAAAAAAAAGTTCTCAAAGTAGAATTTGGCAAATGAATTTCAATATAGACTAATGTGAGGTAATCTACTTTGGACTGAAAAGATAGAACAGATTACCTTCTGAATGGTGAAAAGCCAGAAACGGGTCACAAGAGACTTGGGGGTCCAGATACAAAAATCACTAAAATAATCTAAAAGGCTAAATAGAATGCTGGCTTTTATTTCTAGAGGGCTAAAATGCAAGGGGATAAAAGTCATACTACAGCTATAAAAAAAGCGTAGGTTGGAACACACCTGGAGCACTGTGAGCAGCTCTGTACACCACACCTGAGAAAGGATATGTTGGCCTTGATGGGAGTGCAGTGTAGATTTACCAGAATGATACCTGGACTCCAGGTTAAATTATAAGGAGATCGCACAAACTAGGATTGTATTCCCTGGAATTTAGAAGGTTAAGGGGTGATTTGATCAAAGTTTGAGATATTAAGGGAACAGATGGGGCAGATAGAAGCTATTTCCACTGGTTGGGGAATCGAGGACGAGGGGCCATAGTCTAAAACCCAGAGCAAGGCCTTTAAGGAGTGAAATTAGGAAACATTTCTCTACACACAAAGGGTAGAGGAAATTTGGAACAATATTCTGCAAACATCAATTGATGTTCGATCAATTGTTAATTTTAAATATATAATAATACACTTTTGGTCTATCCACACTTTTCTGATTGGCTGGTGGGTTGATTTGGTTGACGGTGCCTGTCTGTACCTGTGGGATGACAGTTGGTTAATTAGATATTTTACAACTTGGTTGTATAATTCAGGTCTTGAAAACATCAAGCGTAACTATTTATTCGAGACGCTTTGGGAGATTTGAAGGATTGCTGTTGAAAGCTATAATGTTAATTGTTTTAAAAAAAATGGCTGTGGTGGATATCAGTGAGACGCACCAGGATTCGTCCTTTCCTCTTGCCTCCCTCCAGTGGCGTAAACACATGGTAGCAGGGAGATGAGTATGTCCAAGTGTTACCTCGAATCACCTCAAAAAAACTGCTAGCTCTGTCAGCAGCTCTGCACCAGCTGCGCTCAGCAGTCAGGATTGCAGCAGGACTGACCTCGGAGGTACCCCTCCCCCACCCATGCATCCCACCCACCCCAGCCCATGGTAAGGAGTGAAGTTGAGATCCTGTTCCACTTCGTGTCAGTGCTGAAGAATGTTTAATTCATACATAACCAAGCCTGTTGACTTTTAATTAGATGATTTTCAAACACGTCAACTGAGGAATTTCAAAACAAAAACAGAGTTACCTGGAAAAACTCAGCAGGTCTGGCAGCATCGGCAGAGAAGAAAAGATTCTGCTTTTGGGTGGGTGGTGGCGCAGGGTCAATATGGAAATGTGGTGGGATGGGGCTGGTAGTAAATTACCTCATACCAAAAAGACAAAATGGTACGGGATGAGGACTGTGAGGAAGGGAGGTACTGGGGATGACTTTCAAAAGGTGTTCGATACTGCAACACATAATAGACTTGCAAGCAAAACTGAAGCCTGTGGGGTTCAAGGGGCAATGACAGCATCGACACTAAATTGGTTAAGGGACAGAAAGCAGAGAACAGTAGTGAACAATTGCTTTTCAGGCTGGAGGGAAGTGAGCAATGGAGTACTCCAGGAAGTACCACTGTCCTTTTTGATAGCAATGAATGGTCTGGACTTGGGTTTACAGGGAATTATTCCAAAGTTTTTAATGACAAGAAACTCCAGTAATGTAGTCAACAGTGAGGAGGATAGTGACAGCTGGTTGGTAAGTTGTGGCAGAGCTCCACAACTGTACTCGTCCCTCTGCAACCTAGGATGTATTCCATCTGTGCAAGGTAGGAATTTGGTAACATTGGAACAAGAATAGGACACTTCACCCCTCCCCCAAGCATAATGAACATGAAATTAGTTTTTTTCAGATCATGGCTGATCTTTGATCTAACTGCACATTGCAAACTGCCTTTGCCCAATACCCCTTAATTCTTTTGGTCCACAAAAAATTAATCAACCTCAGACTAGCAGAGGTATGCAAAACATTGACATTAAATTAGTATATTTTATAAATTAGTATATTTATTAAATTAGTATATTCAAGGGCACAAGACTTGTGATATGGCAGACATGTGGCAGATGACATTCAACACAGAAGTGGAAAGCGATTCATTTTGGCAGGAAGAATGATGAGGCACTATAAAATAAATGGTACAACCTTAAAGCAAGTGCAGGAACAGAGAGGCTGGGTGCATGTACAAGCCTTTGAAGATGGCAGAATAACTTGAGAAGGCTAGTTTTTTTATAAAAACTTACAAGATCCTTGGCTTTGATTAATAAAAGTATAGAGTACAAAACTTAAGAACTTATTCTAAATCTTTATAAAACACTAGTTAGACCACAACTGGAGTATTATGGTTAATTATGGGCTCCACCCTTTAGAAAGGATGCGCAAAGGAGATTTACCAGAATGGTATCAGGGTGAAGAGGAGATTTTCTAGAATGCCATTGGAGTGAAAGATTTCAGTTGCAGAGAGACTAAGGAGAACAACTTCCCTTTCTAATATTTTTCCAATTCCCCTTCTAAAAGTTACTTTTGAATCTACTTCCACCACCCTTTCAGGGTACGCGTTCCAGAGCACATCTCACTGCTTTAAAAATGTTTTTTCATGTCACCTCTGGCTCTTTTGCTAATCAGCTTAAATCTAAATGCTCTGGTTACTGTCTCCTGCCACTAGAAACCGTTTCTCTTTATTGTCTCAAAACCATTCATGAATTTGAACACGTCCATCAAACCTTCCCTTACCCTTCTCTGCTCTAAGGGGAACAACCCCAGCTTCACAGTCTTTCCACATATCTGAAGTCTCTCACCCCAACACTATTTTAAGAAATCTCTTCTGCACCATCTCCAAGGCCTGGACACACTTCCTGAAATGTGGTGCCCAGAATTGGACACAATACTGCAGCTGAAGCCTAACATATGATTGACAAAGGTGCAGCATAACTTACTTGCTTTTAATTCAATGACGATATTTATGAAGCCAAAGATCCTACATGTGTTTTTAACCAGCCTTCTCAAATTTCCCCCGAGTGCTGATGGTGCTGCCAATTGCAGCTTGTGATTTTTTTTTTGGTTCGAAGATTGAAACTACCTGCTGGCTAGCACAGCCTCCCTTTCTTCCTCCATGCTCAACCATGCTTTGAAATTGACCAACAACAATCTCCATTCTCCCTTCCTCAACTCTCTCTCAACTTAATTCCTCCTTAAATTTTACCTTTGCTCTTTCAACCAACCCAAACCTACTCAAATACCGTCCCAAGCTCCGAAGTCTTGCAGCACACTCTGGCTGCCTTCACATGCCCTGTTTCTGCTCCCTTCAAGAGATTATCAAGCATCCCTGACCGTTACATGTTACATTCAAATACACAGAATGTACAGCATAGACCATCCAATTTATGTCAGGATTTACACACTGCACATTCCACCCCCTTCATCTTAATCCCATCTGCATAACCCTCTATTCCTTTACTCCTCGTGTGTTTAATCTAGCTTTCCCTTGAATGCACCTATGCTATTTTCATTAACTATTACTTATTGCAGCAAGTTCCTCAATCTAACCACTCACTAGCTAAAGTGCCTCCTGAATTCCCTATTGGAATTTTAATAAATTTCTAGCACCTAGATTTGGACACCCCCACCAGTGGAAATATTTTCTGTATGTCTACCCTACCAAACACTTTCATAATCTTATAGACCTCCATTGGGTCACCCCTTAGCCTTCTCTTTCCTAAAGAAAAGAGCTTCAGTTGTTCATCTTTTCCCAATGAGTATAATCTCACAAATCTGATATCATCCTGGTAAAGATTTTTTGCACTTCTTCAAGGCTTCTATGTTTTTTTTTGCAATAAGGAGACCTTCCCAAACTTCACTGGCACTCAGTCACTCAATACATTGACGTCAAAATCCTGATCTACAAGTTCCACTTCAGCAAATCTCTGCAACATTCTCCAGTCTTACATCCTTCCTTGCACCCTTACAATTCTTCTTTATTCCCCATCAAACATACATCCTACAGCCACCCTGTCCCACAATATGGAAATCTTTCTGCAGGAACCTGTCCTCCCTGCTATTTCCCTCTCAACTACTAGAGGAAGTTATCAATGGACTGATCAAGTGGGAAGAAAAGTGGCAAATGAAATTCAATCACTTCACTCCTGGACAAATAAATGTGACATGAGGAAAATCTTTTCATCCAGTGAGTGGTTAAGTTCTGGAATGCATTGCCTGAGGATGTGGTGGAGGCAGGTTCAATTGAAAGATTCAGAAAGGAATTAAACTGCTATCTGAAAAGAACGTGCAGGTTTATGCATGTCAATGTATCAGCAATTATATTGTTACGGTCCAATAACAATCTTCTTGTTGACTGGCAATTATATTGTTAAAACAATTGCATTGTTGAAACAGGTGATGGGCATTGGCTCACCTATAAATGAGTATCGCTGGATGGAAGGGACTGGGAGAGTCTGTTGCTCTGCAGTACTATCTACGAATAAATCTGCTTGGGGTAAAAGGCTAGCTTTGGACTCATTCTTCCACAATAAGCACTTATAAGCACTAACAATGGAGAGAAGGCAGGGAAATGGAACTTGGTGGTTCCTCAATCCTTGAGCCATTGCAGACATGATGTGCCAAATGGCATCCTTCTATGCTGTAACAATTCTGTGAAAAAAGTGTCCTTAAAACCAACCTCTGCACCTGCATCTTTCTAGCTTAAATTCCTTTCCTGTGGAGGTCTAAGTGCTTTGGAATTTTTCTTTAAAACAATGTTAAGGGGGCTCTAGAAATGCAAGTTGAAGTATTTCTACTTACACACTGCAAAAATGATTGCTCTAATGTAAATAGAGAATAAGTCCAATAAAGATCATAAGATCTCGGAGCAGAACTTAGGCCATTCGGCCCATCAAATCTGCTCTGACATTCAATCGTGGCTGATAAGTCTCTCAACCCCATTCTCCCGCCTTTTCCCCATAACCTTTGATCCCCTTACCAATCAAGAACCTATCTATCTTAAATACACTCAAAGACCTGTCCTCCAAAGCCTTCTGTGGCAATGAAGTTTCTCCTCATCTCTGTTCTAAAAGGTCTTCCCTTTACTCTGAGGCTGTGCCCTCAAGTCCTAGTCTCTCCTACTAATGGAAACATCCTCCCCACATCCACTCTATCCAGGCCTTTCAGTATTCTGTCAGTTTCAGTCAGATCCCCCCTCATCCTTCTAAACTCCATCGAGTATAGACCCAGAGTCCTAAAACGTTCCTCATATGTTAAGCCTTTCAGTCCCGGGATAATTCTCATGAACCTCCTCTGGACCCTCTCCAGGACCAGCACATCCTTCCTGAGATCCGGGGCCCAAAATTGCTCACAATATTCTAAATGTGGTCTGACCAGAGCCTTATAAAACCTCAGCAGCACATCCCTGCTTTTATAATCTAGTCTTCTCGAAATAAATGCCAACATTTCATTTGCCTTCTTAACTACCGACTCAACCTGCAAGTTAACCTTAAGAGAATCCAAGACTAGGACTCCCAAGTCTCTTTGCACTCCAGATTTCTGAATTCTCTCCCCATTTAGAAAATAGTCCATGCCTCTATTCTTCCTACCAAAGTGCATGACCTCACACTTCCCCACATTGTATTCCATTTGCCACTTCTTTGCCCATTCTCCTAACCTGTCCAAATCCTTCTGCAGCCTCCGTGCCTCCTCAATATTACCTGTCCCTACACCTATCTTTGTAACATCTGCAAACTTAGCCAGAATGCCCTCAGTTCCTTCATCTAGATCATTAATGTATAAAGTGAAAAGTTGTGATCCCAACACTGACCCCTGCGGAACTCCACTAGTCACCGGCCGCCATCCTGAGAAGGACCCCCCTTATCCCCACTCTCTGCCTCCTGCCAGACAGCCAATCTTCTATCCATGCTAGTACCTTGCCTCTAACACCATGGACTCTTATCTTACTGAGCAGCCTCCTGTGCGGCACCTTGTCAAAGGCCTTCTGGAAGTCCAAGTAGATAACATCCATTGGCTCTCCTTTGTCTAACCTACTCGTTACCTCCTCGAAGAATTCTAACAGATTTGTCAGGCATGACCTCCCCTTGATGAAACCATGTTGACTTTGCCCTATTTTACCATGCACTTCCAAGTATTCTGAAATCTCATCCTTAATAATGGACTCTAAAATCTTACCAACGACCAAGGTCAGGCTAATTGGCCTATAAATTCCTATGTTTTGCCTCACTTCCTTCTTAAACGGGGGGGGGGGGGGGGGGGGGGGGGGGTGTTGTTACATTAGCGATTTTCCAGTCCTCTGGGACCCTCCCTGACTTGAGTGATTCCTGAAAGATTTCCACTAACGCCTCCACTATCTCTTCAGCTATCCCCTTCAGAACTCTGGGGTGTAATCCATCTGTTCCAGGTGATTTATCCACCTTCAGACCTTTCAGTTTTCCTAGCACCTTCTCCTTGGTAATGGCCACCATACTCACCTCTTCCCCCCGACTCTCTTGAACTTTGGGGATGTTACTCATGTCTTCCACCATGAAGACTGGCACAACGTACCTATTCAGATCCTCCGCCATTTCTTTGTTCCCCACTACTACTTCTCCAGCATCATTTTCCAGCGGCCCAAAGTACACTTTTGCCTCTCTCTTACCCTTTATATATCTAAAAAAAACTCTTGCAATCTTCTTTTATATTACTGGCTAGTTTACCCTCATAGTTAATCTTTTCCCTCCTTATTTCTTTTTTAGTTGTCCTCTGTTGGTCTTTGTAGGCTTCCCAATCCCCTGGTTTCCCACTGCTCAGAAGAAGTCTTAAGAGAAAATCTAATCAAACAATCTGTAGCAAAATGGGGATGGAGTGAGGGAGAAGTTTCTGCCTCTATGGCTTTGTATGAGTACTGAAATACAGCAGTTAAATCAGACTATCCATAACCTTTAAATCCACTTACCATCAGGAGAGTAACAGCAACCCCGTTATTGACTGCTCTGGGCCGTATGCAAGTAAAAAGTGTGGAGGAGGGAGCATTTAGCTGGCTCCAAGTGCTTTTATTGGATTAACAGTGGGAAGTATTTTTCAGTGATGAGGTAGGGGGTTAAGAGATCAAACTAATGTAATTAAGTGCTCAGTAGAATGAGATATTCCACCAGTTCTCACACTCAAAGTCAGATCAGTTCTTCAACAGACTAAAATCAATATAACTCAAGTCAATTTTTAAAAAATCCCACAGATTTACAATATCAAACAAATGCATACAGCATAGAGTCAGCAGCATACATCATCACTGGCATTAGCGTGGGTCAGGTACCTCAAATCTGCTCACTGAGGTAACAAATTGCAATCATTTCAACAAACTTATGATGGCAGGTCTGAACTTCCTGTAGGCAGCAGTTGCTATGCATCAGAACAAGCAACATTCCTGCCTGAGCAACAAATTGCAGTTTATAACACCTTTAATGGAGTAAACATCCCCAGGAGCTTCACAGGAAATTGACATCAAGCCAAAGAAGGTGGCATTGGGGCAGGTAGCCAAAAGTTTAATCAATCAGTCGGATTTTAAGTTGCTTCTTAAAAGGAGAGAGGTAACGAGGTTTAGGGGGTAGCTGAAGGCCAATGGCCAATTAAAATTGGGGATGCTCAAGAGGCTGAAATGCATGAGAAGAGATCTCAGTTTAGGGCTGGAGGTGGTTAGAAATAGGAATGGGCAAGGTCATGAAAGAATGTGAACACAGGATGGGAATTTTTTTTTTAAAAATCGAGGTATTGCCAAACTGGGAGCCAATGCAAGTCAGTGAGTACAGGGTGAAAAGTGAATGGGAATTGGTGCAACTTAATACGTTATGGACTCAAGTATATGAACAGTGGAAGAGGGAAGGGGAATGATAAGTATGTGCACTTACTGCTACATATCCATCTGTAAGTGCTTAAACTAATAGTCTGAATGTTAGTTATTCCATAGGTGTGAGGCAAACAGTTTCACAGTGGACATTAATGATACCAGCTCAAGAAACAAAATACCTCCAATCTATCATGAGCAGTTCAGTGATTACAAACAAAATGTTACATGTCATAACACTCAAAACTTTGATGGTCTGGTTATTCCTGAACATTTTTCTTCTCTTAAATATAAATTTATGGAACTTATATATTGTTCCAAACTTATTACCAGAGTTATTTTTTGATGTGTAGGATGGGAAAAAGAGACAAAGACCACCCAAATTACTTGATACCATAGCACCAATTGGAAGTAACATTTTAAAGAACACTTTCCCCTTTTAAACATGACACTAAGTCTAATAGTAGTGAAAGCTCCTACCAAAACTTCATACCATTACCACGAGCCACCACAAAAACTAAATCAGACAGTATGCAACCTCACTTGGGCCATGCTTCAAACCCCATCAGGCAGCAAAACCACTTAATTTCTCCTGGACATCACCCCTTATTGTCCCTTAATCACCCACCACATACCTGCCCATCCATTATCTTAGCCTCTCCAATACCCACTTCAACTTGAATTCTAAGTGACATGAAGCCTAACTCCCTCAAAACTCTGCAATACTTATCCTGTTCCATCATCCCTGCCCAACAAACCCAGAATTCAAAATCATATTTTTCATTTATGGCTCTGAGGGTACATGCGTTTTCCTCTATTGTTGATTGATTTTGATTGCCTACAAGAATCAGAAAGAAGTTCTCCAATTATTTCTTCTGACTAATTGGCTTTAGATTTCTAATGTTTCTTTTTGTCTCTCCCAGAAGACTGAGGGTACACTGCGGGAATTGTTTGGCCTGATTCATAAGGCTTCACAAATGTACAAGAGTGGCAAGGTGGACTTTATGTCAGTTAGAATTCAAGATGGGCCAGCTGATCTTTTTCTGTCCATCATGTTTGTCTGTTTGTATTCAAAGAAATCAGTCAAACAACAACATAGAAGTTACAAGGACACAGGTCATTCAGCCCAGCAAGTCTAAATTGGCATTTACCCTCCATGCAAGCAATAGTCCTAATCATGTTCACCCACCCTGTTCCAATATCCTTTTATCCACCTAGTCAATCTAATCTTAAATGTTCAATCATTTCTGCCTCAACTATTAACTCTGGAAATGAGCTCCACAGTCTCACAACACTGTGCGAAGAAGTTTGTCTCACAACACTGTGCGAAGAAGTTTGTCTCACAACACTGTGCGAAGAAGTTTGTCTCACAACACTGTGCGAAGAAGTTTGTCTCACAACACTGTGCGAAGAAGTTTGTCTCACAACACTGTGAGAAGAAGTTTGTCTCACAACACTGTGCGAAGAAGTTTGTCTCACAACACTGTGCGAAGAAGTTTGTCTCACAACACTGTGCGAAGAAGTTTGTCTCACAACACTGTGCGAAGAAGTTTGTCTCACAACACTGTGCGAAGAAGTTTGTCTCACAACACTGTGCGAAGAAGTTTGTCTCACAACACTGTGCGAAGAAGTTTGTCTCACAACACTGTGCGAAGAAGTTTGTCTCACAACACTGTGCGAAGAAGTTTGTCTCACAACACTGTGCGAAGAAGTTTGTCTCACAACACTGTGCGAAGAAGTTTGTCTCACAACACTGTGCGAAGAAGTTTGTCTCACAACACTGTGCGAAGAAGTTTGTCTCACAACACTGTGCGAAGAAGTTTGTCTCACAACACTGTGCAAAGAAGTTTGTCTCACAACACTGTGCAAAGAAGTTTGTCTCACAACACTGTGCAAAGAAGTTTGTCTCACAACACTGTGCAAAGAAGTTTGTCTCACAACACTGTGCAAAGAAGTTTGTCTCACAACACTGTGCAAAGAAGTTTGTCTCACAACACTGTGCAAAGAAGTTTGTCTCACAACACTGTGCAAAGAAGTTTGTCTCACAACACTGTGCAAAGAAGTTTGTCTCACAACACTGTGCAAAGAAGTTTGTCTCACAACACTGTGCAAAGAAGTTTGTCTCACAACACTGTGCAAAGAAGTTTGTCTCACAACACTGTGCAAAGAAGTTTGTCTCACAACACTGTGCAAAGAAGTTTGTCTCACAACACTGTGCAAAGAAGTTTGTCTCACAACACTGTGCGAAGAAGTTTGTCTCACAACACTGTGCGAAGAAGTTTGTCTCACAACACTGTGCAAAGAAGTTTGTCTCACAACACTGTGCAAAGAAGTTTGTCTCACAACACTGTGCGAAGAAGTTTGTCCCACCTTCTGTTCTAAATCTTTCACAACTACTTGTAGTTACATAGAGCCTTTAACGCAGTTAAAATTCCAAAGATACTTCACAGGAACAATCATCAAACAAAACTTTACAGCGAGCCACAAAAGGAATTATCAGGGCAGATGACCAAAAGCTTGGTCAAAGAGGCAAGTTTAAGATGCATCTTAAAGGAGGAAAGATGCAGGAATGAAGAGGAATAGAGAGGAAATTCTGGACTTTAGGACCTTGCAGCAAAAGGCAAAAATGCCAATGGTGGGATGATTAACAACGGGATTGCTCAAGAGGCAGCAAAGAATTGAAGGAATCAAAAAGAATTGATGCAGTGCAGGTATCTCAGGGGGTTGCACAGCTGCAGGAGGTTATAGTGATAAGGAGTGGCAAGTCTGTGGAGGTATTTAAGAGCAAGGGTGAAAATTTTAAAATCAAGATGTTGATAACCAGAAGCCAATATAGGTTAGCGAGCACAGGGGTGATGGGTGAAGGAGAGTTTGTGCAAGTCAGGACAAGGGCAGCAGAGTTTTGGAAGCCAGCCAGGAATTAATTGGAACTGTCAAGTTTAGAGGTAACAAAGACAAAGATCTTGTATCTGTGGCCAATCTTTCCCGACTCCTCGGATACTGAAAACAAACTGCTATCATCTCCCACCCATTCATAATTGTTTAAAATTATTACATCGGCCCATAAACTGCACTGTTCTATTGAAACTGAGCTCAATATTTCCAAATCTTTCTTCATATTTGATTCTCCTCATAACAAGCAGCATCCTAGCAAATCTGTGTCACATTAATATTCTTTTTATAGGCTAAAACTGCAATACAGTACTCAAACGGAGGTCTCAAGGTTTTACATAGGTTCATCATTATCCTTGGCTTTTATATTCAATACCTCGTTGTAAAAACTAGAATTCCCAAAGTATTTTCCAGTTTTTCTTAACAGCTCTGTCAACCAGAGGTCCTGCCTTTAAATATCCTGTACACCCAAATCCATCTTTGACAGCCTGTCATTCAATGTACCATAACAGTTTAAAAAAAAAGAGCAGTGAGCAGGAACAAGACATTAAGCTGCTCAAGCCAGTTCCAACATTCAATCAGATCATGGTTGATCTGTACTTCAACTCCAATACCCACCTTTACTCCACATCCAATCACATCACGTAGCGATAGCCAATTTCATTTCTCACAAACAAAACAAATATGTCATCTGTGGATAAAAACCTCTGAACCTAAGAAAGCACACTACCTAAAAAACTCCGTATTCCACCACCAAGAGGATGGAATATTTCCAGCATTTTCAGCTTATATCTCAGACTTCCAGCATCTACAGCATTTTAGTATTTGTAAGAATATTGTATTGTTGCGATCAAGTAAAAGGTTTGCATGGACAGTGAATACTCACTGAAATCTCCAATGAGAGACACAGATATTGCTCCTGGAGCCCACTCCTTGCAATAAATTCCACCGTCAGCCTGTGAGTTAACACCATAGGACTCATAGCCACGAGAAAACTGGTCAAGGCCTCCTTCATTCTCTTCAATACTTCGTGCCAAACTTGCAAATTTATTATACCTTTGGGGATGAAAAAAGTAAATATATTAAGATTTCAGAGAAAGTTATGGCAATGGCAGTAGATAGAACGACAAAGGACAAAAACTGTATAAAATTGCAGATATTAGGTTTGGGTTCATGATATTTCTATGGTTACAGAGTTCACCAAACACTCAAGTGCCAGATGCACACGTGAAGAACAGCAAAGTACAGTGGGCTGGGAAAGTGAAGGAAATCAATCAATCAGTGCCTGAGATCTGCAATATTGGAAGGAATCAGTCTCTTAAACAAAGGGGGTAAAAAAAAGAAAGACGCTCAATAGAAAAAGTTGGGTGGAAAGTATCTGCAACATAAAGGCAGGCTTGCAAAATTAAGTTTCAGTCAGATATTCCACAGACTCAGGGAACTCCCTCCCCTCCAAGTATCCAGCATAACATTATCACCAAAGGGACTTAATCCCTCGTAGAGAAAGTACAATACAGGATTGACAGAACTCAGTGCTCAATAGGCAATTAACTTCAAGTGACAGCCACCAATGATGCTTAAATTCAAAACCTATGCTGCTGCAAGGCAACCATTCCAACACACAGTTCTTCTAATTTGTTGCTTGGAATGATCCAGATTCAATTACATCTCCCAGGACTCCATACAACCTCGCCAATCCCTGGCTTGTAGCACATTTTGAGTACTATTGGCTGTAGCCACTCTCCGGACAATGTGCTCTCCATCAGCAAAAAATTATTCAGAATCAAAATAAGATTGATGGTAATGGTGGCAAAATAAAGATTGAGTGTTGGGATAACGGCTCATGTAAATGCTAACTTATGAAAATTAAATGAGCCCACTTGTATTATGATAGTCAGCTGATGCCATTATTAAATCCAAGTCATGCTATTGCCCAAAGTCAGAGTCATTTCCTCAAAATGTTCTTGTAATTTTAATTGCAAGTGTCAGACGTGACTCAGTGGGTAGCAGTCTTTGGTTGTGGGTTCAAGCACCACTCCAGAGATTGAGCATAAAATTTCAGCTGACACTTCAGTGCATTGAAGGAGTGCTGCATTGACAGAGGTGCTGTCTTTGAGAGGTCTTGCTGTATGCAAATCAGCTGCTGCATTTATGACAACAATGACAACGCTTCAAAATTACTTCACTGGTTATATGGTGCTTTGGCCCTCAGGTTATGAATGGCACTAAAGAAATGAAAGTCTTTCTTTATGATTGCCCTTTCATACTAAAGATGTAAAGAATTTCTCAGCCATTCTGTATTTCCTGTGCAGATTCATTCTTGTACTAGCAAATTGTGTACAAGTGTTCTCTGCTTAAGATCAAAGCTGCCAGTGTAAACTGTGTGCAATTTCAAAAGAGTATAGAAACATTTCTGTTCCCCTACTGCTTGCAAACAAGTGTCAAAAAAAATTCTAAAGGGAGGGCACGTCATCCGTAGTTAACTAAAGTATTTAGGGAAAGCATCAAACTTAAGGAGAAAACATAACTGCGCAAAGATGAGTGGCAAGACAGATGTTTTGTCGGAATATAAAGAATGGCAAAGATTGACTAAAAGGTTAATCAGGAGAAAGAAATTGGAGTATGAGAGGAAGCTAGCTAGAAATGTAAAAATGGATAGCAAGAGTTTCTACAGGTATTTAAAAAGGAAAAGATAGGTAAAGTTGGTTCTCTAGAGTGACAATGGGGAGTTAATAGTAGATAATAAGGAAATGGTGGATGAAATGAAGAAATATTTTGCTTCTGTATTCATTTTAGAAAACATGCCAACAATAGCTATAAAACAGGAGGTGGAGAGGAGAGAGGAACTCAGTGAAATTACAAATCACTAGGGAAGTAGTATTGAGCAAACTGATGGAGCTGCGGGTTGACAATTCTCCGGGTCCTGATGGACTTCATCCTAGCATCTAAAAGAGATGGCTCATGAGGTAGTAGATGAGTTGGTGTTAATTTTCCACAAATTCCCTAGATTCTGAAAAGACTCCATCAGACTGGAAAGTAGCAAATATAACCCCTCTATTCAAGAGAGGGAGGGAGACAGAAAACAGGAAAACATAAGCCAGTTAGCTTGATGTCTGTCATGGGGAAGATGTTAGAGTCGATCATGAAAGAGATTGTAGCTGGGCACTTAGAAAAACACAAGGTAATCGGGAAGAGTCAGCATGGTTTTGCAAAAGGGAAACCACGTTTAAACAATTTATTAGAGTTCTTTGAAGGAGTAACATACGCTGTGGGTGAACCTGTAGACATACTGCACTTGATTTCCAGCAGGCATTTGATAAGGTGCCACATCAAAGGGTATTGCGGAAAATAAAAGCTTATGGTGTAGGGGGTAACATATTAGCATGTGTAGAAGATTAGCTGGCTGACAGAAAACAGAATATGCATAAATGGGTCTTTATCTGATTGACAGGAAGGATGTAAATGTGCTGGAGGTGGTTCAGAGGCAGTTTACTAGATTAATATCTGGAACAAGTGGGTTGTCTTATGAAGATAGGTTGGGCAGGCTAGGCTTGTTTCCACTGGAGTTTAGAAGAGTGAGCTTAATTGAAGTACATAAAATCTTGAATGATCTTGACAAGGTTGACATGGAAAGGATGTACCGTCTTGTAGGTGATTCCAGAACAAGGGGGCACGGTTTTAAAATTAGGAGCTGCCCTTACAGGACAGAGATGAGGAGAATTTTTTCCCCTCAGAGGTTTGTGTGACTTTGGAACTCTGCCTCAGTAGGCAGCAGAAGTGGAATCATTGAATATTTTTAAGGCTGAGGTAGATAGATTCTTGTTAGGCAACGGAATCAAAGGTTATTGGGGGCAGATGGGAATGTGGAATTCGAAACATAAACTGATCAGCCATGATCTTATTGAATGGCGGAGCAGGCTTAAAGGGCCAAATGGTCTACTTCTGCTCCTATTTTGCATGCTCATAAAAAGCGTCTAGGCTTCACGCTGCATTAACACTGAGTTTTTTTAAAAGATAGTTGTGTCAAAATGCTTCAATATTGGAGACATATCAGCTAGCACTTTGAACCTAGCAAAATATCTCACAAGCAATGACACAATTAGACCTCCCAAAGCCATGATGTACATTACCTTGATGGGCAAGCACAGCAAATGCACAGAAAAACCATCACCCCCAAGTCTCAACCTTCCAGAATTAAATGTTCACGCCCTCCAGCATCAGCACAGCATGGCAGGAGAGTGTACCATGTAGAGGATGCTCTGCAGCAACTCAACAGCACTTTCCAAACCTGCGACCTCCTACCAAGAACAAGGGCAGAGAATGCATGGGAATACTACCACCTGTAAGCTTCCCTCCAAGTCACACACAATTCTGCCTTGAAATTATGTCACCAATCCTTCATCATGGCTGGGTCAAAATCCTGGAACCCTTACGTAACAGCACTGTGGGTGCACCTACACCTACAAATGGACTACAATGGTTCAACAAAGTGACTCACCATCACCTTCTCAAAGGGAATTAGGGGTGGGCAATAGAATTCCTAGTGAGGCCCTTATATACAAAATGAAAAAGGAATGAATGAAAGCACCAGTGCTGCCAAAGCCCCAGGTCATCTCCAAATTGTTGCAAATGCCAGATATCTAACAACATGTGTGCCTTTCTCACTACCTTTCAAGGTTTTAAAAAATTATATGGCCATAAAAATTAAAGACATAAACATGGACAACTTATACTTATATCATGGCTTTAATGTGTAAAATGTACCAAAGCACTATTCAGGAGCATTATAGAACAAAATTGGACATCGAGCCACGTAAGGAAATTAGAGCAAATGGTTAAAATGTTGATCAAAAGACTAGGCTTTAAGGAGTGTCTTAAAGTAAAACAGAGAAGTTTAAAGAGGGAATTCCAGAGTTTCAGGCCTAGGCAGCTGAAGGTGTGGTCACTAATGGTGGAGCGATTAAAATCAGGACACTTAAGTGACCAGATTCAAATGAGCACAGTTGTATCGGAGGGTTGTGGGACTGGGACAGATTAAAGAGGTAGAGTAGGGAGAGGCCATGGATGGAATTGAAAACAAGGATGTGAATTTTAAAATCAAGGCAAAAGCAGAGGATGGAAATCTGAAACAAAAACAGAAATTGCTGGAAACACCCAGCACCAACAACCCTATTCTGATGAAGGATCATCAACCTAAAATGTTAACTGTTTCTCTCACAAATGCTGCTTGACCAGAGTGTTTCAAGCATTATCTGTTTTTATTTAAAATCAAGACGTTGCTTGACCAGAAGTCAAGGCAGGTCAGTGAGCCCAGGAATGACTGTGAATAGGACCAGGTGCTTGTAAAAATATGAGCAGCAGAGTTTTGGATGACCTCAAGTTTATGGAAAGTAGAATCTAGAGACCAGAAATGGGTACATTGAAATAGTCAAGTCTAGAGTTAACAAAGTCCAGGGGTGTAGTCGAGTGATGTTACGGAGGGGGAAATGGGAAGTATCCGTGATAGAGAGGATGTATGGCGAGAAGCTCATCCCAGGGTCAAATATGACAAAGTTGTGAACAATCCGTTTAGTCTCAGACAGGATATTAGAACAGCAAAAAATCTCAGGATCCACAGAACAAGTGATTTGAGTTCTAAAATCAAAACCCAGAATACCATTTAGAAACAGAGGAAGAGGAGCAGGCTTTTCTACCCCTCAAGCCTACTCTGCCATTCAATTAGATCACTGCTGATTTCTACTTCAATTCCTTTCACACACCACGACTCCTTACCCTCATTATCTTACCCAAAGGTTTATCGCTATCAGTCTTTAAAATTGCAATTGATCCCCAGCATCCACAGCTTTTTATGGGAGTATTTCAAGTTTCTATTATCCGTTGTACAAAAAAATTCTTACCCATTTCACTCCTGAATTGTCTGGTTCTAATTTCAAAACTCAGAGTTTTTTAGATGTATAAAAATGGAATTTGTCGTGTTTAGTGACAGTAATCAGCGGTTACAAAACATCAAATCCCCAGACTCAGTATGAGCAACATAACAGGAGATCCGTTAAAATTACAGAAGGAAGTCATTCAGGCACAATGAGCCGAATGATCACCTTCTGTGCAATACGATTCTGCGATTATAAATCACTACAAGTTAAAAGACTGAGGTTACAAAAATGTCTTAATATTGAAATATATAAGCAAATTACACATGAAAGAGAAACGTTTGCAGAATTACGGGTTTAGAGCAGGGGACTGGAACTAAATAGATAGCTCTTTCAAAGAGCCAGCACAGGCACAATGGACTGAAAGGCCTCCTCCTTTGTTGCAACATCCTATAATTCTCTGGATCAAGTGAAAGCTGAAAGAGATCAGAGAATGAGGGTAGACTCAACACAAACCACGTTCAGTCACTGACGAGCAGCAATTAACAAAGCACACAGAATGCTGAGCTATGTTCATGCTCTGTACTGATTTGTGAGATTAGCAAGAGCCTGGGTTACCAAGTGCTGGCCTGCTGTCTACTGTTGATAATTCAAAGTGGTGCTTTTGCTTTGAAAATGATTAAATTGTCTAGTAATTTGAATTAAGTAACATAAATAACGATGCTAGTACACAAAAAGAAATAAAATCTTTTGAATTAAGCATCTTTGAATTAAAAGTCGACGGTACCAATCAATATAAAAGTAAACAAACACAGCAAAATACTGCAAACCAAAATTCCTCATTCATTTTTCTCCACAAGCAAAGACATGAGAAGTCAATCAGAAATACAATTACATGAATTCCCAGCAGAAAACTGGCTTCGACAACTCACATTTATATAGTACCTTTAGCATAGTAAAGCATTGCAATGTGTCTCATAGGAGTGTGAACTGAAAACAAAAATTAGCACTTAGCCAAAGAAAGGGATATTAGAACAGGTGACCAAAAGCTTGGCAAAGATGTAGGTGTTTTTCTAAGCATCTTAGAAGGGGAAAGAGGGAGGAGAAATGGTTTAGCAAGTGAATTCTAGAGCTTAGGGCCTTGGCAGTTGAAGGCACGGCTGTCACTGATAGGGCAATGGAAGTGAGGGGTGCACACAAAGCCACAATTGGAAGAGCACAGAGATCTTGGGAGATTGTAGGGCTGGAGGAGGTTGTAGGTAGGAAGGGACAGGGTCATGGAGGGATTTGAAAACAAAGATGAGAATTTTTAAATTGAGGCAATGCCAGATCAGAAGCCAATATACATCAGTGACCACAGCAGTGATGGTTAAACTTGATCGAGTTAGGATACATGAAGCAAAATTTTGGATGAATTTAAGGTTCCAGTCCCACACCCGATAGTGAAGCAAAGGTATGTGAAGGTAGATAAAGAGACAGTGGCATCAACTTCATCGCTGGCTCATATAAAAATAAGCTCTCCGTAATAAGCTCAGAAAAAGCAGGATGTTAATTTTCTTCAACCAGTGTTGAGTACCGTACATGATCAGAGTCCACTACGCTGTTTAAAAATAAGCAATCTCCCATTTAAGACAGAGATGAGAATTTTTTTTTCTCTCTCTGAGGGTCTTGAGTCTTTGGAACTCTGCTTCCACCATCTTTTGAGGAAGAGAGTCTTTGAATATTTTTAAGGGAGAGGTAGATAGATTCTTGATAAGCAAGGGGATGAAAGGTTATCAGGTTAGATGGGAATGAGAGGTTGAGGTTACAATCAGATCAGCCATGATCTTATTGGATGGCAGAGCTGGCTCAAGGAGCCGTGTGGCCTACTCCTGCTCCTTATTAGTGTGCTCGTATGTAGAAATATGAAAGGCACATCAAGCACAATTACAGGTGAAAATATCTTGCAGTAACATTATTGCAGCAGTGGTGTGGCTTGCAGCTGGGAAAAAATCTTTACAGTACTTGTGCAATAATGAAAAAGCTAGAGTACAGCTAAATTGAAAAGAACCAGTTTCGAGGACAAGCACATTACTGATCAATCAAGAGTGCTTACCCAAATGGCAGATTTTTTTTTAAACGCTGTTTAAATTCAAATAAAGATCGACTCTCTAGCACCGTCCTTGGAGCCCATGAACAAAGCACATTAGAGCAAGATGGCATGGAATTTAAAAGGTTGTATGAGTGACATAAATGCAGTGGGTTGTGGTAATGTATGGAAGAGACTTATACACAGTACTGTTAATGTGCTATTTAAATAATTGGTACCAATACATTATACCAGAAAATGGAAATCACATTTAACAACTGGATTTATGTAACTCTTGAACATTGTAAACATTGCAGATTCTTTAGTGAGATTACAGATGCAGGTAGTAGGCAGTAATTGTAGAGTTAGGAGAAACAGTCGAAAGCGTTCTTTGAAAAAAGGCTCTTTAAAAGTCAGGGAAGCAGCAAAAGACAGGCTTCTTGGCAATGGGGGAGAAGGAAAAGAGGAATTATGCGGAGGACATGGGGAAGTGGGTGGTGAGTGGAGGGAGAGAAAGGGTTTACGAAGCAAGGGGCAGGAGAGGACGAGAGGGAATAGATCCGGGGCAGGGGTAGGAAGGGAGGCTTTCCAGTATGAAAGCGGAGGAAGGAAGGGGTTCCTGGAAGTGGGATGGTTCAGGAGTCTCCAAACCAAACAAATTAAAATTCCATAAAGACAAGAGTTTTCGATTTGTGAAAATTCTGATTTCCCCAAGAGAAACACCTCGCTTAATTAAGGCTGGAGAGATTGTGCTCAGGATGGCAGAGGCGAGGCTTAGGAACTCCAAACAGAGAGACTGCAGAACTTAGTGCTACAGAGGGATCTGGGTGTCCTGATACATGAACCACAAAAAATTAGTATGGAAGTACAGCAAGTGATCAGAAAGGCAAATAGAATGCTGGTGTTTATTGCAAAGGGAATGCAAAATAAAATTGGGAGGTTTTGCTATAGGGCATTGATGAGACTACATCTAGAGTACTGTCTACAGCTTTGGTCTCTTTATTTAAGAAAGGATATAATTGCATTAGAAACAATGAAGAGGAGGTTCACTCGACTGATTCCTGGGATGAAGGGGTTGCCTAGGAGGAAAGGTTGGAATATTGGGCCTGTATCCATTGGAGTTCAGAAGAAAGAGAAGTGATTTTATTGAAACATAAGATCCTAAGGGGACTTGACAGGATGGATGCTGAAAGAATGTTTCCCTCTTGTGTAAGAGATTACAACTAGGAGACACAGTTTAAAAATAAGAGGTCTCCCCATTTAATACAGAGATGAGGAGAATTTTTTTCTCTCAGAGGATTGGTGGAGCTTTCTTCTCCAGAAAGCAGTGGAATCAGGATAATTGAATATTTTTAAGGCTGAGTGAAATAGATTCTTGATTGACAAAGGAGTCTATAGGGGGTAGACAGGAAAGTAGAGTTGCAGCCACAGTCAGATCAGCCATGATCTTATCAAATGGCAGAGCAGGCTTGAGGGGTCAAACAGCCTACTCCTGCTGCAAATGTATATTATTGTATGCAGAGCTTAATTGAGAGACAGTGTACCAGTGCACAACCGTGGTAAAATTTCCTTCACTTATAGAGCCAGGAGCACCCTACCTATTGGAATAGTCATTTGGAGAGTTATCTGAAGAAAATGGAAGGGTTTCCAGTACTCATCAATAAGTCTACTCCTCCAGGTTTCAATGAGGCAGATTAGCTGGGCAACCAGCAACCATGCTGTGGAGCACTGGGAACATCTGGCTCAGCTACTGGATTACTAGGTCAACCACTAAATTGGCTTTGTTTCAAACTTCTATCAGCACCTTGGACAAACCTTCAAACCCACCTGCTCTCAATAATGATGGTCATGGGGTGATTAGACAACAAGCCCTTTCCAGTAAGCAGCAGGTACCAGCAACAGCTCACAAGTGGCAAGGTGACTAGCACAGCTCATCATCGAAGTTCAGTGCCTTGCCCTGCCATGCTGACCACAGTTTTGGACACACACTGTACTACGGTCACACCAAGGGTAGAAACACAGAGCTCCAGCAGTATCTACTAACATCACAGCAGGCATGAAATCCTGGATATGGAGACCTAAAATGCAGCCACCAAGCAACTCCTGCCAACAGTTATCCTAACTCTTGAAACACATGACCAGAAAATCTGTTCTTAGTGATGTTAGTTGAGGGATAAATTTTGGCCAGGATATCAAGGAGAACCCAAAACATCATTTACACCCACTTGGAAGGTCCTGAAAGATTGCGCCTGAGATAGTACTGGACTCTCAATACTCTGTAGGAGTGTCAGCCTAAATTTTCTGCTCAAGCCTCTGGATTGGGCTTTGTACTTATGACCTTCCAATTCAGAGCTTACAGTAGAACTAATTGAGCGATGACTGACACATAGTTAACACAAGACTGGTTAATACCAAACAGTACAAATATAAAACAAATTCAACTCATGGGTTAATTAAGCATCAGAAAAAGAATGATCACATACTAGCCTTTTCCCTTGGAGAAACCAATCCCTGTTTACTGACAAAAATGAATTTAACGTTTTATTTTTTCATGCCACTTTCAGTTAGTAAGCTCTTCATCTTTGAAGTTTGGTGTACACAAGGTTAGCCTCATATCACAGAGTCCTTTGTTTCAGCATTTATCAGAATTCAGAAGTACAACACTAAATTCATAGCCTTTAACCTTTTAATTCTTGTAAAGTGAGGTTTTGAAAACAGATCACATCTGGAAAGACAATTAGGGATAGTCACACAAACTGTAACAGTTTGCCAGGTTTCTCATGATCTGATCAGGAAAACAAATGTGTGCCTGACAGATGCAAACATCCTTTCATTTATGTCTACAGAGATTCACTTAAATTAACAAGATACCAGATAAACTGAATTCACAAACAGAAAACAGCAGTATTTCTTTTCCGAAATGGAGGAAATTGCAGCTGTTTAGATTAATGAGGCCCTTAGCAATTTAGGTAAGACATCAGGGATCAAACAAACCTGCATGATTTTTTTTTTAATTAAACTGGGAAACCAAAATAACTACATACCGTTCCAGTACTGAAATGCCAGAAAATTCAATGCACAGTATCAGGGGAGCACTGAAGCGCAGAGTGTTTTGTTTGGTAACGCTCTTGTGGAGTGCCTTGGGACGTTTTACTGTGTTAAAGATGCTATATAAATGCAAGTTGGTTTTTGTTATTAATATCGTTGCACTGCATCACAAAGTGAACTTCACAAGCTATTTCCCCATAATTACCAAACTCTGCCAGACGACGTGGCATGGAGGGGAAAGGAAAAAGACAAATTCACAACCCTCAACCACATTCATTGGTGGTAGCCGACAAAGCAGATGTTCTTGATAGATCCCCTAGCCACCATCACCCCACTCCCCCATAACCCTCAGTAGAAGCATAATGCACCCCAAGCAAAATTATAGCTTATACTTTCTGGCAAGTCAGCGCTGTTAGTCTGGCAGCACATTAAATGTCAACCATAACTAAGTGTGGAGCACACTCACCACTTAGTCAGAAGGTCATGGGTTCGTGCCACTTTCGAAATGAGCCCACAATCCAGGCTGACCCCTCTAGTGCAGTCCTCAGGACATGCTGTATCATCCATGATGCTGTCTTTTGGATAAGACGTTAAACCCAGGTTCTGCCTGCTCTGTCAGGTGGACATAAAAGGTCCCATGGCACCATTTTAAAGAGGAGCCAGAGAGTTCTACCCCAGTATCTTGACCAACATTTATACCTCAACCAGCTTCACTAAAGAAGATTATCTAGTCATTATCACATTGCAAATTAGCTGCTGCATTTCCAATATTACAAATTAACCACAACCAACAAGTACTTCATTGGCTGTAAAGAGCTTGAGGATGTCTTACGGTAATGAAATATGCTACATAAATGCAAGTCTTTCTGATAAGAGTTGAATGCCGAGGAGTAGGCGCAGCCTTGTAGGAAACATATAATCCAATCAGATCCAACTGTACACATGCACAATCATTGAAGGTGGCAGGACAGGTTGAGAGTGTGGTTAATAAAGCATGCAGAATCCTGGTTTTATAAGTAGGGGTATAGAGAATAAATGCAAGAAGGTTATGTTAAACCTGTGTAAAACAATGGTTCAGCCCCAACTGGAGTATTGCGTCTAGTTCTGGGCATTACATGTTAGGAAGGATGAAGGCATTAGAGACGATGCAGAAATGATTCACAAGAACGGTTCCAGGGATGAGGGACTTCTCTGACATAGATAGAGAGGTTGGCACTGTTCTCCTTGGAGAAGGAGAAAGGGAATTTAATTGAGGTATTCAAAATAATGAGGGGTCTGGTCAGGGAGAAACTGTTCCCTTTGACAGAAGAACCAGAGGGCACAAATTTACGGTAAATTGGCGAAAGAAGCAATGAGACATGAGGAAAAACTTTTCACACAGCGAGTGATTAGGATGTGGAATGCACTAAGTGTGTAGTGGAGTCAGGTTCAATCAAGGGATTCAAAAGATAACTGGATCATTTTCTGAAAAGGAAAACGTACAGGGCTACAGGAAAAAGGTGGTGGAGTGATCCTAGGTGAATTGCTTTGCAGAAGGCCAGCATGCACACAACAGGCCAAATGGCCTCCTCCTGTGCTGCAGCCATTCTATAATTCAATAAAATTTCTTGGTTCTGTGCTATAAATTCCGTGTAATTCTCTGTAAAGCACATTGGGATTTCCTGAGAAAGATATTATATAAATGAGAGCTCATTCTTTCCTTCTATACAATGAAGTCAGCTTAGCAAGATTTGGATGCCTTCAATCACAATCAGGCTGCACCATCACGATACTGTCCTGTTGGGTGCCATAAAGGCCCAAAGAATACACAATATGGAATTTCCTTGAAGATTTAGTCAACACCACTGCTGAGAGATCTCAGAGATTGCAATGAGAGGAAAACATTGCCTTACCTAAGTTTACATTTCTTAAGAAATGCTCTGCCAGAAGATATCAATTGAAGCTGAGGCTATTTCAGTACTGCCTTCATTTGCAGAATCTTGATTGCTCTTAGCAAGGATTTTCTGAATCGTACAATCACAGGTATTTCAACTTGAAAGAAAATGTGCGCCAATGAGCAGACTTTTAAAAATTTGGGTATTAAGCCCAGTCAGTAATGTTTTCGAAACTCTACTGAAATACCTTAAAGCTGGAGATGAATAATATTGTCACTTTTGACTATTTATGGAGCTCTAAATTGAGACTACGATGTCCATTTCATAGCATTGCCTTCTCTATGAATTTTAAAAACTTCTTTCAGTTTCTGGACATTGCCAGCAGACTTTGAGCCCAATGGAAGAAAATAAAAATTCCCAAAGCTTCAATCAGAACAGAAGCACTCTCCCGACTCATACACAGAGCAAGTGGAGAACAGCCAACAGGACCAAAACAAGGAGGAAGGATTTAAAAAAAAAACAGCATATTATTTAAATGGGGAGAGGTTGCAGAACTCAGACTCTGAGGTACAGAGGGATCTGGGTGTCCTGGTACATGAATCACAAAGAGACATGTTGTCGAAGCTTTTTGTCTTGCACTCATCAGGAAATTTGCAAGAATACCAATTCTAAAGAAAACAATAATTTATACTGCTAGAGAAAAGAGCGCTGATTGGTTGGCAAGTGGACTTTGATTAGCAGAGGCATTACCATGGACAATGCACAAGGGAACAGTTAACTGCCAAGTTTTTGTTTAAATTCAAACCAGGCAGGTTGACTCGGATTGGTTAAGGCATTGCATGGGGGATGAACCAGTTCCCTGGAGGATTCTCCATGGCAACAACTCTACCAAAGTCCACTTGCCAACCAATCAGCACTCTCTTCTCAAGTGTTATTAATTGTTGTTCCCTTTAGAATTGGTATTCTTGCAAATCTGTCCTGATGAATGCAAGACAAAAAGCTTCGACAACATGTCTCTTTTTTCAGCAATACTCAAGTATTACCAAGTGACTATTTGAATCACAAAAAGTTAGTATGCAGATGCAGCAAGTGATTAGGAAGGCATTGGTGTTTACTACAAGGGGAATGGAATATACAAGTAGGGATACTTTGCTACAATTGTATCAGGCATTGCTAAACCACAACTAGAACAGTGTACAGTTTTGGTCTCCTTATTAATTAAGAAAGGAAATAATTGCATTACAAAGAACAAAGAAAAGTACAGCATAGGAACAGGCCCTTCGGCCCTCCAAGCCTGCACCGATCATATTGCCGGCAACTAAAACATTTTGCACTTCCAGGGTCCATATCCCTCTATTCCCATCCTATTCATGTATTTGTCAAGCTGCCTCTTAAACACCACTATTGTACCTGCTTCCACCACCTCCTCTGGCAGCGAATTCCAGACACTCACTACCCTCTGCATAAAAAACTTGCCCCGTACATCTCCTCTATAGTTTTCTCCTCTCACCTTAAATCTACGTCCCCTAGTAATTGACTCTTCCAACCTGGGAAAAAGGCTTCTGACTATCTACTCCATCCATACCACTCATAATTTTGTAAACTTCTGCATGCAATATTCCAAGTGTGACCTAACCAAGGTTCTATATAGCTGCAGCATGACTTCCCAGCTTTTATACTCAATACCCCTGCCAATGAAGGCAAGCATGCCAAATGCCTTCCTACAAGCAGTTCAGAGAAGGTTCACGCAACTGATTCCTGAGATGAGGGAATTATCCTATGAGCTAAGGTTGGACAGGTTGGGCCACCTGTATCCATTGGAGTTTAGAAGAAGGTGATCTTACTGAAACATAAAAGATCCTGAGGGGACTTGAAAAGGTGGATGCTGAAAGGATGTTTCTCCTTATGGAAGAGACTACAACTAGGGGACATAGTTTAAAAATGAGGGGTCCCCATTTAAGATGGAGATGAGGTAAGGTTTTTTTCTCTCAGAGGATCGTGAGTCTTTGGAACTTTCTTCCCCAGAGAGTGATGGAGGCAGGGTCATTAGATATTTTTTAAGGTTGAGTTAGATTATTCTTGATTGACAGGGGAGTCAAAGGGTATGGGGATAGGCATGAATGAGGAGTTGGGGCCATAATCAGATCATTCATATGTTTGAAAACACCGTTGCTTTTTCTTTGGTCATTGGCTCATGAAACAAATTGCTTTAACACCTGGAAGCCATTTTGCCCCAGGCACACAAACAAGCCCTGAAACCTTAAGGATACATTTCCCACCCACCGCCCCCCCAACAAACACTCATCAAAATGAGCACTGGCTTTGGTGTACATCTGAAATAAATCTCTAATAGAATGATTACTAGAGCACTTGTGAGCTGTGACTTGGAGACTTTACAATGCTATGAAGTTTTTTTTTTAAATCCAGAAAGAATATCGAGGGCCATTTCCCCAGGTTTACCTCAACTAATATTTGATCACAGATTACTGATGAGATATATCCAGAAAATAAATGAGTTGGAAAAGGAATAGTCACACAACGCGACTTTAAATCTCAATTTGAAATTCAACAGATGTGTCCTATGGCATGACAGTTCACACAGCAGAGTTACACAAGAGAAAATAAACTCCAAAAGGTCACTTCACTGTTACAAAGTGACCTTACGAATAATGAGCAGAGCATGCAACAAGAGCCTACATACAGGCATGATGTGGATATCAGTATCAGCTGAGGCGCAACATGCCACAAGACCTCCTCACTGAAAAGTACAACTACAGCAGCAGAAACAAATTAAAATTGCACTGTGCACGTGCACAAGAAAAAAATATGCCCCACAGGTGGAAGATCGTTCGATTCCTTCCATTAGTTATGTTGAGAAAAGGAAAGTAGAAGCTCAACAACTCAATTCCGAACTTATATACTGAAAACGTAAGGATAAACACCCACTACAGGTCAGAGAATCACAAGTTGGCAATTTAAATCAAATAGTTTGCCAACATCATAAGGCCAGTTGTTCCATTAAGCATTCACTGGCATTTGATAAAATGTCAGTGGTAAAATGCAGATTGTTGAAGTATCGGACAGAAACGGTGGAGGAAGGAAAAGAAAACATCAGGCCAATTTTACTCAGTCTTATTGTATTATCTCTCCCTGGAATTCTGCAAAGCGCAAGTTAAAATTACATGCTGGCCACAGGTAATTACAGTTAGTGCTATTCTGTCCCCTCTAACACATCAATACTGATTACTTACCCAAACAAAAAGTACTTAATAGCAGTTCAGAAAATAAGGTATCTGACTCCACCAGCTACAAATCAGAACATATCAGGGAAAATGAAGGAGGCCAGGGGGCGGTGGGAAAGCCCAAGGTGGGGAGGGGTGGGGTGGGAGCTCAAGAGAGGGGGCAGACTTGGGGAGTGCTGGGAAGGAAGGCAGGTGGAAGAGAGACAGGGGAGAGCTAGAATGGTGGAATGGGGAAGCACAAGAGAAGGTGGAACAGAGAAGCTAACAGAACTTGCTGACTCCTACCTTTTAACTATTTACTTATAATCTTCCCTTACATCCCACTGCTTTAAGTTTAATTTGAGACTTTTCACAGTGAAGATTAGTAGTCAACATACACCAGATTGTTGGGTTTCTACCCCAGTCCAGTCCCCCTCTGCATCCATTCAATTTCTTTTCATATTTAAGTTTGGATAGATGCTGAGCTTTTTTCACTCGAAGAGGCCGAGGGGTAATAAGGTGGTCTTTAAAGTATGAAGGTGCTTCAATTAGTTAGATAGGGCGAAAAAAATCACCTAGTCCAGAATTAGAGGTCATAAACAATGTTCCCTTTATGTTTAGTTGTTGCACATGGACAGTTTTTTTTAAGCACATGGTCCCTTTGTTTATTTGTCTGGCTCCATGCACATAGTACATGCTCCAGAATTTTCCAGGCTGCCACACAGCCTTGCCTCCGCGCAACTTGGCTGGAACACTGGTCATAAATATAAGATAGTTAGTAATAAATACAATAGTGTATTCAGGAGAAATTTCTTTACACAGAGTGTGAAACTCAGTACCAGTGAGTGGTTGACGCTAACAGCACGGTTGCATTTATGGGGAAGATGAACAGATGAGGGTGAAAGGAATAGAAGGATCTGTTCATAGAATGAGATGAAGATGGGTGAGAGGAGGCTCACGTGGAACATAAATACCAGCACGAACCCAGTGGGCTGAATGACCTGCTTGTGTGCTATAAATTTTATGTAAAAGTTCACTCCTGATCATCCATTTCATTATTTATGCAATAAGGCAGTAGTTTACCAACTTCTTGGGGGGGATAGAAGCGATTGAGGAAAGAAAATATCCATTTGCAACTAATCTTCATGACTCAATTGACAATAGGAATATATTACATACAAAGTCAATAGGCCCCAAGTGTAGATGATTGAGAAGAAGAGGATAAGATATAAAGAAATCAATATGCAATTCTGCCAATGCGAGAATAAAATATTTACTAAAACATTTGAAAAATAGTCCATTTATATAAGGCTCTACAAACACTAGGTTCATATTGTCAAGTATTCTTCTGGGGACAGTGGACTTCTGCTTAGTTAAAATATTGTAAAAAAATGAAAACACAAAATTATTTATAACCTTAACCAGACAGTACTGTGAATATGTTTCTCCTAGCTGGAGAATCCAGAACACAGAGTCAGAGTCTCAGAATAAGAGGCCTGACATTTAGGACTGAGATGAGAAGGAATTTCTTCACTCAAAGGATTGTGAATCTTTGAAATCTCTACTACAAAGAACTGAGGATCAGTCATTTAGTACTGTAAAACAGAGGTCAATGGATTTTCAGACAAAGGGAATTAAGAGATATGTGGATAGTGTGAAAAGGTGAGTTGCAATATATGTGACCTGATCAGGCTCATGGAGTCAAACTGTCTACTCCTGCTCCTAATTCTTATGTAACGAAGTGATTGCCAGACCCCATGAGGACATTTTCTCACCATTGCTAAGGCAAGGACAAAAGTAACATTTCACTCACCTCAAGTAAATAGTCACACAATGTAACATTTTAATAATTTTGAGTTTAAATTCTAATTGACTTTGAGCTAAGCTTCCGACACCATATTGTCTCCATCACAAAGACCACTTACTATCACATCAAGGAACAGACAGTGCCTCATCCAAGCCAGTATTGCACTGAGGGAGTGGTATCCTAGATTAGTGCTCTAGAATCCAAAACGGGGACCTGAACCTACAACCTTCAGACTCAGAAGTGAGAGCGGTACCCACTGAGCCACAGCTGGCTCCTACTGCTGTGGAAAGGATCAGGAGCCTTACACAGAAAAGCAACAGCCTAAGGTCAGAAAGGGTAGAGGTTCCTAACATTAAAAGCACACATTGGGCACCCTGCACTACAGTTTCGAGATGAACAGATAAACTGGAATTTGTTAATATTTCAACTGTTTTATAATCACTGCAGTAATGTAAACCGTTCTGTTTTTTAGCTGCCTGGAATTCTCAACTTGACTTCCTGAAGACTTGAATTTCAGCATGAGCCCGACACATGACCAGTTCTTTACAGAAGGTGAATGCAATGCTGGTTGTCCAGAATCTTGCTGCAAGTAAGGAACTTAATCGGGATAAACGTGAGGTTGTGCACTTGGCAGGACAAACAAGGCACGGGAAAGCACAATGCATGATAGAACCTTGGGAAGTACCGAGGACCAGAGGAACGTTGGAGTCCACCGGTCCCTTAAGGTAGCGGGACAGGTAGGTAAGGTGGTTAAGAAGACATAGAGGCTATTTGCCTTCATTAGCCGAGGCACAGGATATAACAGCAGGGAGGTTATGCTGGATCTGTTAGGCCACAGCTAGAGTATTGCTTGCAGTTCTGGAATCCGCATTCTAGGAAGGATGTGATTGCACTACAGAGAATGGAGAGGAGATTTACCAGGATGTTGCCTGGCCTGAAGAGTTTTAGTTATGAGGAGAGATTGGATAGACTGGGGTTATTTTCCCTGGAGCAGAGGAGATTGAGGGGGGACATGATTGACATGTATAAAATTATGAAGGGCATAGATAGGGTAGACAGGAAGGAACTTTTCCCCTTGGTGGAGGGATCAATAACCAGGGGCATGGATTTAAGATAAGGGGCAGGAGATTTAAAAGGGATGTGGGGAAGAATTTTTTTCATCCAGAGGGTGGTGGGAATCTGGAACTCGCTGCCTGAAATGGTGGTAGAGGCAGAAATCCTCATAACACTTAAGAAGTATTTGAATGTTCACTTGCGATGCCGTGGCATACAAGGCTATGGGCCTGGTGCTGGAAAATGGGATTAGAAGTTAGCTATTTATTTGACCGGCGCAGACTCGATGGGCCGAAGGGTCTTTTCTGTGATGTAGACCTCTATGTTTATGACTAAGTACAACCATACCATGGACTCATTTTCTACAAGCATTTCAAAATGGAAATGGATGATGCAGCATTTCACTGAGGACAGTTTTTTTAAGCACTGGGTATTAAATCAGTTATTATACAAGTATCATGATTTATTGCTTTGAAGGTAATGTAAAATACCACTTCATGCATTATCATTTTCTTGAGATACCATTCAGCAGGGATGCAATTTCAAATCATTTAAATGCTGACCACTACAAAATATGCATTTCCAAAGCTAGAACTATACTGCATCATCTTCTAGTTTATTCCCTCAACCCCTCTCCAGTATTATTCTGTTTTCAGTGTACCTATTGATTGCACTACTCAAACAAGTAAAATCTACATCGTGATTGAAACAGACATAACTGAAGTATTTTAATTTGGCTTATCTATTGTATGTGTGCCAATGTTTTAATTTTGTTCATGGCACTTATGAATACATCATATCAATCCACGACCACCAATAACAGACCTGAAACCTCTTATACTTTGAGTCTATGCCTCTCCCTGATCACTTGTCTGAGAATAAACCAAACCATTTACAACCTCAACATCCTAATTCATTGAGATGAGCTTCTAACTTTGCTCCACTTATCGCCTTCATCACCAAGACTGCCTATTACCACCTCCGAACATAAACCTTCTCCTCGGCTTCAACTCGTCTGCTTCTAAAATCCTCATCCATGCATCTATTAAGGCCCTTGCCAACCACCACCCCAACGTGACTATTCCAAAGTTCTCCAAGCCACCTTTCCACCCTCCATAAACATCAGTTCATTTGAAACTGTTCTCCCACCAAGTCCTCGTCGCCCCATCACGTCTGTGCTGCATTGCCTTCTGGTTAAACAATGCTTCGATTTTAAAATTCTCATCCTTGTGTACAAATCCCTCCATGGTCTTGTATCTTGCATTGATTACAATACCAGAAACTGAACTGGACTAGCCATATCAACACTGTGGCTACGAGAACAGGTCAGAAGCTAGGAATCCTGCAGCAAGTAACTCAGCTCCTGACTCCCCAAAGCCTGTCTAACATCTACAAGGCGTCAGGAGTGTGATGGAATACTTTGCACTTGCCTGGATTATTTTTTTTTAAAATTCATTCAAGGGATGTGGGTATCACTGGATAGGCCAGCATTTATTGCTCGTCCATAATTGCCCTTGAGAAGGAGCTGGTGAGCCACTGCCTTGAACCACTACAGTCCATGTGGTGTAGGTATGCCCACAGAGCTGTTGGGAAGGGAGTTCCAGGATTTTGACACAGCAACAGGCAATATATTTCCAAGTCAGGATGGTGAGTGGCTTGGAGGGGAACTTCCAGGTGGTAGCGTTCCCATATATCTGCTGCCCTCGTCCTTCTAGATGGTAGTGGTCGTGGGTTTGGAAGGTGCTGTCTAAGGAGCCTTGCTGAGTTTCTGCAGTGCATCTTGTACATGGTACACACTGCTGCAACTGTGCATCGATGATGGAGGGAGTAAATGTTTGTGGATAGGGTGCCAATCAAGTGGGCTGCTTTGTCCTGGACGGTGTCAAGCTTCTTGAGTGTTGTTAGAGATGCATGCATCCAGGCAAGTGGAGTATTCCATCTCACTCCTGACTTGTGCCTTGTAGACTGTGGACATGCTTTGGGGAGTCAGGAGGAAGTTACTCGCCACAGGATTCCTAACCTCTGACCTGCTCTTGCAGCCACAGTATTTATATGGCTTGTGCAGTTCAGTTTCTGATCAATAGTAGCCCCCAGATGTTGATCGCAGGGGATTCAGCAATGGTAACGCCATTGAATGTCAAGGGGCGATGGTTAGAGATGGCCATTGCCTGGCACTTGTGTGGCATGAATGTTACTTGCCACTTGTCAGTCCAAGCCTGGATATTGTCCAGGTCTTGCTGTATTTGGACATGGACTGTTTCAGTTTCTGATGAATGTGGCTCCAACAACACCTTGAAGGACAAGGGCAACAGGCACATGGGAACACCGCCACCTGCAATATCCCCTCGAAGACACTCACCATCCTGACTTGGAAATATATCACCGTTCCTTCACTGTTGCTGGGTCAAAATCTTGGAACTCCCTTCCTAACAGCACTGTGGGTATACCTACACCACATGGACTGCAGCGGTTCAAGGAGGCAACTCACCACCACCTTCTCAAGGGCAATTAAGGATGGGCAATAGATGCTGGCCTAGCCAGCGACACTCACATCCCATGAATGAATAAAAAAACCTCCCCTCTGAAGGAGATTACAATGCTCCGCGATCACTGAGCTCCTCCAATTCTGGCCTTTTGAGTGCTCCCCATTTTCTATGCTCCACCATGGGCATCCATAGCATTAACAGTCTATGCTATGAGTTTTGGAATTCCTTCTCTTTCCTTCTTCATAACACTCCTTGAAACCCTGACTCTTCAATCATACCTTTGGCCCCCTGTTCTACTAACCCCTTACATGGGACAGTGTCAAATTCTGTTTGATTATGCTCCTGCAAAGCACCTTGGGATGTTTTACTATGTTATAGGTGCTATATAAATGCAAGTTATTGCTCAATAAATTCTCATTAGCCTAAATTTTTAAAAAAGGAATCTGTAATTGCATGTTTTTCACAGTTCAAGCAAATACAACATATTAGTATGCATTACTGCAACCCTGTAGCCAGTAACAACAAACAAAAATTCACCTGTTGTTTTGTATTGAAGAACAATGCATTTACTGCAAGCCTGTTGCGTCAGGAGGAGTATCTGATAACAACCACTGTGTATAATGATGGAAAGTTTAAAGCAATGTCTGAAGCAGCTATAAACAATGCAAGCAGGACTTGTACTGCACACCAGATGCACTCACCTAGGTCAGTTTTCAGGAAACCATCCATTTCTACCCACAGTCACAGCTATAAGCCATTTCGTAGATCCCAGCTTATTTGCAATAACTTCAAATAGGTCACTTCCACTCCTGGACGTGCTGTGGGGTTGCCTGGGAGTTATTGGCATCACAAGAAAAGAAGCCTATTGGCATCGCAGCCAAGAACGCTTGGCATATTATATAGCTAATGCAGAGATGGTAGTCAGCAGTAAAGTATCTACTACAAAAATAAAAATACCTGGAAAAACTCAGCAAGTTTGACAGCATCTGCGGAGAGGAACACAGTTAACACTTCGAGTCCGTATGACTCTTCAAAAGAACTGTTAAAGAGTCATACAGACTCGAAGCGTTAACTGTGTTCCTCTCCACAGATGCTGTCAGACCTGAGTTTTCCCAGGTATTTTTATTTTTGTTTTGGATTTCCAGCATCCACAGTTTTTTGCTTTTATTGTAGTAAAGTATCTACTAACTGCTTTGCCTGACATTCCAGTGACAAGGCTATAACAAAACACAAACTGCGATACTAATCGATGAAGAGTACAGGAGGGCATGCCAGGAGCAGCGCTAGGCATACCTAAAAATGAGATGTCAGCCTGGTGAAGCTACAATATGGGGCTACTTGCATGCCTATCAGCAAAAGCAGGATGCAATAGACAGAGCTAAGCAGTCCCACAATCAATGATTCAGATCTAAGCTCTGTAGTCCTGCCACATCCAGTCATGAATGGTGGTGAACAATTAAACAACTAGCTAGAGGAAAAGGCTCTACAAATACCCCAATCCTCAATGAGGTGGGAGCCCATCGCATCAGTGTAAAAGACAAGGCTGAAGCACTTGTAACCATCTTGAGCCGGAAGTGCTGAGTGAATGATCCATTTCCGCCTCTTCCCAAGGTCCCCAGCTTCTTCGATGCTAGTCTTAAGCCAATTCACACCCCATGTGATACCAAGAAACAGCTGATGGTGCTGGATACTGCAAGCACCACGGGGCCTGACAGCAGTCCAGCAGTAGTACTGAAGACTCATGCTCCAGAAGTAACCCCGAGCTAAGCTGCTCCAGTACATCTACAGCACTGTCACTACCCAGCAATGTGCAAAATTGCCCAGGTTTGTCCTGTCCACAAAAAGCAAGACAAATCCAACCCAGCCAATTACCACCCCATCAGTCTCTTCTCGCGATGGAAGATGTCATCAATAGTGCTATCAGGTGGTACTTACACTGCAATAACTGATGCTCAGTTTGGGTTCCACCAGAGCCACTCAGCTTATTACAGCCTTGGTACAAACATGGAAAAAAGAGCTGAACCCAAGAGGGCAGGTGAGAGTGACTACCCTTGACATTAAGGCAGAACTTGACCAAGTGTGGCATCAAGGAGCTCCAGCAAAACTGAAATCAATGGAATCAGGGAAAGCTCCCCACTGGTTGGAGACACACCTAGCACAAAGGAAGATGGATGTGGTCATTTTGGAGGTGAATCATCTTAATCCCAAGACATCACTGCAGGAGTCCCTCAAGGTAGTATCCTAGGCCTAATCATCAGCTGCCTCAATGACCTTCCCTCCATCATAAGGTTAGAAGTGGGGATGTTTGCTGATCATTGCAGAATGTTTAGCAGCATTTGCAACTCCTCAGGCACTGAAGCAGTCCATGTCCAAATCAGCAAGACCTGGACAATATCAAGGCTTGGGTTGACAAGTGGCAAGTAACATTCATGCCACACAAGTGTCAGACAGTGACCATCTCCTACAAGTGAGAATCTAGCCATCTCCCCATGACCTTATATTTTGATCAAAATTGGCAAATAAATTTTCCAGGGTGCATAATATTTCATGAAGATAGACAAAATAGCAAAGGAGGAGGGGTGGCACTGAAAGTGAAAAATGACAATGATGGTAGTAAAAAAGGATCTGGCCTCAGAAGGTCATGAAGTAGCATCAGTATGAGTGGAAATTAGGAATAGCAAGAGTCAGAAAACACAATTGAGAGTTGTTTAATAAGATCACTAACAGTAGTTAAACCGTTGGACAGAGCATTAAACAAGAAATTATTGGAGCTTGCAACAAAAGAAATGTAATAATTATCAGGGACTTCAATCTGCACATCGACTGGGACAATCAAATTGGCAAGAGCGGTCTAGAAGATGAGTTTGTGGAATGTTTTTGTGACAGCTTCTTGGAGCAATACGTTGTGGAACAAACTAGCAGATATTTTGGATTTAATATTGTGTAATGAAGCAGTGTTAATTAGTAATGTTGTAGTAAAAGATCCACCGGCAAACGGTGATAATACCATTGGATGCCATGTTAAGTTTGAAAATGACATACTCCAATCACAAACAAGTATCTTAAACAAAACAATTACATAGGTATGAGGGGAGAACTGGCTAAGGTTAATTGGGTAAATAGACTAAAAGGTATGGAGGTTAATGAACAGTGGGAAACATTTAAAGAAATTCTCACACAAACATTCCATTGAGAAACAAAATCCCAGCAAAAAAGACCAATACATGGCTCACTCAGGAAGTTAAGGATAGCATTACATTGAAAGGCTTAAAATGTTGCAAAAAAGCAGCACTAAGAGAGAGGATTGGGAGTTTTAGAAACCAGCAAAGGGCAATCATAAGGTAGATAAAAAGGGAAAAAAACAAAAAAAGAATAAAGTCAGAAATATAAAAACTGACTGTAAAAGTTTTTAGAAATATACGAAAGAGAGTAATTAAAGTAAATGTTGATTCCTTAGAATCAGAGAGAGGAGAAATTATCATTGGAAATGGAAGAGATATTGAATAAATATTTTGTCTTCTATTGTGAAGACAGACACAAGCTCCGTATCAGAAATAGACAGTAACCTAGGGGTTAAAAAGAGTGAGGAAATGAAGGAAATTAATATCAACAGGGAACGAGTATTAGAGAAACTTAAGGGACTAAAATCTGATAAATTCCCAGGACCTCATGGCCAACATTCTAGGGTTCTAAACGAGATAGCTAGAGATTTTAGATGCACTAGCTATGATTTTCCAAAATTCCTTAGATTCTGGAATGATCCCATTACAAGCAAGCATACAAAATAGGAGAAGTAGACCATTCATCCTTTCAAGCCAGCTCCACCATTCAATAAGATCATGGCTTATCTGTGCTTCAAGTTCCACAGTCCCCCAATAACGTTTGATTCTTTTGCCTAACAAGAATCTATCTACCTCTGCCTTAAAAATATTCTGTGTCCCCACCTCCACTGCTTTCTGAGGCAGAGTTCTAAAGCTGCTCAACCCTCAAAAAATTTCTCATCTCTGTACTATAAGGGGGAACCTCAATTACAAAACAGTGCCCCCTAGTTCTGGACTCACCCACAAGGGGAAACATCCTTTCCATGTCCACCTTGTTGAGGCCATTCAGATTCTTTTATACTTTGATCAAGACACCCCTAACTCTTTTAAAGTCCAGTGGAAACAAGCCCAGCCTGCCAACCTATCCCCATAAGACAACCTGCACATTCCAGGTATCAATCTAGTAAACCTACTCTGAACCACCTCCAACGCATTTACATTGTTCCTTAAATAAGGAGACCAAAATTGCACACAGCATTTGAGGTGAGGTCTCACCAATACCCTGTATAACTAAAGCATAACATCCTTATCTTTATGTTCAATTACTCTTGTAATAAAGAACAATATTCCATTAGCCATCTTGATTAAATGCTGTACCTGCATACTAACTTTTTGTGACTCTTGCACAAGAACATCTAGATCCCTCTGCACCACAAAATTCAGCAGTCATTCTCCGCTTAAGTAGCACTCGGCTTTTTTATTCTTCCGTCAAAGTGAACAATTTCACATTTTCCCACATTATACCCCATCTGCCAGATTTTTGCCCGCTCGCTCAACCAGCCAATCCTCTATCCAAGCTAACATGCTACCCACTGCACCATGAGCTTTTATTTTCCACAATAACCTTTTATGCAACACCTTATCAAATGCCTTCTGGAAATCCAAATACAGTACGTCTACAGGTTCCCCTTTTTCCACAGGACATGTTACTCATTCAAAGTACTCTAATAAATTGGTTAAACATAATTTCCCTTTCACAAAACCATGCTTCCCGATTACCTTGTGCGTTTTCTAAGTGCCCAGCTGTAATCTCTAATGATCAACTCTAACACCTTCCCCACGACAGACGTCAAGCTAACTGGTCTATAGTTCCCCATTTTCTGCCTCACGCCCTTATTGAATAGAAGGTTACATTTATTACTTTCCAATCTGATTAAACCTTTCCAGAATCTGGGGATTTTAGGCATATTAACACCAACGCATCTACTATCTCATTAGCCATCTCTTTTAAAACCCTAGAATGAAGTCCATCAGGGCCCAGAGCCTTGTCAGCCCACAGCTCCATCAGTTTGCTCAGTACCACTTCCTTAGTGATTGTAATTTCACCAAGTTCCTCTCTCCCCTCCACCTCCTATTTTATAGCTATTACTGGAATGTGTTTTATATCCTCAATAGTGAATACAAAAGCAAAATATTTGTTCATTTCATCTGCCATTTCCTTATTATCTATTAACTCCCCATTCTCACTCTCTACAGAACCAACATTCACTTTGCCTACTCTTTTCCTGTTTAAATACCCGTAGAAACTCTTGCTATCCATTTTCACATTTCTAGCTAGCTTCCTCTCATACTCCAATTTCTGTCTCCCGATTAACCTTTTAGTCATTTTCTGCCGTTCTTTATATTCTGACCAATCATCTGACCTGCCATTCATCTTTGTGCAGTTATACATTTTCTCCTTAAGTTTCATGCTTTCCCTAGCTTCTTTAGGTAACCACGGATAGTGGGTCCTCCCTTTAGAAATTTTCTTTATAGTAGGAATGTACTGATCCTGTGTATTCTGAAAAATCCCCTTAAATATCTGCCACTGCTTCTCTATTGATCTATCCCCTAGCCTAGTATCCCAGTTCACTTCGGCTTGCTCAGCTTTCATCCCCACATAGTTGCCTTTATTTAAGTTTAAAATACTAGTCTTAGACTCCCTCTTCTCCTTTTCATACTGGATGTAAAATTCAATCATATTATGATCACTACTACCTAGGGGTGCCTTTATGCTGAGGTCACTAATTAATCCTGTCACATTTCACAATACCAAGTCTAATATAGCCAGCTCTCTACTTGATTCCAGAATGTGCTGCTCGAAGAAATGATCTCGAAAGCATTTTATGAACTCCTCATCCAGGATACTACTGCCAACCTGATTTTTTCCCAGTTTATATGTAGATTAAAGTCACCCATGATTAATGCCGTCCCTTTATCACAAGCACCCAATATTTCTTCTTGTATACTTTGTCCTACATTGTGGTTACTGATAGGGAGCCTGTAGACCACTCCCACTAGTAACTTCTTCCCCTATTATTCTTCATCTCCAGCCAAACCAATTCTACATCCTGATCTCCTGAACCAAGGTCACCTCCAACTATTGCACACATGCCATCCTTGATTAACAGTGCTACCCCTCCACCTTCACCTAGCTTCCTATTCTTTTTGAAGGTCACATACCCCTCAATATTCAAGATCCAATTCTTGTCATCCTGCAGCCACATCTTTGTAATGGCTATCAGGTCATACTTATTTACTTCAATGTGCACTATCAATTTGTTTACTCATCATCCTGACTTGGAAATATATAGCCGTTCCTTCACTGTCCCTGGGTCAAAATCCTGGATCTCCCTTCCTAACAGCATTGTGGGTGTACTTACACCACATGGACTGCAGTGGTTCAAGAAGGCAGCCCACTACCACCTTCTCGAGGACAACTTGGGATGGGCAATAAATGCTGGCCCAGCCAGCAAAGCCCACATCCTATGAGTGAATATATTTTTAAAAAGACAATATGGTTTTACTAAATTTGACAAATTTACTGGAATTTTTTGAGGTTCTAACTAGTACAGTAGATAAAGGAGAATGAGAAGATGCTGTATACCAGGCTTTCCAAAAGACATTTGATAAGGTGTCACACAAAAGGATGCTGCCAGACCTGCTGAATTTTTCCAGGTATTTTTGTTTTTGTTTCATACAATATGGAAGTAGGCTATAAGCCCATTGTGTCTATGCCAGGTCTTTGCAAGAACAATCTAATTATTCCCAATCCCGTATCTTCCTGATTGTGTTTTCAGGCAGTGCATTCTCGATTGTAACAACACACACAGTAAGAAACATTCCCATCTCCCGTTTGTTCCTGATTGTGCTTTCAGGCAGTGCATCCTCGATTGTAACAACACACACAGTAAGAAAAATTCCTATCTCCCTTTTGGCTTTTTAGCCAATGACCTTAAATCTGTGTACTTTGGTTACCGATCTTGCTGCCAGTAGAAACTCCCCATCTACTTTTTCTATCAAACCCTTCAGCTTTGAACACATCCATTAAACCTCCCTTTAACTGAGATATCAATTAGGTGTTTAGATTTTGGTCCAAAGTGGTTGAGAATTCCTTCATATCTTCCCTGTAGAGAAAGGCACAGTTTTCACTGAAGTGGTTTCCTGATGGCAAATTTGATTTCCAAAGCTTAATAAGCAGTAGATGTTCTTGTCCCTCCTATGATGGAATCAGTAGTTTGCAAGCTGTTGTCTGCACTGACTGCAGTTTCAAAGTCTTTTTTTTTTAGATAGCTGCTAACTAAATCAGAAACAAAGTTCCTGGTTTCTGTGAGGGGATCGAAATTCCTGGTTGTGATAACAGATTTGTGAGAAATCAGCCTATGGCTTAGGTTGCTCAGGAAACACAAGCTGATTGGGGAAAAAAAAACAAACACCTGGCTGAGACGTCAAATTTTAGCCAATGGTCAGAATAGGTAGGGCTCGAAAGGTTTGGTTTTTTTTTAGCAGAAGAACAGGGCAGTGGCTGTGTAGCTTGAGAAGGAGAGCAAAGAGGAGCAGCACTGTGCAAGAACTGGAAAGGTCTGCCTTTGGTAAAGAGTAAAGAAAAAGAATAAAGAATTAGCTCTGAAGAAGAGTCATGCAGACTTGAAACATTAACTGTCTTTCTCTCCACAGATGCTGTCAGACCTGAGTTTTTCCAGCATTTTTTGTTTTTGGTGCCTTTAGTGGGCATTGTATCTATATAACTCAGGGGTTGTCAGATGGGGTTGAGGGCCTAATTCCTGTGCAAACAAAGGGACTGAAAGTCTACCTGGGAAGAACAGAGTTTTGTGTAGGGACAACCTGAGCAATCTGAGTTTTATCTTTATTGTATCTACTATTTAAAAAGAGTAGCTTATGGTTTCTACTGAACACCATTTGCCTTTTAATTCATGTTTATGTTGATTTGAGTTTGATTTTTATAGTAAAAGTTCTGGCAAGTGAAATTTTGTCCATGGAGTTTTTCTGTTAGAGTCAGTTGGGAAGTTTGGTTCTTTCATATTAGTGATCTCCACAGGGATCATAACTCTCCCCACCTCTTAAGCATGGACTAACATATCCTTGGGGATACCGCTATCTTCCGTACTGTGCACATGCCCAAGTCACCAAAGCTTGCATGCTTGCTCTAGAAAAGACTGCTTCATTGCTGACTGTCTTTCTATGTTGATGTCAAGGATGCATTGTAGACACCAGAGATGAAAGTTATTGAGCCTTTTTTCTTTGTTGGTGTAAGTTGTCCAGTCTTCACTGTTATACAGCAATGTGTTGAGGATACAGGCCTTAAGGCCAAGAAAATAGGGCGCTCAAAGCTCCCATTCAAGGACACTATCAAAAAGATACGAAAAGCTTCAACAAATACAACAATGGGAAACTCTACCTGATACACGATGCAAATGGTGGCATCAGCCATGAGAAAACATTCACCACTGCCACAACATCTGGTTTCAAAAATTCCAAAGCAGATACCAGCAAAGGAGCCATCAGCAGAAATCATCCCTTACCACCAGCAAGAGGTAACTCGGTGTGTGACACTTGTGGAAGACTTTGCCTTTCCAGAATCGACTTGTTCAGCCATCCAAATAAGTGATGATCTCATCTAACCTCATCAAAGTTCTGAGGCTGCATTCCCATCATCTCTCGCAGGTGAAAGGATGCCAACCAAAGGTAGCTCTATTCTACTCCAGCCCTACAACCCTCAGAGATGTGTGTGTTTCATTTCCTTGTACATACCCAATTTCTATTAGTCCATCGTTGACAGCCATGTTTTAGCTACCAAGGCCCTGGAATTCACTCCCTAAATCTCTACATTTTTCTACTCACCTTTAAGACATTCTTAAAACCTACTTATTTGACCAAGCTTTTGAACATTTAGCCCAATATTTCCAATGTGCCTCCATGTGAAATTTTGTTAAACGCTTCTGTGAAGCATGTTGGGATTGCATTAAAGTCACTATATATATGCGCAAATTGTTGTTGGGCACATATAGGTACTTCAATTTTTGTATGTTTGAAATTAAAATGGTGAAAAGGAGACCGTGGAAAGTGTTTTTTGATCAGTGAATGCTACACTTCCTGACTGAATGGTAGTAAAAGTTTGTTATGTAACTATAGTGTGTGTGCGCGTGTGTGTGTGTGCGTGCGCGTGTGTGCGTGCGCGTGTGTGTTTATAATGTATTTCTCTTCAGCTTCGTCCAATCCGCGGTCTGAAAGCTGAAACCACAGAGACAAAGAAAGGCTGAGCAGTATCAGTAGGCTCCAATGTCTTTGCTGTAGAGCAGCAATAAACAATCAATCAGATACTGGACCATGCAGCAAAATCAGAACATAAAAGAGGAAGTCATTATCAAACTATATTCTATTCCAATGTATCATAGAAATTACAACACAGGAACAGGGCATTTGGCGCAACAGGTCCATGTCGGTGTTTATATTCCACATAAGCCTTCTCTCATCCCTCTTCTCAACCGGTCAGCATACCCTTCCATTCCTCCTTTCTCATTCATGTATTTATCAAGCTTCCTTTAATGCATCTAATGCTAATGTTCCATTGTCTAACCACTCTCTGGATATAGATATTTCTCCTGAATTCTTTATTGGATTTATTAGTGTCTATCTGAAATTTATATCCCCTAGTTTTGGTATCACCCCCACAAGAAGAAACATCTCTATATCTGGAAAAACTCAGCAGGTCTGGCAGCATCGGCGGAGAAGAAAAGAGTTGACGTTTCGAGTCCTCATGACCCTTGGATTTCCAGCATCCGCAGTTTTTCTGTTTTTATCTCTATATCTTGCCTATTGAATCCTTTCATAGATTTAAGGGCCTCTGTCATTTTTACTGGATATGTTAATTCCTGGCAGCCTGCCTTCAACTCTGTTAAACATCGCCTGGTATGACTCAGGAGTCCCACTCTGGCATGGCAGTCTCTGCTGCCTTTGCTGCAGATGTAGGCAGTGGGCTGAGAAGATGCAGTTTCTCTGGCCCCTGCTTCCTCTGGCCCTCTTCTCAGCCAGCTGAACTTTTTGTTTCTGCTCACCCCTTCCAAACAGTCAGCCTCCAGAGGACTTGACCATCAGCAACTGTCTCTCAGATGTCAATATCTGCCATCTTCATATCTTATTTGCGGGGGCTCTTCTCATGGAGGTATAGACACCCAGCAGGTTGCGACCCAGTGGCCAGTTTATTGTACTGAAGTCTTTGGGTATCTGATCGTCATCCATCTGATGATCGTGACCAAGCCAGCAGAGACAGTTGCTGGCTTAGCAATGAGTGTATGATGACAGAATTAGCATACTAATTCAGCACCTCTGGGGTGGTGATCTTATTCTGCCAAGAGGTGCCGAGGATACTTCTGAGACAGTGAAAGTAGAAACTGTCAGCACACTGCCTCTTCTTCAGCAAGTCCTAAGCTCTGCCTCCTCAAGGCGACACAGAAACTGGTACCCTCATGGCCCCAGGCTAAAGCTTCAGAGGAACTTTGGGGTTTGGTTCCCAGGTATGCAGTGTGGAGGCCCAACAACATGGGGACACACCATAGCACTCGTGGATATTGTAAAATAGAGGGTATATTAATGGACCAGTAACCCAGAAGCCTGGATGAATGATTCCACAGAGACAAGTTCAAATCCCAGCAATTGAGGAGTATAAATTCAGTTAATTAAATAAGTATGGAATAAAAAGCTCATATCCACAATGGTGACCGTAAAACTACCAGACTGTCATGAAAACCCATCACTGATGTCCTCAAGGCCAGGAAAACGACCTGCTTTATCCAGTCTGATCTATATGTGACTCCAGATCCACATCAACGTGATTGACTCTTAAGTGCCCTCTGAAATGGCCTAGTAAGCCACTCAAGGCAGCAGCTCACTGCCACCTTCTCAAGTACAATTATGATGGGCAATAAATGCTGCCAACAATGTTCACATCCCACGGTTGAATTTTAAAAAGTAACACCAAAACACAAGGGAGGCATTTAAGTCCTAAATGTTTCAGAGGATTACTAATAGGGCCTGAATTATGAAGACTAGAACAATTTAAGTTTTTCAGCATTGCAAGCAAGGAACTGAGAGACAACCTCATATATGTAAAGTGACAAATAACAAACATCCAGAACATGACTTCAAATCAAACCATGGCAAAAGGACAAAGTGATGAGGTTCAAGTTCACAAGAAGCAAATTTGGGATTCATGTCTATACTCTCAATGGGTGGCATGGAGGTGGAAGGGAGGGAGAGATGGGCTGCAGTCAATCAGGGTTCCCTATCTTCAGTTTTTCTGTCAAGTGTTTAGTCGAGTCCCCCCCAGATACAGGGGTAGAATTCAAGAGTTGAACAAAATTGAGCTATTCAGGAAGAAGTGATTGGCATGCAACAGGAGACAAAAAAATTCATTGTGCATCATTCACTTTTTCTTTTGAAACATTGAATGCATTTGGTAAGGAAATGGTGACTGGGGAAGCCTAAGCTTTGGCAGTCTGTAGTCCTGCTCTTCACCTTACTGGAAACGTTACAATGGTTCTGCCCATGACTTCTGACTCCAAATCAAAAAAAAAATCCATTCAAAGCTTTTAACCACAACTGAGCAGCCTGGTTCTTTAGTATATCAAGACATGAAATGGTTCTGGTGAGAGATAATAAAAAAAAGCTCAGGCCATATTTAACAGGACATGCCTGGCAAGCTAAATGGAAGAGTTCAAGATGAATGAGAACCTACCGATTTTCACAACTGTTGGTTGGAGGGAAGAAATGCTCCAATGGTGCAAGAAGCAGCATTGTAAAGACACTTTAAAAAATAACCTCTCAGGTGAGGCTTTCTTGTACTAACATTACAGTGCAGAACTGGGCCATAAAGCTCAACTTGATTGAAGTTTATAAGATCCTGAACAATCTCGACAAGGTGGACATGGAAAGGGTGTTTCCTCTTGTGGGTTAGTCCAGAAGTAGGGGGCACTGGTTTAAAATTAGGGATCGCCTGTTTAGGGCAGAGACGAGGAGAAATTTTTTCCTGAGGGTTGTGCGACTTTGGAACACTCTGTCTCAGAAGGCGGTGGAAGCAGTCATTGAATACTTTTAAGGAGGATTGATTCCCTTGCCTAACAAGAATCTAACGTTATCGGGGATAGATGGGAATGTGGAATTTGAAACAAACAAATCAGCAATGATCGCAGGCTTGAAGGGCTGAATAGCTCCTGTTTCATATGTTAGTGTGTTCAAAATCTGTTTGAGCAAAATCAAATCCATTCTTTTACCAAGTGACTTTCAGGTTCTCTCTGACTGATTGTCCAAAGTCAATCCAAGGACAAAGCATTATTGCATTGGCAACCAGCCAATGGTCTGATATCCAGACGCATAGGAAGCATTCCTTACAAAGCCCACAGCTGTGAAATGACAGATACCAATGCTGAATCTTCCCTGATCCCAATTTAGACTTCAAGCTTATATATACACAGAAATAAAACACACACTGTTATACACCTGAAGCCTGTATGAATAGGCATTAAATAAAAGGGTTTAGATGCAGCTGTCTTTTTATTAAAAAAAAACCCATATTCAGACCTATTTTTCCCACCTTTGCAGGTTCTGCCATCTTTGTATTTCGCAATCTTGTCGATGCAAATTCTCAGTGTTACAACATGGGGAACAGGCCAATCAATTACTTGGATAATAACAAAAAACTGCGGATGCTGGAAATCCAAAGCAAAAACAGAATTACCTGGACAAACTCAGCAGGTCTGGCAGCATCGGCGGAGAAGAAAAGAGTTGACGTTTCGAATCCTCATGACCCTTCAACAGAACCGCTGAAGGGTCATGAGGATGCGAAACGTCAACTCTTTTCTTCTCAGCCAATGCTGCCAGACCTGCTGAGTTTGTCCAGGTAATTCTGTTTTTGCAATCAATTACTTGCATTGTTATCCTATAAATCTTTCAGATGGTAATAAATAGATCTTGTTGCTGGAAGCTGCCATTGGGAAGCAGGCAAGAGCCAGCTTTAAATTGGAGAAGATTTCAAGAGCCTAGAGGTCCTAGAAAATAGCTTTTCACCATTGGAATTGGACTTATAATCAAGGGGTCTGGATAATGTACACCATGAGAAGCTAATTCATCTTTTGTTGAAGAAGAGCACACAGGCTGCGTTTGAAGCTGTGGGCAAGGAGGGAGATAAATTCACCTGTGGAAATATTATTTCAGTGAACAAGTGGTCAATCTATGAAACAAGCTCCCTCAGAAGACGGTTCTTTTATTGATTCGTTCACAAGATGTGGGCATCACTGGCTAGGCCAGCATTTATTGCCCATCCCTAATTGCCCTTGTGATGGTGGTGGTGAGCTGCCTCCTCAAACCGCTGCAGTCCATGGTGCAGGTACACCCACAATGCTGTTAGGGAGGGAGTTCCAGGATTTTGATCCAGTGCCAGTGAAAGAACGGCGACATATTTCCAAGTCAGGATGGTGTGTGGTTTACAGGGGAATTTTCAGGTGGTGGTGCTCCCATGCATTTCAGAGAATCACATTTGCCAACCTTGTCCTTCTAGGTGGTAGAGGTCATAGATTTGGAAGGTGCTGGCGAAGGAGACTTGGTATGTTGGAGTGCTTCTTGCAGATGCTACACAATGTTGCCACTGTTCGTCGGTGGTGCAGGGAGTGGCTGTTTGCAGATGGGGTGCCAATCAAGCGGATTGCTTTGCCTGGATGGTGTCAAGCTTCTTGAGTGTTGCTGGAGCTGCACTCATCCAGGCAAGTTGAGAGTATTCCATCACACTCCTGACTTGCCCTTTGTGAATGCTTGACAAGCTTTGGGGAGTCAGGTGGTGAGTTACTTGCTGCAGAATTCCTAACCTCTGACCTGCTCTTGAAGTTATGGTATTTATATGGCCAGTCCAGTTCGCTTTCTAGTAAATGGTAACCCTCAGGATGTTAATCGTGAGGGATTCAGCAATGGCAATGCCATTGAATGTCAAGAGAAGATAGTTAGATTCTCTCTTGCTGGAGGTGGTCATCACCTGGCATTTATGTGGAAAAGCAGCAAGTACCAATTCATTTATTTTAGATAAGATTTAAGAAATTTGGGGAGTAGGTCAAACAGCTTCTCCAGGCTGCTCTGCCATTCATTAAAATGTGAGTCATCATCTACTACAACTCTACTTTCCCACCCTATCCCCACACCTTTTGATTTCTTTGAAGTCCAAAAATCGATCGATCTCTGTCTTTAATAAATTCACCAACCGTGCATTCACTGCCAACTTTCAGAAAATATTTTGGGATTAAAGTATATGCGAGTAATTTGTGCCATGCTATAATGAGTACTTGGGAGGAACAGATGACCTTGGACCTATAATCCCCACCTCTCTCCACCATTGCACAAAGTACATTGTTCATGTGCAGAGCTAATACCAGAGCTGAGAGTTTATAACTGTCAGGAAGACTGAACTGACAGGAAAAAGAGAAGGCTGAGGAGTGACCTGATCGAGGTCTTTAAAATTATGAAAATGTTTTGATAGGGTGGACATGGGGATGATGCTTCCACTTGTGGAGCCCAAAATTATGGGTCATAATTATAGACAGTCATTAATAAATCCAATACAGAAATTCAGGAGAAACTTCTCCACCCAGAGAGTGGTTAGAATGTGGAATTCATTACGACATGGAGTAGTTGAGGCAATTGGCATAGATGCATTTCAGGGAAAGCTAGATAAACACGAAGGAGAAAGAAATAGCTGTGTCAAATGGCTGTTTCTATGCTGCAAATTCCAAGGTTAGCTAGTTTGACTAAGGCTCTTCACTTCACAGCACAGTTTCAGTCCTCCTGACCCCCTTAACAGGGCAGTCAAGAATCATTAAGCTGCACATTTGCGAAGATATCCTGCCACATGTCTTCTTGACCCGAGATCAGGTTAATTGACTTATCTGTAAGTCAAGAGTAAGAAATGTTGATTCTGCTGCTAACTGTGCCTTCATACAAGAATCAATCCACTGACAAACCCAATCCATTGACAAACCCAATTCACTGCCAAACCCAAGTTAACCTGCTGAATTATCATTTTTTGCTAGTCAGGCAATAAAGATTTATTAAACTACAAATGTTCTATAATTTGAATCTCCAATTCCCCTTTTTCTAATCATTCAGTAATTGGTGATATAAAACCTATTCACTGTCACTCAAGCAATGATTACTTGCCAAGAAACCTTTAAGGCTCTCTTTTAAGAATTAAACCAGTACAATTTAATGTTGTGTGAAGCTTTTTTTTGCTGAGATACTCCGATGTACGAGAGTCCTTAATTCATCGCATCAAATTGGTGACAGACCCATAACTACAAGCAGTTGACCAATCCATTGCTCAACTCAAAAGTATAGTCACCACACACAACTCGAATTGGAAAGGTCAGAGTCTAAAATTATACAGTTGGGTATTCAAATGTCCAATGTAAAAACTTGACAAGGTCACATTTTACTCCAATCTTGAGAGTCAGGAACAAGAATAGGTTATTCAGCCCCTCAGGCCTGTTCTGCCATTCAATTAGATCATGGCTGATCTGTACCTTAACTCCATTTACCACCCTTGGTTCCATAACTATTAATAACTTTACATAGCAAAAAATCTATCAAGCTCAGTTTTTTAAAATTTCAATTGACCCCAATCTCAACAACTCTAAATTCCTTTTCGTGAAGATGCGCTTCAGCCTTCAAGAGCATGGTTCTAATTTTTAGCTTTTGCCCCCTTGTCCTGGACTCCCCCAGAGAAAATAATTTTGCTCTATTTGACCTAACAAATCCTTTACTCATCTTAAACATGTCTTAAAATCGTCTTGGCTCATTTGGAAGCACTTTTTTTTAATACTTATTTACAGGATATGGGCATCGCTGGCTAGGCCAGCATTTATTGCCCATCCTTAATTGCCCTTGAGCAGGTGTTGTTACCGATACCGTGGATTGTGGGTTCAAACTTCAATCATAACACAGAGAGTGCACATTGCTGGAGGTGCCATTCTTTGGCTAAGGCATTCAATTTACTGCAAAAACAAAACACTATGGATGCTGGAATCTGAAATAAAAGCAGAAAATTTCTGGAAATACTCAGCAAGTCTGGCAGCATTTGTGGAGTGAGAAACAGAGTTAACATTTCAGTTCTGTGACCTGAGAAAGGTTCTGTTTCTTTTTCCACAGATGCTGCTAGGCCAGCTAAGTATTTCCTGAATTTTCTGTTTTTAATTCAACTCATGGAGCTATCTACCCATTCCAGTGCTTCAGGTAGCTCTCATGACACAATTCAAACAACGGGAGCTTCCCTCAGTGTGCAGGTCAACGTTTATCAACCAGGAGCACCAAAAGAGATCAACTTAGGGAGATTACAAAACAGATTACAATTTGGGGAAATTGCAGAAAGAAGAACAGCTGATGCCTTTAGCTGTATAATTTTAAGTGCACAAGGTAATTTGCTATGAAGTGTTTTGTGACATTTCTGACAGATGTAGATTCTTCTTCGGGGAGCACACTGGGATTCATTTCAGAACTCTAAACTCATATCAATCATGATCTGATTGACTGGCGGGGCAGGATTGAGGGGCCGAATGGCCTACTCCTTATGTTCACGTAGTCTATGCTAACAGGGTTTGAGTTGTATTATCCAAGATGGGGGCAGTAGGTTTGAAGTACTTCCACTGCCCTTTAGTAAAACGCTTTCCAACTGTGCAGAATTTTTTAAAAATGAACTTGTATTTATATTGTGCGTTTCAGAACCTCAGGATGCCCCAAAGTGCTTCACTGTCAATACAGTATTTTTTCCAACTGCTGTCATTGTTGTTAACAAGGACATTTGGCACCAGTTCGTGCAATGTTACAATCCAGTTAAGGACCATTAATGTTTGGAAAGAAATCTAAAAACCTTGTTATAACCAATTTAACCATACCACAAGATCTCACTTTTTTTTTAAAAAAACACAGATTTTGTGTAAAAAGGAACTGAATACAACCACTATTAACAATATGGTTTATAACTATATTTATTATGCATTCAGGTTTACTTCTTACTTCCAAGAATTCTCTTATAAGCCAATTCAATCTTAAAGTTGTTTACTTCTGTAGGGATGACCCATAAGAATGCCACAGTCCTCTGGAGAATTCTCCTCAGCAGTAAAACTTTCATTCACCGTCACTTGATCTGTGGATGCCTCAGCCTCTTGTTCTGGTTACTTTTCAATACTTTCAAGCTAATCTGCTTGTTGCTTTCTCCAGCACAAGACACTGAAGAGGAGCACTGTAGATTCTTCTACTGGTTTCAAACTAGGCAATCTTCCAGCTTCTGTTCCCTCATAAAATTCAAATTAAGATTAAACTTTACCTACATTCCACATGTTGATTGATGAAGTTAGTATTTTTTTTTACTCTGCACACAGTGGCGCTGTCTTGGTGAAGTGCAAATCACATGAGGTACAAACTGCAACTAACTTTTTCCAGCAAACACATAAATTGCAACCAGAGACCTTCCCTAAGCTCCACCCATCTCCATAATATCATAAAAGAGATAAAAACAAAAAACTGCGGAAGATCTGCCAATGCTGCCAGACCTGCTGAGTTTTTCCAGGTAATTGTTTTTGTCCATAATATCGTAGTCTATTCTGGGATGTCCTCCAACTGACTTTTAGATTAATTATTCCTCATTTACAATTTATTCTTTGATCTGACGAAGTAAATGGGTATTACAACTTTCAGGGTTTACTGAATGCTTTTAAACTAATTCAACAATACCTCCCAAAACAAAAGCAATTCTCTGGACTGTACTTCTTGCAAGCACTGCAGACATGACGTTTCCAATTCTTCAGCTAAGTAAGCTCACCAACTTTTGTTTTATAACTCTCTCTCTCTTCTATCCTGAATTTATTGAACAAACATGAGTGACCTCTTGAACTGCCATTTCATGAGGTATTCTGGCAATCTCTAAAGCCCAGCATTTTAATTACCTTACTTTTACAACAATAATCTTTCCAGAATCAAAAATGACCTCCAAATTATTAATTAGAATCATGAAATAGATATTCATAACCACAGCAATTACTCAAAATGAGATCATGGCCAGGTAATCTGTTTTAGTGATGTTGATTGGTTTTGACCAACATTGATCCCTCAATGTTCCCTCTAAATTTACTTGGTGCTCAGCGGGCTAAAAACTCCTCTGAGCACAGCTTTATTGTACTGAACTTCCGCAAAGTTATGAATGATCTGTTTATTTCAACATTCCAGATTTCCACGCAACTGCACATGTGCATCTTAGAGGAAACATTGCTCTCCTTCCACATGCCCCATTTCCCCTCGCCCCACCCCCATGCGCGCCCCATTCCCCTTCTCCGCCCTCCACATATGCCCCATTCCCCCTCTCACTCCCAACATGAGCCCCATTCTCCCTCTTACCCCTCCGATGAGCCCCATTCCCCTTCTCCCCCCACACGCATTTGATGTAGTCTATTTGGGCTTCAGCAAGGTTTTTGACAAGGTCCCGCATGGGAGACTGATAACGAAGGTAAGAGCCCATGGGATCCAAGGCAATTTGGCAAATTGGATGAGTGGCAGGAAGCAGAGGGTGACGATCAAGGGGTGTTTTTATGACTGGATGCCTGTGTCAGTGGGGTTCCACAGGGATCGGTGTTGGGTCCCTTGCTGTTTGTGGTATACATAAATAGATTACAGGAGGGTATAGACAGGCTGGTCAGATGGGCCAATCAGTGACAATTGGAATTTAATCCAGATAAGTGTGAGGTGATGCACTTGGGCAGGACAAGCAAGGCACGGGAATACACGATAAATGGTAGGACCCTGGGAAGTACCAAGAATCAGAGGGACCTTGGTGTGCATGTTCACCGGTCCCTTAAGGTAGCGGGACAGGTAGATAAGGTGGTTAAGAAGGCATATGGGGTACTTGCCTTTATTAGCCAAGGCATAGAATATAAGAGCAGGGAGGTTGTGCTGGAACTGTATAAAGCGCTGGTTAGGCCACAGCTAGAGTACTGCATGCAGTTCTGGAATCCGCATTATAGGAAGGATGTGATTGCACTAGAGAGAGTGAAGAGATTTACCAGCATGTTGCCTGGGCTGGAGAGTTTTAGTTATGAGGAGAGATTGGAGTTATGTTCCCTGGAGCAGAGGAGATTGAGGTGTATAAAGTTATGAGGGGCATAGATAGGGTAGACAGGAAGGAACTTTTCCACTTGGTGGAGGGATCATAACCAGGGGGGCATAGATTTAAGGTGAGGTGCAGGAGGTTTAGAGGGGATGTGAGGAAGAATTTTTTCACCCAGAGGGTGCTGGGAATCTGGAACTCACTGCCTGAAAGGTAGAGGCAGAAACCCTCATAATACTTAAGTAGTATTTGGATGCACACTTGCGATGCCATGGCATACAAGGCTATGGGCCTAGTGCTGGAAAATGGGATTAGAATAGTTAAGTATTTGTTTGACTGGTGCAAACCCGATGGGCCGAAGGGCCTTTTCCTGTGCTGTAGACCTCTATGACTCTGCGTGCCCCATTTCCCCCTCCCCCACAATACACACATGCCCCATTCCCCCTCTTTGCCCCCCCCCAGCCATACACACCCCATTCCCCCTTCTTAAAAATCCATTCATCTCACAGAAGTGAAATGAAGCTCAATCTTGTATCTCAACCATTACTCATTAACCAAGACAACTTCATTAACCTACAGTTTCTAGGCTAGTAGATGTCGCTCAGTTAATGCTAAATAGGTCTTCATTGGCCATGCTCCATATACATGATCTATAATCCAATCGACGTCATACATCCCTCAAAGCAGCAAGTCCTCACTGAGGCTAAATCCATTAATCAACTTCATTAGTGACCATTTTTTTTCCGGTTATGATGCACTGTGTCCACTGGATTTATGACCTCCAGTTGCCATGGGCCTTTCTGCTCCAGGTTAAGTCCTGGAATATTGAGAGGTACTGAATGGGGATCACTCCAGAGTTTCGCTCAAATCCAGGGCTGGCAACCAGATGCTTTGCAGATCCCATCACTTTTATCCAGCTTAGAAGCTACCCTGACTACACAGGCCACCAGCTACCAGGGAATTTTCCCCAAGTCTTTCCAATTCAGAACACATTTGTCTGATGAATCTGGAGCATGCTTGCCTTCTGAAGCTGAGTCTCTATTAGGGCTCAGACTTTGTCCACCTGCTTGCCTCCTGCCCTTTCAACAGTGCACTGCTCACTTCCAGAAACACCTCCCCACCCCAGTACATGGGCTTACTGTTCCCCAATCACAGATTCCCTCTCTCCGAAACTCGCTGCTCCTCCAATCACAGATTCCCTCTCTCCGACACTTGCTGATCCTCTAATCACAGATTCCCTCTCTCCGACACTCGCTGATCCTCCAATCACAGATTCACTCTCTCCGACACTCGCTGATCCTCCAATCACAGATTCCCTCTCTCCGACACTCGCTGATCCTCCAATCACAGATTCCCTCTCTCCAACACTCGCTGCCCCTCCAATCAGATTCCTTTGCTCCCACTCTCATTACTCCACCAATCGCAAATGGACTTTCTCATATGCTGTCCAGCCTCTCTCACTTTTGATGTTGGAATCTGATGCACAGTCCCGAGCCCCACTTGCTGTGAGTGGCCTGTTTATTCCAATGCATGCTTTATTCCATATTGCTTCTCAGCTGCACACACCTCTTAAAGGGAACATTAGTCAGGACACTGGACAGAACCTCACCCACCGTCGTTCTGCTTCAAAAAGTACCATGGGATCTTTTTTGTTCTGCTGAGAGCAAAGACAGGATCTAAGTTTAACATCTCTTCCAAAAGATGGCATTTCTGACAGCACTCTCAGTACTATACTGAGGTGCCTGCCAAGTTTTTGTGCTCAAATGTCTGGAGTTCTGAAATATTCATCTCAACACAAACACTGAACTTTTCTACATGCAAATGGGAAGCACTACACTATTTAACACTATTTTGGAAATGGTGTTGAAAAAGGAAATTTTTCTCACACCAAGAACAAGATGACAACATCAACATTTCCTGATGAAGAGCTGGTTCACAAGAATGTAAACACAGGAAAGACCTAACAAATAGCTGTCACTATGTGAGAGACTTCAAATACAATTCCAGCCCACAAGTTGCAATTGCAGATAGCAGCATTTCATCGCGCTGATGAATCAGTGTCTACAATTAGACACGGTGAACATGAGCAAAATGCTCCTATTCAGCAGCTCTTTGCCTTGGTACATTACCACACTAAGCTACAGAAACGTACAGCAGATTTGGTACTCACTCACTTACCAACCCCTGGCTACTACCACCAGGACCCGAGTTACTTGACAATCAGCCATTCAATAAACTTAAGAAATTACAACATAGAAACAAGCCATTCAGTGTTTACCCTCCACCTGAGCAGTTGCTTTAACCTCAGGTATTCCCTCGATTCTTATTTCCTTCGCTTCCATTTATTTCCGCCATCCATCTAACCTATTTTTAAATGTTGACACTGTGTCTGATTCAATCATGCTTCAATCACTAAATTCAATTGCGCATTCCACCATCACACTATATAAGAAAAACGTTCTGCTTTCTATCCTAAACATTTAATTTTATTCCTATAAGCCCTCCTTTCAAGACCCCTCATCCACTGGAACAAAACAAATCACTTTATCAACTCTGTCCAATATCTTAATTCTACATGTCTGGAATCATAGAATAATATAGAAACCTCTTCTGATTGGTTAGTCCTGCTGCCTTGCTCTTTCCCCATAATCCTGCAGTTTTTTTTTCATGCACATATTTATCCAATTCCCTTTTGAAGGATAGGATTGAATCTGCATGCACCATCCCATCAGGCAGTGCATTCCAATTCCTAAGTCATTACCTCAAGAAGTTTTTATTCATGTCGGCTCTGGTTCTTTTGCCATTCATCTTAACTTGGTTCTCTGTTCATTGATCTATCACCCACTGAGAACAGTTTCTCTGTTTTTACTCTATCTAAACTCTTTCTGGTTTTAAAACTTAAAAAGAAACTTGCATTTATATAGTATCTTGAACAACCTCAGTATGTCCCAAAGTGTGTTACAGCCACTGAGGTACTTTGGAATTCTCATCATAATTGTAATCGAGTCAGAATCATTATGGCACAGGAGGTGGCCATTCAACCCATCCAGTCCATGCTGGCTCTTCGTAAACCAGTCCAATCAGTTCTGTTCCCATTTCCTCACTCTATCCCCATAGGAAATGTAGTGGCCAATTTGCACACACCAAGCACCCAGCAACAGCAATGTGATAATGACCAGATTGTCTGTTTTTCTGATGTTAACTGAGGGATAGGTATTTGCCAGCACACCAGGAATAACTCTCCTGCTCCATTTCAAAATAGGGCCACGGAAGCTTTGACATCCACCTTAGAAGGCAGACTGGTTTAAAGGCTCAACCAGAAGACAGCACCTCTGATAGTGCAGCACTCCCTCAATCCTACACTGGAGTGTCAGCCTGGATTTTTGTGTTCAAGTCCGAGAGTGGTACTTAAACCCACACACCTTCGATTCAGAAGTGAGTGCTACCAACTGACAAATTTCTCAGCACTCTTCTTAACCCTCTATGTTTGAAGAACCTCAGCTTCTCCAGTCTATCCATATAACCAATCTAGTGAATCTCTTCTGTATCCTCTCCAAAGCCTTCTCTTCCTTCCTAAAGTGTGGTGCCTCTAATTGAAATAAAATTACTCCAGCTGGGACTGAACGAGTTTTACAACGGTTGACCTTCTGTGCTTTTGTAGTCTGCCTCTACTTACAAATCACAGGATTCCATATAGTTAACTGCTTTAACTTATCTTGCCAGCTTCAAGGATTTTTACACAAACACCTCCACATCTCTCTCTTCTTGCACAACATTTAAAATTGCATCATTTAGAATATACTATCTCTCCTAACTGTTCCTAACAAACTATCAGCTCCCATTTTTTTTTCACATTGAATTGTATATAGTGTCAACTAAACTCTGTTTTCTATCCCTTAGTTAATTTTATATTCATCTCCTTTTATCCCATGGGCTCCAATTTTCTAAAAATGTGGCATTTCACTAAACTGAGTGTTGAGTGCAGCTCCAACAACACAAGAGCTTGACACCATCCAAGACAAAGCAGCCGCTTGATTGGCACCACAACCACAAACATTCACTCCCTCCACCACCGACACACAGTTGCAGCAGTGTGTACCATGTACAAGTTGCACTGCAGAAACTCACCAAGGCTCCGTAGACAGCACCTTCCAAACCAATGACCTCTACCATCTAGAAGGACAAGGGCAGCAGATAGATGGGAACAACACCACCTGGAAGTTCCCCTCCAAGCCACTCATCATCCTGACTTGGAAATATATTGCCATTCCTTCACTGTTGCTGGGTCAAAATCCTGGAACTCCCTTCCTAACGGCACTGTGAGTGTACCTACACCACATGGACTGCAGCGGTTCAAGAAGGCAGCTCACCACCACATTCTCAAGGGTAATTAGGAATGGTCAATAAATGCTGGCATAGCCAGCAATGCCCATATCCCATAAATGAATTTAAGAAAAACATCAGCTGCACTGCCATCATTCACCCTCTCTGTCATCTCATCAAAAACCTTTACCAAATTATCCTGCAATATCCTCTGTCCTAATTCAAACAACCCTAATTTTTCATATTTGTTTCCACATTTTATTTCCTCATACCAACCATAATCTACACAATACCATATCCATTAGTTCAAATCCTTCCTACAGCATGGGACAAACTATTCTCACATTATCAGTATTTAGAATTACATAGACTTCACAGCACAGAAACAGGCCTAACTTGCCTATGCCAGAGTTTGTGCTCCACAGAAGCCTCGTCCCACCCTACTTCATCGACCCGATCAGCATGCCCCTCTATTCTTTTCTCTCTTACATACTGATCTAGCTTTGTCTCAGCCAATATTTATGGTGCTGAATTTCGCATTCCAACTATCCTCTGCATAATTAAGTTTCTCCTGAATTCCTTACTCAAATAATTAACCATCTTATATTAAGATTCTTATTTTGCTATCCCCATAAGTGGAAATATCATCTTTGTGTCTATTCTATCAAACTTTTCCTTAATTTTAAAGATCTTAGGTATGCCTGCAACCTCCTCTTGTCTAGACAAAACAGCAGCAGATTAATATTTCAATTTTTTCCCATACTAAATTGTTAACTCTGGTTATAAATCCAAAAATTACATTTTAATGAAACAAAAATAAAATCCCGCCCACACAATATTTAATTATTAAGCCACCAGTCCCAAATCCTACGGTTGAGATTTTTCAGGTGTGCTGGCCAGCTCTCTCATCACTCATCTAATATTCTATGAGCAGACATGTATGTTCTATTCGTGCGCACTCTCTCTCGACAGGTGTAGGGCGGTGCTCTGTTTTGCAAAGGAAGCTTGTTATAGTGGGATGTGAGGCCCTGTACAATCAGTCCTCACACATTATGCTAACCTAGTAGTAGCAGTATTGAGGAATTTGACACTGAATAGCACAACTGTAGCAGTTCTGTCGAAGGGTCATGAGGACTCGAAACGTCAACTCTTTTCTTCTCCGCCGATGCTGCCAGACCTGCTGAGTTTTTCCAGGTAATTCTGTTTTTGTCTTTCACTTTCTGTTGGTTTTCATGTTACACTGGAGTACGCAGGGTCTTGCTCCCAGAGACATTTTCCCCCCCCCTTGCAGACAAGCAAATTTATATCAATTAAGCTTTCTCATCTTTGTAATCAAGGTCACTGGCCAAGTATTCTGCCAGCTTTTATGTTAAAATGGCCTTTCCCACTTGAGGCTCTGTTTTTAAATATCTGGTGATCCCAAACCTCCAAATCATCCAGTTTTTACAGATCATATTTTTAAACAAAAAATGTACCACTTCATATTTACTGACATTAAATTCAATGCCATTCTTTTTGCCCATTCTACCATCTTAACACTACCCTTGGTTTCAACTGGTACTCAAAGAATTTTGCGCTTTACAGCCAACAAAGTATACTTTGAAATGTAATCACTGTTGTAAAGTAAGAAACATGCACACAACTTGCACACAAAACTCCTGCAAAGGAGTTTTGAAACAAAGCAATGAGATGTGACGGCATTGGAGACAGTGCAGAAAAGATTCACAAGAATGGTCCCAGGGATGAGGAACTTCACCTACGTAGATAAATTGGAGAAGCTGGAACTGTTTTCCTTGAAGAGAAGGTTGAGAGGAGATTTGCTAGAGACATTCAACATCATGAGGGGTCTGGACAGATTGGGAGAAACTGTCCCCACCCGCGAAAGGATTGAGAACAAGAGGGCACAGATTTCAACTAATTAACAAAAGAAGCAACGGCAACATGAAGTAAAACTTTTTCACGCAGCGAGTGAACGCATTCAAGAGAAAAATGGATTACTATCTGAAAAGGAAAAATGTGCAGGACTACAGGCAGAGAGCAGGGGAATGGCACTAGATAACTTGCTCCTACAGAAAGCTGGTGCAGACACAATGGGCCAAATGGCCTCCTTCTGTGCTGTAACAATTCTGTGATTCTGAATTAAACAGATCATCTGTTTTAGTGATGTAGTATAGGGAATAAATATTGGCCAGGGCACCAGGAGAACTCTCCTGTTCTTCTTTTAGAAAGTGCTGTTGGATCTTTTACTTCCACCTGAGAAGGGACCTTTATTTAACATCTCACCCAAAAGGTGAAATCTTCAACAGCACTGTACTCCCTCAGTACTCCACTGGAGTGAGAGGTTAGATTATGCACCAAAGTCTCAGCAATGGACCAACACCTTTCTGACTCAAAGGCGAGAGTGCTACCCACTAAGTCACGGCTGAATTATTTAATATTTATTGTATCTTTGGACGTTTTAATGTCCCTTTTGGGAAGGTGGGAGGTGGCAAAGAGGAAGGGGAACCTGGTGGGAAGGGATGGGTGATGACTTGTCCCATAGAAAGGAGCGCTGGGGAAATTGCAGAAACAAAGCAACAGTCACGTCCCCTGCTCCACGTCCTGTCACATCCATTGTAATGACAGGTTTCAGACCTGCCTTAGCACAAGGGCTGACAAACACCCGACTTTCAAACAAGCAGTCCAATATTTGCACAGACTGTGTACGATGGTAAACTCAACTCAAAATGTTGGTATTTATTTTCAATAAATCATTTTTACCATGTTTGTTTCTCTGACTTGTGGCATCAATGAATTATTTACTATTTTCAAAGAACTTCTATCAGCAAAGTAAACATCAGATTCCAACCCTTGACCAGTTTTCGATGTGGTGTACAAAGTGTTTCAGAAGGCCGGAACAACTGGGAGGGATTATAATAGCAGTTTGAAAATGTTAAAATAGGCTTTTGGTGCCCAACTTCCCCTTGAGAATTTTACAATGGACTTGCATATAAGCAGGATTGATCCAAAGTAGACAAACTGTTTCCCTGAGAAAATAGGAGTGGGTATAAAGAGAGCAGCAGTGAAACCAAGATGCTCTTTTACTTGGCAATTTAACCAGTGACAGGTGCAGTTTGGCCTGTCAAGACACATGGGCAGAGGCAACAGTACACAAACTGCAGGTCTCAGTCCTGGCAGAGAACACTTTTAAACTAGCACCATTATATAAAATGCACAAATGAAACTGCTGGAAATATAAAGCAGGTCAAAAGAAGAAAAAGCAATACGGCAGGACTGATAACAGTTTAAAAGAGAAATTTTGGTTAGTTAGTTCATTAAAGCTTTAGTAGGGCATATAGTCAGTTAGTTAGGGCTTTAGTTAGTTAGGGGCTTAGCTTTTAGTTCGGGTTCAGTCACTTAGGGATTATGGTTAGGGGTGCAGTTAGTGGTTTAGTTAGGAGTTAACAGTTAGGGATTGTTTATGGTTAGAGATGCAGTTAGTTAGTGGTTTATTTAGGGATTAACAGTTAGGGATTGTTTATGGTTAGGGAGGATGTTAGTTAGTGGTTTATTTAGGGATTAACAGTTAGTTAGGGATTGTTTATGGTTAGGGAGGATGTTAGTTAGTGGCTTATTTAGGGGTTAACAGTTAGGGATTGTTTATGGTTAGGGGTGCAGTTAGTTAGTGGTTTATTTAGGGGTTAACAGTTAGGAATTGTTTATGGTTAGGGGTGCAGTTAGTTAGTGGTTTATTTAGGGATTAACAGTTAGGGATTGTTTATGGTTAGGGGTGCAGTTAGTTAGTGGTTTATTTAGGGGTTAACAGTTAGGGATTGTTTATGGTTAGGGGTGCAGTTAGTTAGCGGTTTATTTAGGGGTTAACAAGCATTGTTTATGGTTAGGGGTGCAGTTAGTTAGCGGTTTATTTAGGGGTTAACAGTTAGGGATTGTTTATGGTTAGGGGTGCAGTTAGTTAGTGGTTTATTTCGGGGTTAACAGTTAGTTTGGGATTGTTTATGGGTTAGGGAGGATGTTAGTGGTTTATTTAGGGTTTAACAGTTAGGGATTGTTTATGGTCAGGGGTGCAGTCAGTTAGTGGCTTATTTAGGGGTTAACAGGTAGTTAGGGATTGTTTATGGTTAGGGAGGATGTTAGTTAGTGGCTTATTTAGGGGTTAACAGTTAGGGATTGTTTATGGTTAGGGGTGCAGTTAGTTAGTGGTTTATTTAGGGGTTAACAGTTAGGAATTGTTTATGGTTAGGGGTGCAGTTAGTTAGTGGTTTATTTAGGGGTTAACAGTTAGGGATTGTTTATGGTTAGGGGTGCAGTTAGTTAGTGGCTTATTTAGGGATTAACAGTTAGGGATTGTTTATGGATAGGGAGGATGTTAGTTAGCAGTTTATTTAGGGGTTAACAGTTAGGCATTGTTTATGGTTAGGGGTGCAGTTAGTTAGCAGTTTATTTAGGGGTTAACAGTTAGGGATTGTTTATGGTTAGGGGTGCAGTTAGTTGGTGGTTTATTTAGGGGTTAACAGTTAGGGATTGTTTATGGTCGGGGTGCAGTTAGTTAGTGGTTTATTTAGGGGTTAACAGTTAGGGATTGTTTATGGTCAGGGGTGCAGTTAGTTGGCAGTTTATTTAGGGGTTAACAGTTAGGGATTGTTTATGGTTAGGGGTGCAGTTAGTCAGCGGTTTATTTAGGGGTTAACAGTTAGGGATTGTTTATGGTTAGGGGTGCAGTTAGTTAGTGGTTTATTTAGGGGTTAACAGTTAGGGATTGTTTATGGTTAGGGGTGCAGATAGTTAGTGGCTTATTTAGGGGTTAACAGTTAGGGATTGTTTATGGTTAGGGGTGCAGTTAGTTAGCAGTTTACTTAGGGGTTAACAGTTAGGGATTGTTTATGGTTAGGGGTGCAGTTAGTTAGTGGTTTATTTAGGGGTTAACAGTTAGGGATTGTTTATGGTTAGGGAGGATGTTAGTTAGTTTATTTAGGGGTTAACAGTTAGGGATTGTTTATGGTCAGGGGTGCAGTTAGTTAGTGGCTTATTTAGGGGTTAACAGGTAGTTAGGGATTGTTTATGGTTAGGGAGGATGTTAGTTAGCAGTTCATTTAGAGGTTAACAATTAGGGATTGTTTATGGTCAGGGGTGCAGTTAGTTAGTGGTTTATTTAGGGGTTAACAGGTAGTTAGGGATTGTTTATGGTTAGGGAGGATGTTAGCAGTTTATTTAGGGGTTAACAGTTAGGGATTGTTTATGGTTAGGGAGGATGTTAGTTAGCAGTTCATTTAGAGGTTAACAGTTAGGGATTGTTTATGGTCAGGGGTGCAGTTAGTTAGTGGTTTATTTAGGGGTTAACAGGTAGTTAGGGATTGTTTATGGTTAGGGAGGATGTTAGCAGTTTATTTAGGGGTTAACAGTTAGGGATTGTTTATGGTTAGGGGTGCAGTTAGTCAGCGGTTTATTTAGGGGTTAACAGTTAGGGATTGTTTATGGTTAGGGGTGCAGTTAGTTAGCGGTTTATTTAGGGGTTAACAGTTAGGGATTGGTTATGGTTAGGGAGGATGTTAGCGGTTTATTTAGGGGTTAACAGTTAGGGATTGGTTATGGTTAGGGAGGATGTTAGTTAGCAGTTTATTTAGGGGTTAACAGTTAGGGATTGGTTATGGTTAGGGGTGCAGTTAGTTAGCAGTTTATTTAGGGGTTAACAGTTAGGGATTGGTTATGGTTAGGGGTGCAGTTAGTTAGCAGTTTATTTAGGGGTTAACAGTTAGGGATTGGTTATGGTTAGGGGTGCAGTTAGTTAGCGGTTTATTTAGGGGTTAACAGTTAGGGATTGGTTATGGTTAGGGGTGCAGTTAGTTAGTGGTTTATTTAGGGGTTAACAGTTAGGGATTGGTTATGGTTAGGGGTGCAGTTAGTTAGCGGTTTATTTAGGGGTTAACAGTTAGGGATTGGTTATGGTTAGGGGTGCAGTTAGTTAGCGGTTTATTTAGGGGTTAACAGTTAGGGATTGGTTATGGTTAGGGGTGCAGTTAGTTAGCGGTTTATTTAGGGGTTAACAGTTAGGGATTGGTTATGGTTAGGGGTGCAGTTAGTTAGCGGTTTATTTAGGGGTTAACAGTTAGGGATTGGTTATGGTTAGGGGTGCAGTTAGTTAGCGGTTTATTTAGGGGTTAACAGTTAGGGATTGGTTATGGTTAGGGGTGCAGTTAGTTAGCGGTTTATTTAGGGGTTAACAGTTAGGGATTGGTTATGGTTAGGGGTGCAGTTAGTTAGCGGTTTATTTAGGGGTTAACAGTTAGGGATTGGTTATGGTTAGGGGTGCAGTTAGTTAGCGGTTTATTTAGGGGTTAACAGTTAGGGATTGGTTATGGTTAGGGGTGCAGTTAGTTAGCGGTTTATTTAGGGGTTAACAGTTAGGGATTGGTTATGGTTAGGGGTGCAGTTAGTTAGCGGTTTATTTAGGGGTTAACAGTTAGGGATTGGTTATGGTTAGGGGTGCAGTTAGTTAGCAGTTTATTTAGGGGTTAACAGTTAGGGATTGTTTATGGTTAGGGGTGCAGTTAGTTAGCGGTTTATTTAGGGGTTAACAGTTAGGGATTGGTTATGGTTAGGGGTGCAGTTAGTTAGCAGTTTATTTAGGGGTTAACAGTTAGGGATTGGTTATGGTTAGGGGTGCAGTTAGTTAGCGGTTTATTTAGGGGTTAACAGTTAGGGATTGGTTATGGTTAGGGGTGCAGTTAGTTAGCGGTTTATTTAGGGGTTAACAGTTAGGGATTGGTTATGGTTAGGGGTGCAGTTAGTTAGTGGTTTATTTAGGGGTTAACAGGTAGTTAGGGATTGTTTATGGTTAGGGAGGATGTTAGCAGTTTATTTAGGGGTTAACAGTTAGGGATTGGTTATGGTTAGGGAGGAAGTTAGTTAGCAGTTCATTTAGAGGTTAACAGTTAGGGATTGGTTATGGTTAGGGGTGCAGTTAGTTAGCAGTTTATTTAGGGGTTAACAGTTAGGGATTGGTTATGGTTAGGGGTGCAGTTAGTTAGCAGTTTATTTAGGGGTTAACAGTTAGGGATTGGTTATGGTTAGGGGTGCAGTTAGTTAGTGGTTTATTTAGGGGTTAACAGGTAGTTAGGGATTGTTTATGGTTAGGGAGGATGTTAGCAGTTTATTTAGGGGTTAACAGTTAGGGATTGGTTATGGTTAGGGGTGCAGTTAGTTAGTGGTTTATTTAGGGGTTAACAGGTAGTTAGGGATTGTTTATGGTTAGGGAGGATGTTAGCAGTTTATTTAGGGGTTAACAGTTAGGGATTGGTTATGGTTAGGGGTGCAGTTAGTTAGTGGTTTATTTAGGGGTTAACAGGTAGTTAGGGATTGTTTATGGTTAGGGAGGATGTTAGCAGTTTATTTAGGGGTTAACAGTTAGGGATTGGTTATGGTTAGGGGTGCAGTTAGTTAGTGGTTTATTTAGGGGTTAACAGGTAGTTAGGGATTGTTTATGGTTAGGGAGGATGTTAGCAGTTTATTTAGGGGTTAACAGTTAGGGATTGGTTATGGTTAGGGGTGCAGTTAGTTAGTGGTTTATTTAGGGGTTAACAGGTAGTTAGGGATTGTTTATGGTTAGGGAGGATGTTAGCAGTTTATTTAGGGGTTAACAGTTAGGGATTGGTTATGGTTAGGGGTGCAGTTAGTTAGCAGTTTATTTAGGGGTTAACAGTTAGGGATTGGTTATGGTTAGGGGTGCAGTTAGTTAGCAGTTTATTTAGGGGTTAACAGTTAGGGATTGGTTATGGTTAGGGGTGCAGTTAGTTAGTGGTTTATTTAGGGGTTAACAGTTAGGGATTGGTTATGGTTAGGGGTGCAGTTAGTTAGCAGTTTATTTAGGGGTTAACAGTTAGGGATTGTTTATGGTTAGGGGTGCAGTTAGTTAGTGGTTTATTTAGGCAGGAATTGTTTATAGTTAGGAGTTTACTGCCCGGCCCTCCATCCTGAAACCGCAAGGAGGGAGCGGGTTAAAGCGCAGTCACTGCCGGAGCCTCTCCTACCTCTGCCGCAGGTCCTCGCTGTACGGCTCCAGGTAGGGATCGAGCTCCAGCAGCTCATCCAGCTGGGCCTCCGCTAGCAACCCCGCCGCCATCTTAGCAACAGAACCGCTTAGCGCTGCCCGAGCAAGCGAACCAGGAAGGCAGAGAAAGAATACCGAGCAACCGCTCACTGGGGGAGGGAGGGAAAAGGAGGAGGAGCTGGAGGGGGGGGGGGCGGGGGGGCGCTGGAGGGGGAGGAGGATGGGCTAGATGGGGAGGGGAGGGGCTGGAGCAGGGGGCGGGGCTGGAGCAGGGGGCGGGGCTAGATGGGGAGGAGCTGGAAGGGTCAGGGGAGGAGCTAGAAGGGAAGGGTCTGGAGATGGGGGAGGGGCTGGAGGATGAGGGGGAGGGGTTGGAGGGGGAGGAATTGGAGGGGAGGGGCTAGATGGGGAGGGGCGGGGCTGGAGCGGAGGAGCCGGAAGGGGCGGGGATGGAGCTAGAGGGGAAGGGGCTGGAGGTGGGGGAGGGGCTGGAAGGGGGAGGGGCTGGAAGGGGCAGGGGAGGAGCTAGAGGGGGAGGGGCTATAGGGGAGTGGCAGGAGGGGGAGGGGCTGAGGCAGTGGAGGGGGTGGGGTTTGAGGACCTGGAAGGAGACTGGAAAGGGAAGGTCTGGAGTGTAGGGAAGTGGCTGAATGGAGTGGGGCTGAGGGGGAGGAGCTCAAGTGAGAGGGGAACAAGTGGAGGGGTTTGAGGAGCTGGAGGAGGAGGAGGGGTGGGAAGGTCTAGGGGCTTAAGTGGGGACTGGCAAGAGAGGGCTGAATGGAGTGGGGTTGAGGAGGAGGGGTTACAGTGGGAGGGGCTAGAGGGGAGCAGTGGGGCTAGATGTCAAGGGTCTAGAGGGGCAGCAGCTAGATGGAGGGGGAAAAGGGAGTGACTGGAGGGAAGTTAGAGGGGCTAGGGTGGATGAGGAGGTTCTGGAAAGGAGGAGGGGAGGGGAATGGGAGGGTCTGGAGGGAGACATAGAGGGGTTATCAGGAAGGGGAAGGGCTAAAGTGGATGGGGAGTGACTAGGGTATGTAGGATCTGACAGCATTGGGAAGGGAAAGGGTTAAAAGGGGAAGTGGGTTATCTGTGGGGTAGGGGAGAGAAAGATCTAGACTGGCACAAGGTGTTCGGAAAGAAGGGGAGTGGGGGGGGAACAGGAAAGGGGTGGTGTCGAAGCACAAGAAGGGTATGTAGAGGGTGGGTCAGGTAGGGATTTGAGGGTCTTGAGAGGATGGTGCTGGGATGCAGAAGGAAAGAGAGAGGTGTGAACAGCAGCAAAGTAAAGGCTGGAATGGGAAGAAATATGAAACAGGAGTGGGAGGCACAAACTGGAGAGGAGGGAGGACGTGGGCAAATGCCTAACACTCTCCTTTTCACATTGCAACATGTTCTGTGAAGAAGCACTACCATGTGACAACCTATTGATTAGCCTATTTCAATCCCTTCCCCCCGCCCCACCCCCACTAGGGCTATCTGCCACTAGCTTGTCCTGCTTTTTACCCTTAATGTCACCATTAGCACATGCCTTAGATAATATCACCACCGTCAACACCCCTTTGCCCTTTTGTCTATGACATCTTTGACAATCTCTTCTTTGCCTCCACCTATCACTGACCCTCTATCCAGCTCTACCTGTCCCACCCCCCCTTAAACCAGCTTCTATTTCACCTCTTTTCTATTTTTCCTTAGTTCTGATGAAGAGTCATACGGACTGTAAACGTTAACTGTGTTCCTTTCCGCAGATGCTGTCGGACCTGCTGAGTTTTTCCAGGTATTTTTGTTTTTGTTTCGGATTTCCAGCGTCCGCGGTATTTTGCTTCTATCTTATTGATTAGTGTAATTTGAGTGCAAGCTGTACTCATGGCACCTTCATAGGGGTATCGGCTGGGGTCAAGAGGGAGGGTGCCTGCAGTAGCAGGTTCAATCTCTGGGAAGAAAAATAATTACACATCTCTACTTTTAATTTCAAACTGCACAAAATTTTGAATCTAAGATCATGGGCATTGACTTTCCCACTGCAGCCATTCGCACAAGCTAACAGGTGTTTTCATTTGATCACACGACAGTTTCAGAATAGCAAGCCTGCATTTTCTCATTGCAGAGTCTCACAGCTTCTTAAACAAGCATGGTGTCCTGGCATCAACAACCACTTCTGCAAGCCATCAGATGATGAGGAGAGTTTAAATAAACCATGATTATATTACCTGGAATTGAGAAGGCTAAGGGTGATTAGATTGAAGTTTAAGATTTTTAAAGGAATAGATGGGGTAGATAGAGAAATGGATTCTGTCGGCAGGGGGAATCTAGAAAATAGCTTTAAACTCAGAGCCAGAGCATACAGGACAGAAGTTAGGAAACACTTCCTCATACAAATGGTGGTGGAAATGTGGAACCCTCTCTCGCAAAAAGCAGTAGAACACAAGACATAGCAGCAGGAATAAACCATATGACCCGTCAAGCCTGGTCCACCATTCAGTGCGATCATGGCTGATCCCGGGATTCAACTCCACTTCCCTCCCGTTCCCCATATCCCCTGATTTCCTCAGAGACCAAAAATCTGACTATCCCAGCCTTAAATATATTCAATGATGGAGTATCCAAAAACCCTCTGGGACAGTGAATTCCAAAGATTGACAAACCTTTCAGTGAAGAAATTTCACTTCATCTCAGTCCCAAATGATCAACCCCCTTACCCTGAGATCATGCCCCGGTTTTTAGATTCACTGACCAACGGAAATAATATCACAGCGTCTACCCTATCAAGCCCCTTCAGAGTCTTAGACATTTCAATGAGATCGCCTCTCATTCTTCTAAACTCTAGAGAATATAGACCCAATTCATTCAGCTTCCTATCATAGAACAAACTCCTCATCCCGGGGTCCAATCCAGTGAACCTTCACTGTACTGCTAATGTAAGTATATCTTTTCTTAAATGTGGAGACCAAAACTGCACACAGTATTCCAGATGTGCTCTCACCAAACCCCTGTACAATTGTAGCAAGACTTCTTTATTCCTGTACTCCAGTCCCTTGGCAATAAAGGCCAACGTGCTTTTTGCCTTCCTAATCGCTTGCTGTACCACCTGTATGTTAACTTTTTGCAATCCTTGTTCGAGCGCATCCAAGTCTCTTTGAACATAAATACTTACAAGTCTCACCTTTTGAAAAATATTCAGCCTTTTTTTCGTTCAAAGTGAATAAACTTCATACTTCCCTACATTATAATCCATCTGTCATCTTGTTTCCCATTCACTTAACCTGTCTATATTTCCTGGCAGTCCCTCTGTCTCCTCTCCACAGTTTACTTTCCACCTGGCTTTGTATCATTCGCAAACATTGATACATTACTCTCTGTCTCTCCATCCATGTCATTAATATAGATTGTAAATAGCTGAGGCCCCAGGACTGGCCTTTTGACACCCCACAATTCACTACCTGCCAACTTGAAATAGTTCCATTTATGCCATCCTTCTGCTTCCTACCTGTTAACCAATCCTCTATCCATGCTAATATATTACCTCTGTGAGGGATTAAGACCTCACACTGTACATTCTTCTTAAAAATATTTGTTTTATTCGTTCACGGGATGTGGGTGTCGCTGGCTAGGCCAGCATTTATTGCCCATCCCTGATTGCTCTTGAGAAGTTGGTGGTGAGCTGCCTTCTTGCACTGCTGCAGCCTCATTGGTATAGATGCACCCACAGTACTGTTAGGGAGGGAGTTCCAGGATTTTGACCCATTGACAGTTAAGGAATGGCGATATATTTCCAAATCAGGATGGCGTGTGGCTTGAAGGGGAAATTCCGGGTGGCAGTGTTCCCATGTGTCTGCTGCCTTTGTCCTTCTAGATGGTAGCAGTCATGTGTTTGGAAGGTGCTGTCTAAGGAGGCTTGGTGAGTTCCTGCAGTGCATGTTATAGATGGTACACACTGCTGCCTCTATTTGTTGGTGGTGGAGGGAATGAATGTTTGTGGATGGGATGCTAATCAAGTGGGCTGCTTTGTCCTGAATGGTGTCAAGCTTCTTGAGTGTTGTTGCAGCTCCACTCATCCAGGCGAGTAGAGAGTATTCCATCACACTCAGGACTTGTGCCTTATAGATATCCTCATGCTATTTCCAAAATTTTAAAAACTGAATGTAGATTCTTAAAATGGCTGAAACTGTGTTGTCTGTGAACCCAGAACAAAAGAAGTCATTTGGCAGTGGCTTTGCACCCATTCCTCATTATCTCTGAGGGGCCAGTACCCGGGGACTGCACACCCCAACCTCAAAGGCAGCTACATCAAAGGCCTTTTGTATTTGATAGCCCAGGCTTGCCGGCTGAGACAGAACCCCTACTAAGATAATGACCTCTCAAACATTCCTTTTAACCCATAATGGCAGTCACGAAGACAAAGCCGAAATCCAGACCTTTGCTAAATATCATTTGTTGAAGAGCTCGCGATGAGGTAATGTCATGTGACCTAAGCCTCTAGTTTGTTGAACAAGTTAATAATGCCTTGCTGAGCTGCATAGCTCAGTCTGCTACTTAACATCTGATTAGCAGGCTACACCGAAGGAGCTCTGACCCAGGTGGGACACTTGGCCCCATTTACCCTGCTTCTGCTGCAAGTCTATACCATTGCCTACGAGTCTGATTTATCTCTGTGTGCATATCTAATCTTGTGAAGCCCACACCACCAGAAAAGTAAACTGTACAGCATCAGTTTTCAACCCGCTGTCCTCTGTGAAGAAATACCTCATTGGACTTTGATTCTGGAGTTTGGAACCCCTGTGAAACTATATTTCTTGTCTCTGTGGTCTCTGTAGTGCAAATCTTTCTTTTTTTCTATTCCACAACACCTCCCCCCCACCCACCACCACCCACCCACCCCGTCTTTACCATCTGAATGCAGGGGGACATTGTGACCCTTCATTTTGCATTTTGAAGGTTTGCAAATAAACCAACCTATTGAATGCATCCTATCTCAAGTTTGCTGTGGGGTTATTAATAGAAAATTGGATCACACAAAAGCCAAGGGGTTGAAAAATATGCCACCACTTATAAAGAGGGAAACAAATCAAAACAACCTTCTGTTTAGGGATGGGTGCTGAGAGGAGAAATGAGTGCTGAGTAAATTAACCCCCATCCTGTCCATAACACCTCCAACCCCCATCCTTCACTGCCCCTTACATTACCTCTATCCCAATCTATATCCTGTCCGCTGCAGGCTTGAAGCATCGCTAAGGAAAAGCCATGGCGTCGTCAGTCTGGAAGTGCCTGGTGGCTGTCAGACTCTTTGCCCTGGTGCATGCTGCCTTCTCTGCCGCCCAGCGTAAGTATAAGAGAATCCAGGTTCTCCTCTGACGGTCCGCTTGCTTAACCTTACATTGCCTGGGCCCCTTCTCTCCTCGCTCGCCAACCAGTCTAAAAGCCACGCCACAGTTTAGCAAAAAAAAACAGAAAGCAAACCAAGCTTTAGGCTTTACTTTTAGAAGGATAGAATTGAAAAGTAGGGAAATCTTGCTAAAGCTGTATCGCAACTCAGTTAGGCCGCACCGAAGGGTACTGCGTGCAGTTCTGGTCAGCATGTTGTCACAGACAGAATTTGTGCGTCTTCTTACTGTATACCTTAGTGAGACCACATCTGGAATACTGTGTGCAGTTTTGGTCTCCTTATCTGAGGAAGGATGTTCTTGCTATGGAGGGAGTGCAGCGAAGGTTTACCCGACTGATTCCTGGGATGGCGGGACTGACATATGAGGAGAGATTGAGTCGGTTAGGATTATATTCACTGGAGTTCAGAAGAATGAGGGGGGGATCGCATAGAAACCTATAAAATTCTAACAGGGCTAGACAGGGTGGATGCAGGAAAGATATTCCCGATGGTGGGGGAATCCAGAACCAGGGGTCATGGTCTGAGGATATGGGGTAGCTCTACTTGTCCCACCCCCCCTTAAACCAGCTTATGTTTCACCTCTTTTCTATTTTTACTTAGTCCTGATGAAGAGTCATACAGACTCGAAACGTTAACTGTATTCCTCTCCGCAGATGCTGCCAGACCTGTTGAGCTTTTCCAGGTATTTCTATTTTTGTTTTTAATATTCTCTATTTTAGTGCTATCTGCCTCTCCCAGCATTTTGTGCACTCTGGTATTACTTTCTAATATTCTCTCCTGGCTCACCCACCCCTGCTGAGTTAGTTTAAACCTCCCCAACAGCACTAGTCAAACGACCCACAAGGAACTCAGTCCCAGCTCTGTTCAGGTGCAACCCATCCAGCTTGTACAGGTGCCATCTCCCCCAGAGCCAGTCCTAGTGTTCCAGGAATCTAAAGCCTTCCCTCCTGCACCATCTTTCCAGCCACACATTCGTTTGTCTATCTTCCTATTTCTGTACTCACTTGTACGTGGCACTGGGAATAATCTGGAAGTTACTACTTTAGAGGTCCTGTTTGCGAATTTTCTACCTAGCTCCCTAAATTCTGATGATAGGATCACATCCCCCTTCCTACCTATGTCCTTAGTACCAATGTGGACCATGGCCTCTGGCTGTTCACCCTCCCCCTCAAGAATGTCCTGCAGCCATTCTGTGACATCCTTGACCCTAGCACCAGGGAGGCAACAAACTATCCTGGAGTCATGTTGACTGTCTGCTCCCCTAACTAAAGAATCCCCTATCAGTGCTGCCCTTCTGCCCTTCTTCCTCCCCTCCTGTACAGCTGGGCCACGTGTGGTGCCATGGGCTTGGCTCTTGCTGCCCTCCTCCGAGGATCCATCGCCCTTGCTGATATCCAGAGTGGAAAACTGGTTAGTAATTGGGACCTCTGGGGATTCCTGCACTACCTGCCTGTTTCTCTTGGACTGCCTGGTGGTCAGCCATTCCCAATCTGCCTGCTTGCCCCTAATTTGCAATATGACCACCTCTCTGAACGTGCTATCCATGTAGTTCTCTGCCTCTCGGATGCACCTCAGTGACTCCAGCTCAAGCTCTGAAACGCGGAGATCAAGTTTGTGCAGCCGGTGACACTTCCTGCACATGGGCTCGTCTGGGTCACGAGGAGTGTTCACGATTCCCCAAATGCCACAGGATGGGTGATAAATCTCCTGACTGGCTGAGCTGTCCTGTCATGCCTTAACCTTACAGTTTTAAATCACTTTTTTTACTTAATCTTTAGTTACTTTTACTTACTTTAACTTACTTTAACTTTACTCTAGTACAATTAACCATAAACTGGAGATTAGTAGAAAGTAGAAATTCTTCGCCCTCACTCACAAATCACCTCTCTCTCTCTCATGTGCCTATAAACTCTACTTTCCCTGTGCTTATTTAGAAATTTACATTTCTGTAATCATGCTGTTTTCAACCACCCAACTGTCTCTCCACTCGCATTGTTGTGTCCCCGAACTCTCGCTGTTTTATCTCCTGAACTCTCACTGTTTTATCTCCTGAACTTTCACTGTTTTATGTCCTGAACTCTCGCTGTTTTATCTGCCGACCTTTCACTGTTTTATCTCCTGAATTCTCACTGTTTTAGCACTCGAACTCTCGCTATTTTATCTCCCGACCTCATGCTATTTTATATCCCAAACTCTCGGTGTTTTATCTCCCGACCTCATGCTATTTTATATCCCAAACTCTCACTGTTTTATCTCCTGAACTCTCATTGTTTTATTTCCCAACCTCTCACTGTTTTATCTCCTAAACTCTCATTGTTTTATCTCCCAACCTCTCACTGCTTATCTCCCAACCTCCTGCTCTTTTATCTCCTGCTCTTGCTCAACTCTCTCTCTCCTGAAGTCTCGTTGTTTTAATCTCTCTCTCCTGAACTCTCACTCTTTGAACTACTCTGTCCTGAAGTCTCACTGTTTGAAACTCTCTGTCCCGAATTCTCGCTGTTTGAACCTCTCTGTCCTGAACTCTCACTCTTTGAACTACTCTGTCCCAAAGTCTCACTGTTTGAAACTCTCTGTCCCAAAGTCTCGCTGCTTGAACCTCTCTGTCCCGAAGTCTCGCTGTTTGAACCTCTCTGTCCCGAACTCTCACTGTTTGAACTACTCTGTCCCGAAGTCTCGCTGTTTGAACCTCTCTGTCCCGAAGTCTCGCTGTTTGAACCTCTCTGTCCTGAACTCTCACTGTTTGAACCTCTCTGTCCCGAACTCTCACTGTTTGAACTACTCTGTCCCGAAGTCTCGCTGTTTGAATCTCTCTGTCCCGAAGTCTCGCTGTTTGAATCTCTCTGTCCCGAAGTCTCGCTGTTTGAACCTCTCTGTCCCGAAGTCTCTGTGTTTGAACCTCTCTGTCTCGACGTCTCTCTGTTTTACTTTCCCTCTCCAGAAGTCTTGCTGTTTTAACCTCTCTGCCTCGAAATCTCGCTATTTGAACCTCTCTCACGAAGTCTCAATCTAACCATCAGCCCTTGTTATTCAATGGCATTGCCATCATTAAATGGCCACCATCAATGCCCTGGGGATTACCATTGACCAGAAACTGAACTGGACTAGCCAGATAAATACTGTGGCTACAAGAGCAGGTCAGAGGCCAGGAATCCTGTTGTGAGTAACCCCCCTCCTGACTCCCCAAAGTCTGCCTACCATCTACAGGGCACAAGTCAGGATTGTGATGGAATACTCCCCACTTGCCTGGATGAGTGCAGCTCCAACAACACTCAAGAAGTTTGACACCATCCAGGACAAAGCAGCCCACTTGATTGGCACCAGATCCCGAAACATACACTCCCTCCACCATCGACGCACTGTAGCAGCAGTGTGTACCATCTACAAGATGCACTGCAGGAACTCACCAAGGCTCCTTGAACAGCCCCTTTCAAACCCAGACTGCTACCTTCTAGAAGGACAAGGGCAACAGACGCACAGGAACACCACCACATGGAATTGCCCCTCCGAGCCACTCACCATCCTGACTTGGAAATATGTTGCTGTTCCTTCACTGTCACTGGGTCAAAATCCTGGAACTCCCATCCTAACAGCACTGTGGGTGTACCTACACCACATGGGACTGCAGTGGTTCAATAAGGCAGCTCAATACCACCTTCTCAAGGGAAATTAAGCACGGGCAATAAATGCTGGCCCAGCCAGCGAAGCCCATATCCCATGAATGAATTTTTAAAGATAGGAATTGTACAGTCTTCCGGACTCATCATTGTGGTCAATAGTTTCAGACCATAATCTCTGTCTCTGTTGTTCCCTTTTTATTTGCAGCTTTCATTTTTTATACTCAGTTTTCTCTTTTTGCTTTTAGATAGCAGCTGTTTAGCATCCTGCCATCCAAACCTCATCTAGTCACATTCTCTGCCTCTTTATTTGTCTCATTACCACTCCCTTTGATCCTGCAGCACCAAATCTTTTGTCATTTAATCCCTCCTATCTTCCGCCCTATTTCAGACCTTCTGTTTTGTTCTTCTTCCCACTCTCCCTCTATTGATCTTGCTTAAAACCTATTACATTTCTAACTTTTCCCAGTTCTGATGAAAGGTCATTGACTTGAAATGTTAACTCTGTTTCTCTTTTGACAGATGCTGCCTGACCTGCTGAGTTTTTCAGCGTTTTCTGTTTATATTTCAGATTTGCAGCATCTACAGTATTTTGCTTTTGATCTCTTTGAACCAGTCTGCAGGGGAATAAAATGATAAGAATGGTTGAAATTCCAAAGAGAGAAGAAGACTGTGCATTTTATTGAATTGTTTGTTCTAGTCTGACCTTCACATGGTTTCTGTGAATCCCCAGAGGTAACAGGCAGAGTCGGAATGAAACTGGAAATTCTAGAAAAACTCAAGCAGAACCTGGCAGCAGATGTCACAGAATCTTAAGGTCAGATCTTTTTGATTATTTATAGGGGAGGTTGTTTTAATCACACAAGACACCGGGAGCACAATAAATTATCAGGGGACAATTAGAACTCTGCACAATGTTTTCACTGCTTCCCTGGAATAGGAATAGGAATGTGTGTTCATTAGGCAACAGCAACTTGCAATTCCAGAGCACTCATTACCGATAAAGGAAAAATGTCAGAACACTTCACAGAGCAGCAGATAGAGAGTGGACAAGAGGCAGAAGGAAAGAAAATGAATGGGTGAATAGATGATAGTTTCCCAGAGCAGAATGATGAGGCTTAAAACACAACAGATTGCAAGAATTAGCAGATGAACAGCTTACAAATTTACAGCCAGCTCATTCAACCGACAAACCCTCTCTCAAGCACGTTTCCTTCAATTCCTCGTGGCCAAAAGATAATGCTCAGCCTAGCCTATTAAAACCTTCGTAAGATCTCAGAGTACTGGGTGCAGCACTGGGGACATTTGGGTTACTGGGTACAGTAGTCAGAACAGGACGATGCTAGATCTTTAGGAAGAGTGATTTTGGAAGGCCTCAACTGCAGCCCTTACGCTCAACATGCTGCAGTTTCTCTTGGGCTGCAACATGACAGGAACATAGAACCGAGAGCAGAGAAGAGTAGCTGCTCGCACAGCAAGCAAGAGGAGGACTCTCAGCAGGAGGCCTTATCCCCCTAAGGTGTCAGCCAGGTACAGTGCCTGCAGCAGCTGCAATTCACCAAGGAGGTGGTCACTGGTCAGTGAACCATGTCACCTCCTCAAACTGGGCCTGTAGAACGGGGCAAGGATGGCATTGCCAATGTTCATTAAGTTAATTAAGGGCTGCTGATTCTTCCAGGATGGAACTGGCAACATCATCAACACCTGTTTTCCATCCATCACAAGAAGGTGGAGTTGGAAGAAGAGTGCGGGGCGAGGGGAAAGAGGAACAGAAAAGGGAGGAAGAGGAGGAGGAAGAGGGGGAGGATCAAGAGGAAGAGGAAAGGAGGAGGAAGCAAATTCTTTTGATGATGTTTTATAATTTCTTTTCACATTGACATTGATTTTTCTCAGTTTCCATCAGGATCCAAACTGGCATCAGTTGGAATGTGGTAACTGCCACTTATCGTCAATGGCCCACAATTCTGATCAGTCTTATATAAGTGGCACCATGATTCAGTTAATAACACTCTCACTGCTGCATCAGAAGATTTTTTAAAAAATTCATTCCCAGGATGTGGGCATCGCTGGCTGGGCCAGCATTTATTGCCCATCCTTAATTGCCCTTGAGAAGGTGGTGGTGAGCTGCCTTATTGAACCACTGCAGTCCATGTGGTGTAGGTACACCCACAGTGCTGTTAGGGAGGGAGTTCCAGGATTTTGACCCAGCGACAGTGAAGGAATGATGATATATTTCCAACTCAGGATGGTGAGTGGTTTGGAGGGGAACTTATCAATTCAATTCCCACTCCAGGGAATTAAGCACAAAATCTAGGCTGAAGAAAGGACAGAATATAAAAAACAGCAAAGAATGATTAAAAGATGAATAAGGAGGGAAAAATTAAAGTACAAGAGAAAACTAGCTAGAAATATGAAGATAGATAATAAGATTTTCTAAAGTTATTTAAATAACGAAAAAGTTAACAAAGTGAGTTTTCGTCCTAAAGAAAGTGAGTCTGTGGAATTAATAATGGAAAATAAGGAGATGGCAGATGAATTCAACAGATATTTTGCATTGGTGTTCAATATAGAGGATACCAGTAACATCCCAGAAATAGCTGAAAATCAGGAAATGGAAGGGAGGGAGGAGATCAAGAAAATTGCAACCACCAGTGAAGTTGTATTGAACAATTTGTTGTAGCTGTGGTCTGACTAGTCCTGGGTCCTGATGGACTTTATCTAGGGTCTTAAAAGAGGTGGCTAGTGAAATAATTGTTGCATTGTTTTTAATTTTGAAAATTCCTTAGATTTGGGGAGGTCCCATGACATTGAAAAATCACAGATATAACTCCATTATTCAAAAAGGGGTGGAGACAAAAGCAGGAAATGCCAGGCCAGTTCGCTTAACATCTGTCAAAGGCAAAATGTTAGAAATATTATTAAATACATTATAGCCGGGTACTTAGAAAAATTCAAGGTAATCAAGCAGAGTCAACATGGTTTTGTGAAAGGGAAATCATGTTTAATCAATTTGTTGGAGTTCTTTGTAGAAGTCACATGTGCTGTGGATAAAGGAGAACCAGTGGATGTACTTTACTTAGGTTTCCAGAAGGTATTTGATAAGGCGCTGCATCAAAGGTTATTGCGGAAAATAAAAGCTCATGGGGTAGGGGGTAACATATTGGCATGGGTAGAAGATTGGCCATTTAACAGGAAGCAGAGAGTAGGCATACATGGGTCATTTTCTGGTTGGCAAAATGTAACAAGTGGTGTGCCACAGGGATCAGTGCTTGGGCCTCAGCATTTTATACAACTTATAAAAATGACTTGGATGAAGTGACTGCAGGTATGGTTGCTAAATTTGCTGATGAATCAAAGATAGGTAGAAAAATAAGTTGTGAAGATCACGTAAGGAGGCTACAAAGGGATATAGAGAGGTTAAGTGAGTGGGCAAAGACCTGGCAAATGGAGTATAATGTCGGAAAATGTGAAGTTGTCCATTTTAGCAGGAAGAATAAAAAAGAAATGTATTATCTAAATGATGAGCGATTGCAGAGCTATGAGATGCAGAGGGATCTGGGTGATCTAGTGCATGAATCGCAAAAGGTTAGTATGCAGGTGCAGCAAGTAATTAGGAAAGCTAATAGAACATTATTGTTTATTGCAAGGGAAATTGAATACAAAAAATGGGTGTGCTTCAGTTATATGGGGCATTGGTAAGACTGAATTTGGAGTATTGTGCACAGTACTGGTCTCCTTATTTAAGGAAGGATGTAAATGCATAGGACGCAGTTCACAGAAAGTTTACAAGACTAATACCAGGAAAGGTTGGAAGGACAAGGCTTGAATCTGCTGGAGTTTAGAAGAATAGGAGGTGACTTGAATAAAAATAAGACTTGATTGAAACATATAAAGTCCTGAGGGGTGTCGACAGGGTGGATGTGGAGAGGATGTTTCCTCTTGTGGGAGAATCTAAAACTAGGGGTTGCTGTTTAAAAATAAGGGGTTGTCCACTTAAGACAGATGAGGAGAATATTTTTCTCTCAGAGGGTCATGAGTCTTTGGAACTCTCTTCCTCAAAAGGCAGTAGAAGCAGAGTCTTTGGATATGTTTAAGAAAAAAAGGTAGGTAGGTTCTTGACAAGCAAGGGGTTGAAAGGTTATCGGGGCCTGAATTTTTCCCGCGCCAGGCAGGCTTGGCGGGAGCGGGCGTGGGTGGTTGCGGAGCTGACTGCTGCCCACGATCGCATCCACACCCCCATTTTACATGGGCAAGCCAATTCAGGCCTGCCCAGTGTAATATGTGAGCAGTCACACTGAGCGCTACCTATGCGGGCGGGGAGTGGGGGGGTGGGGTGGGGGGTGGGTGGGGGGGCGGGGGAGGGGGGCGGAGTGGAGAACGGGACTGGCGCCCAGTTCGCACATGCACACGAAAGAGCACTTCAATCCCCCTGAGACTCGGAGCTGCCTCGGGGAGATTGAAGCGCTTTTGAAAAAAAATAAATAAATGCGATACAAACTGAATGAAACATGTCCCCTCATGTGACTGTGTCACACGAGATGGGACATGTTGTTATTGGTCAGGAAAAGTTTTAACTTAATTCGTAAAAGCTTTAGGAAACTTCATCCCGCTCGTGGATGAGATTCCCTAAAAAAACGTAAAGGCCACTTGGGCCTTGTCGCCTGCCCCACCAGCCGTAAGGTTGACCATTACATGGTAGAATTTAGCATTCCGTCTGAAAGGGAGAGACTTGGGACAGAATTTCACCCATGGCGGGCAGGCTTGGTGGGAGTGGGCGGGGGCGGCGGGGAAGCCGACCATCACCCGTGATCAGGGCTGGAAGACGATTTCACGTCGGTGGGCTCAGCGCTGCCTGTGTGGGCGGGGGTCGGTGGGGGCGGAGGGCGAGCAGGATGAACGGGGAGAGCATGAACGTCACACATGCACATGAGTGCGCGCCTCCTAATCTCCTTGAGGCACAGAGCTGCCTCAGGGAGATAAAGAGTTACTTTAAAAAAATGAAGAAACTTGTCCCCTCGTGTGGCTCTGTCACATGAGCAGGGACACATTATTAATTAAGTTTTAAAATTTTTATTTTATTTTTATTTGCATTAAGAAACCTTATTCTGCCCATGGATGAGGTTTACTAAAAAGTGCAAAGGCCGCTTGGCATTTTCGCCTGCCTGCCAGCCATAAGATTGGACGGGCAGAAAAAAATTAAACTCAATTGATCGTTTAATGGCCTTAACAGGCCAAGTATCACGCGGCTGCATGTTGACATTGGGATGCTTGCCCAACGTCAACCCGCATCATTTTATGCTCGAGCAGGTCGGGCGTATGCTTGCCCACTGAGCTAAAACTTTATCCCTTGGATCGGAAACAACTGTGCTAAACTTAAATAAGGGTAATTACAAAGGAATGAGGGTGGAGTTGGCTGGAGGGGACTGGGAAAGGAGTTTAGCAGAAAAGACGGTTGATGAACAATGGCAGACTTTTAAGAAAATAGTTTATGGCTCAGAACGAAGATATATCCCAGTGAGAAAAGAGGATTCTAGGAAAAGGAATAAACCAACCATGGTTAACCAAGGGAGTTAAGGATAGTATCAAATTGAAAGAAAAAACACACAATGTGGAAAAGAGGATTTGGAAAGTTTTAAAAACCAACAAAAGACAACCAAAAATGTAATAAAAAGAGAGAAAATAAACTTTGAGGGTAAACTAGCAAGTAATATAAAAACAGAGATTAAGATCTTTAAATATATAAACAGGAAGAGAGAGGCCAAAGTGAAAATCAGCTCCTTAGAGAATAAGGCTGGGGAAATAATAATGGGGAACCAGGAAATGATAGAAGAGTTGATTAAATACGTTGTATCAGTTTTCACGGTAGAAGGTGCTAATAGCATTCCAAAAATACTAAATAATCAAGCGGCAAAGTGGGGGATGGGGGGTGGGGGGTTGCAGGGAATAAAGGCAATAATTATCGCTAGAGGAAAAGTACTAGGGGAACTAATGGGGCTAAAGGCCAATAAGTCCCCTGGACCTGATGGGTTGCATCCTAGGATATTAAAGGAAGTAGCTACAAAGATAGTGGATGCACTGGTAGTAATCTTCCAAGATTCCTTAGATTCTGGAAAAGTTCCAGAGGATTAGAAAACAGACAATGTAACACCCTTATTCAAAAAGGGAGGGAGACAAAAAACAGATAACTATAGGCCAGTTAGCTTGACATCCTTTATTGGGAAATGTTAGAGTCTGTTATAAAGGATGTAATAGCAGAGCATTTAGAAATGCATAATATAATCAAGCAGAGTCAGCATGGCTTCATTAAGGGGAAATCATGCCTGACAAGTTTATTAGAATTCTTTGAGGAGGTAATAAGCAGGATAGATGAAGGGGAACCAGTAGATGTAATATATTTGGATTTCCAAAAGATGTTGGATAAGATACCACACATAAGGCTACTCAATAAAATAAGAGCCCATAGTATTGGGGGCTGTATATTAACATGGATACAGGATTGGCTAACTAATAGAAGACAGAGAGTTAGGATAAGGGGGGCAGTTTCAGGATGGCAACCTGTAACTAGTGGAGTGTCACGGGGATCAGTGCTGGGGCCACAATTATTTACAATATATGGAAATGACTTGGATGAGGGAAGTGGCCTGGGCTGGAGCATTTCAGCTATGAAGAGAAACTAGATAGGCTAGGGTTGTTTTCCTTACAGCAGAGAAGCCTGAGGGGGGACCTGATTATACAAAATTATGAGGGGTATAGATAGGGTAGATAGGAAGAAACTTTTCCTCTTAGCGGACGTGTCAATAACCAGGGGGCATAGATTTAAGGTAAGGGGCAGGAGGTTTAGAGGGGATTTGAGGAAAGATTTTCTCACCCAGAGGGTGGTTGGAATCTGGAACACACTGCCTGAGGGGGTGGTAGAGGCAGGAACCCTGACAACATTTAAGAAATATTTTGATGAGCACTTGAAAAGCCAAAGGATACAGGGCTACGGGCCAAGTGCTGGAAAATGGGATTAGAATAGATAGAGGCTTGATGGCCAGCATGGACACTTTGGGCTGAAGGGCCTGTTTCTGTGCTATATAACTCGATGACTCTATGACCATAAGGGAGTGTGCGATCTCAGACATGCTTACAGGATTCTATCTTCTCATCGACAATAAACCATATCACATCCTTTTACCACTTCAAACAGCATTAAATTCCCACCGCACCATTTGTTGCTGATGCTGCATCCTGCACACAGGCAATCGAGGTGGGGGGCAGGGTAAACGAGGGAAGTGGCCACACATTAAGAACACCTGCATAAAACTGACCATGCCTCTGCAACTAAGACAGATCAGGTGCAGCCACAATGATATGATTAGGGTCAGGCTCCTAGCCTGCACGCACATGCAAGCATCACGGAGGCACCAAAGGGCCACTAAGCGCTCCATACCTTATCCCCCCACCCTCACTGATCCCCCAGCCCCCACCCTGGCACAGACTTCGAGTCTGACACCACTTATTTGGACTGCAGAGCAGTTGGACTGTACACATTGTACACAATCTCCTCGCCAGCGTTGGCCATGTAGCAGTCACTGCTGGAGGCACTCACAGCCCTTCACAATCTCAGCATCCTGGTTTGGACCAGTGTCTCCCATGTGCACAAGTTAACAGAGAAGCCATGCAGCACACTCATCTCTGGCCCTCCGAGGGGTGACCAGCACTCTCCGGGAAGCATTGAGGGGCAGTCACACAGGACCAGGAAAGGTGCTAAGTACAGCCATGATAACCACATCTCTCTCTCTCTTTCATGCTGCAGGAGGACCACATCAGGGTCATGGGTCCTAGTGACCTAAATGTATGCCTGATGGCTGACAGAGACCGTAGAAGATGGAGGAGAGAGTAACTGAGGCTCCTGGCTGTGCAAAGGCAGGAGCAGCAACCTCATGAAGGAGGGGCAGAAGGGACTCCTGCACACGCTGCCCAGGATTGACAGTGAGCCATGGCTGGTCGGCGCATAGACACCCAGGGTCTATAGATGCCAACTGCTATTGCTGCAGGTGACTGAGAAACAGTGCCACCAACAACTGCACGGCTAGGGACATGGTGGCTCACATCTGTCACTTACTGCAAGACGTGGCGCCAAGGAGACATGGAGGGCATCCACAACCAGTGGCTGTGAAAGTGACCGTGGCACTCAATTTCTATGCCAGTGGCTCCTCTCAGGGCTCCTCAGGTTACCTCTGAGGGATTTCACAATCCGCCGCCCACAAATGCTCCTATGATGCATCCTGGATGCCTTCTTCTCCATGGCACACAACTTGGTGCATTTTGCCTGGGACCGGGACAGCCAGGATGCAAGGGCCATTGGATTCGCCCTGATCTCGGAATCCCCACAGGTGCCGCGTGTGACTGACTGCACTCATGTGGCACTCAGGTCTCCATCGCTACACTCAGTGGACTTGGTCAACTGCAAGGGCTTCCATTCACTGAATGTGCAGCTGGTGTGCAACCACCAGAAACGCATCCTGCAGGTATCCACACAGTTTTCGGGGAGTGTACACGATGCCTACATCCTGGGTCGTTCGCAGATCCCTGCAGTTTTCCAGGGTCCACAGGGGCTGCAGGGTTGGCTCCTTGGGGACAAGAGCCACCCACAGAGGCCGTGGTTAATAACATCCGTGCAGCAACCTCGGAGTGCAGCAGAGCAGTGCTATAATGAAGCTCATGCAGCAGCTCGCAACACGGTGGAGCAGACCATAGAGATGCTGAAGATGCAGGTCCGGTGCCTGGACCAGTCTGGTGCAGCCCTGCAATACAGTCTGCATAGGGTGTCATGCATCATCGTCGTCTGCTGCGCCCTTTACAGCCTGGCGCTGCAACGGGGTGAGGAGCTGGCTGAGGAGGAGATGGAGGAGGTGGAGGTCTCTTCCGATGAGGGGGACACCAATGGGGATGAGGGTGAGGGCATCCTTGAAAGTGACAATGACAGGGATAAGGCTCTTGCACTAGCTAGATGAGGCAAGTGGACTCGAGAGGCCCTCTTTTAGCTGCCAGATTTGTGGAGGATGATGATGACATGCAGTGAGGTGTCCCCATAGGTCCTCACATCGCAGTTGTGAATGTTTGACTCCAGTCTGGCTTATTGCAGCGCCAATACCCTCTGTGATGGAGATGCAGTGGAGGCCCTAATAGTCACTCGATCGCAGGAGGATGATGACAACTTGCAGTGAGGACACTCCATAGACCTTCACATAACCTCTGAGAATGTCTGACTGCTGTCTGGTTGAGGGCAACTCGCTTGCACTCCATGATCAGGGCCATCTCAGAGACGCAGCCATGAAACTTTAGACGCATCTGATGCTGTGTCTGCCTTCGGCACCTCAGCCCTTCAGGAGCCGGTGCACAGCATCACTGGTCACAGATGCTGGTGTGATGGGGGCCAGCCCCACCTTAAAGGTGCTGAGAGCACACAGAGAGAATGAGAGAACTCTATGACACCTACCCACTACATTCTGGCAGCAATGACCAGCACCACCAAGGTGCAGGCTTCAGTAAGGTTTCCAGGGAGTGTGAGACTGGACCATCACTGTGGCCTGAAGGCTGCATAAGGCACAGGGAAGAGGCCCTGGACTGAGACACCTGCCTTTATCTTGTGCAGAAAGGTTTCACATCTGAGTGACAAGAACACTGTTCATCAGAACAAGGAACCATAGGCAGGGAGACATTCTTGGGAGTTTATTGACAATAGTGAACAGTATGTACAAGTGATCAACATCCATGCCCAGGCTGTGCAATTACTTTTACATAACTTTCCTAACCCTGCCACTACATCTTGGTGCTCCCCAAACATTCACAGCGGAGGTGGAAGCGGCCTGCTGACTGTGACACTCTGTCTGTGATGACCTTGGTGGGTGTCCTCTGGAGGGCTGAGACTTGGAGTCCTGCTGTGTGGCAGTGGCACCCTCTTCAGCCTGTGAAGCTGGAGCTGCGGAGATCACAGGAAGAGGGGAGTCAGATGGGCCAGTCACTCCCAGAGTCACCTGGGTGGATGACCCTGGAGCGGGCATCTGCTGATCCTCCACCCCATGGGTGCCCAAGGGCCCCTGGCTGACTCCGTGAGCGGAAGGGGTAGCTGGAGTGAGATTGAGCTGCCCAGCACCCCTCTCACGAACACATTGCTGGAGGCCAACTATGGCATCAGCGATGGAGTTAAGCCCACGCAGCAGTGCAGGAGCGACGTCCTGGACCAAGGTCTCTACGGTGGCCGCCATCATGCCAGTGTTGACCTCGTTGCGTTGCAATGCCGGCGCTATCACTTCAGCCTGAAGACGGACAGACTGCTCCATGGTGCCTTGCAATCTGAGGAGTGCAGCGGACATCCCTTCCTGTTGTTCCCAAGCTTGCTTTTGCGGCTCCAGCAACTGTGACATGACCAAGTCCAGAAGCTCCTCATCTGACTCGGACACAGCAACTTTCTGGCCTCCAGCCATCCTCCGAGTGGCAGGGACCTGGGAAGTCCCTGCCTCTGTCTGCTGTGGATCAAACAGTGTGATGTGCTCACCAGATTGTGATCCTGATGTTACTCTCAAGCTAGGTCCCACCGAGGTGCGTGTCTTTGCGCTGGTGGAGGGTGTGGGTGACGCTGTGACGAGACTTCAAGAGGGTGTCTTCAGATTCCTCTTCAGAGGTTTCTTCAGAGCTTGACTGGAGGCCCTGGGTTGTGGACACCGTCGGTTGTTTCCCAGATGTGCCTGTGAAAGCAAGGGGAGATAATTAGTGCATGGCAGTGGCCTGTGAAAGAGGACACATCACTCACAACATGGTTGTCTGATGGATGTTGCCCTGCTGGATCCTCACTTGGTAGAGCAGCGCTGACCTCACTGTCAGCACAGGACCAGTCCCGGTCATCGCCGGCCAGCTGGATGGCTCTGTTTTCAAATTCTGTCAGAACTTTGATCTCTGGCATCCCTCCACCTGTCTGCGACCTTTCCCTCCTGTTGTGAGCCAGTTTGTCCTGCATGGATAGAGATGGAGAGAGTGTATCAGGATGCCTGCTGGGACAGATGATAAGTGTGCCCGGCTGTGTGGGTGGTGAGTGATCCCATGGACAGGGTGAGGACAATGATGGTGTGTGTGAGAGAGTGAATGGTGATGTCCCTTGTGCTGACAGTGAGTGAGGGCCCTGTGGATGTGTGATGGGTTTGTGAGTGTGTGAGTTGGGAGTGATGAAAGGAGTGACTTACTCTGGCAGAACGGAAGAGATCATTTATCCTCTTGCGGTACTTGGTGGCTGTCCTCCTCTGCAGGTTATTCACACTGACCACCACTGCCACTGCCTCCCACGCTGGATTAGTGACATTGCTGCCCATCCTGTGACTAGAGCGGGGATAGAACACATCCCGGTGGCCTCCACAGCCTCCAGCAGTCGCTCGAGGGACCCGTTGTTGAAGCTGGGGTGGGGGGGGGTGGGGGGTGGCGGGGGGGTGGCTGCATTCCTTATTCCCTTTGCTGGCCATGTCTCCTGGGCGATGAGCGCTTTGCCTTTTAAAGATGGTTGTCAGAGTGATGTAACAGCGGGGTGATGCTGGGTGGGTGAATGAGATCGTGCCCGCCATGGAAAGGGCGTGTTTTGTGGGAGTGAATAAATAATGAGGTGGTCTCGGGACGATATAGCGTGAAAACTCACCATTTTTGTTGGCAGGTAGGACTCCATTTTACCCATCTGCTATCGCATTTAGTGCAATTCTAAGAAAATTTCTCCCTGTGTCTATATACGACACACAGAGTAGATTCAGCATAATCCCAGAGTGCCTTGACTTCAAATAGAGGGACTATCCCTCATGGAGCAGAGAAGGTTAAGGGAAGATTTAATTGGCTTCACTAAAACTATGAAGAGTTTTTGCAGGGTGATCAGGAAAAGACAATTTAATTTAATTGTGCAGAAAATAATGAAGAATAAACAAGTTAGAACAACCACTCAGTACGTATGGAAAGAGCTGAGGAGAAATTGCTTTATGTACAGTGTTATTAAGAGTATGGAAACGCTGGGAATTTTGTGAAGCAGAGGAAGACAAAGGGCAATGGGTGGGGGAGCAGAGCAGTGAGATTCGTTTTACATTGTACTCGCAAAACGCCGGAATGGATGTGATGGACTGGATGGTCACCTTCTGTGCAACATACCTCTATAGTTCTATCGCAATGTTTCAGGCTTTCCCCACTATTTCAACTTATTCCTTTCCCTTCTAAGACTTTTATTTGTCTCACCTGCCTCACCTTGATTGGATTGATAAGTTTTCCCTTCAAAAGTCCTCTCTATCAGTATCAGATGAAAAAATGTTCTTGTCCTTCTGCAGTAAATGAAATTCAACCGTCATCTCTGAAGTCCTCCTGTGACCAATATAAATTATCTTTGCCCTCGTCACTTCCTGATAGCAGTGTGTTTCCCATCTCAAACTGGCCTTAAGATCCAGTCACGCAGCTAAAGAAAAGGCTGAGGATGAAAAGGGAAGACTGATGGTTGAAGAGAGAGAAGACCAAGGGGTAAAGATTAGTAAAGGTCTTTAAAATTGTTAAGGGTTTAGCTAGACAGAAGAGGCCTGGATTTTCAAAATCCAGTCAGGCAGCGGGAGTTCGGGAAATTCCCGGCTTGGTCCACCTTGGGAGAAAGTGCCAAGAAGGGTGAGATTTTCATTGTGGGGGGAGGGTGCGAGCCGGAGTCAGGCCAGACAACCCAGGAAAACATTCGGAGGCAGCCACAGGGGCTGCTAGGTGCCGAGGCGGGCTGTGTAAAAGGCCTGCCTCAGTGCTGCGGGACTTTGTCCCAGTTATACTGGAAACATGAGACTCTTTAGTCCTCAATCCTCATACCCCCTCACTCCCATACCCTCCCCATGCCCCATTCATGCCCTCATTTCAACCTCATTTGCCCCCTCGCACTCCCTATAGCCCCTCATGCCCCCCACGCCAAGATATGCTCTCCACCCACCCTCTCTGACCTCTCATGTCTCCGATTCAAGGTATGCTCCCACTTATCACTTATGGCCTCTCATGACCCCCAGGCCTTGCTATGGCACTTTCATGCCCATTCACCCACCAAACACTGTATGGAACCAATGAGCCCTATAGGATGTGTTTAAAAAAAAGTTTGAAAAAAAAGTCATTTATTGATAACTTTCCACTTTCTTTAAAAAAGTTCCCTTTTACTACAAGCCAATAGAAGTGTCAATCATCCAGATCCTTTAAAGTATGAATAGCTGAACCTCCAAGCATTTGAAGCCTCTTTATCTTGTGTAAATAATCACTGTGATTGATAGAAGAGATCAGAGAGCCAGAGCTGTCAATCAAGCAATGTTTTCTCTTTGGCTCAGCTGTTTCAACCGTCCAATGGATTTCTGGGCCCTCAGCCAAGCCTCATTATGCACTCTTGCAGACGATGGTTCACAAAGCCTCAAAGGTGTTCTTTGACTGCATGAAAATTGCGAAGGACTAGGACACGCCGATGCCCATAATGGAGCTGGCCAGGTCAGGAGTGCTGGGTGTGGGATCACAACCCGAACCAGCCTGCAACCTTAAAAGGCTCGACTGAAAATCAGAAACTCTGGGAATGGGGTCAGGAATCCCGGAATCGGGTCTTGGCTGCCATTTTCATCCTTTTACAGAGTCTCCCCTACTCCATGAAAATCCAACTCAGCAAGAATGTTTCCACTTGTGGAGAAGAGCAGAACCAGAGGACGTCAATGTGAAATGGTCACCAAGAAATCCAGTTGGGAATGGAGGAGAAGTGGTGAGAATGCTGAACTCGCTACCACAGGGATAGTTGAAGCAAATAGTTGTTGATGTATTTAAAGGGATGCTCAAGAAACACATGAGAGAGAAGGAAATAAAGGGTCATGCTGACAGAGTTACATGAGGAAAGATAGGAAGAGCCTGGAAAGGAGTATACATAACGGCATGGCTGGTTGGGCCAAGTGACCTGTTTTTGCACTAAGTATCCTATCTAATCCTGTGTAAAGTTTGTAAAATCACGGGCCTAACTCTATCTCTTATCCTAGCTTCTATTTTACAGAGTCTCTTGCCTCCTGTTGCACCTTCATATATTCACACAGTCATGTGTGCAGAACAAGCTTCTGAATTAGTGTGCAACAATACACCAGGCAAATGGTGCCAGAACTACATTGTCCTGGAACCTTCACAACAGTTTCTGGTAACATTGCCTCCAAGGTGAATGATGCTTTGAAAATTTCCACTGATGATTTCTTTGAAACAATGGCAGGGGATATCTGTCAAATCTCATAACCAGAATACGAACATATTGAGCAACTGACAGATACATTCTTTGCCAATCTTTAATAGTCCAGGGAAATCAGCCATACTGCTACAAACTTGTAAATGTGAGGACATCGAAAACTCTGCTGCCGAGACCTTATCCGCACTGAGTCCTGTTCACCCATCACCCCTGTGCTTGCTGAATTATATTGGCTTCAACTCCTGCAACACTTCAGGTTTAAAATACTCATCCTTGTTTTCAAGTCCCTCCATGGACTCACCCCTCCCTGCCTCTGTAATCTCCTCCAGCCCCACTACCCTCTGAGATATCTGCACTCCTCTAACTCTGGCCTCTTGTGTATCCCTGATTTTCTTTGCTGTGCCACTGGTGGTCATGCCTTCAGTTGACTTTGCTCTAAGCTCTGGGGAATTTCATCCCCAAAACTCTTTGTACCTGTACCTCTTTCAGTCATGTCTCTGCTCCTTTAAGATGCTTCTTAAAACCGACCTCTTTGACCAAGCCTTTGGTCACCTGTTTGAGTATCTCCATGTGTAGCTCAATAGCTTGGTGATGCTCCTGTGAAACACTGTGTGTGTCCTGGATAACTGTGTGTTCAGGAAGTGCCTCCACCCAATCAAAACCAAACTTTGGGTTTCTGAATAATAACCAGAGGACACAGATTTGAGATAATTAGTAAAAGAGCCACTTGGTGAAATGAGGAATTATTTTAATGCAGAGAGTTGTTGTGATCTGGAAAGTGCTGTCTGATGGGGCAGTGGAAGCAGATTCAGTAATAACTTTCAAAAGGGAATTGGACAACTACATGAAGGGGAAATATTTGCAGGACTATGGGGAAAAGAGTAGGACTAATTGGATGACTCTTTCAAAAAGCCAGCACAGGCTGATGGGCCAAATGACCTCCTTCTGTGTTGTAGGATTCTATAATGTAGTAAAGGATAGAAATTTTAGAATATAATTTAAGGTAGAAAATATCGAAACATTCTCTGCTTGAAATGGACTGAATAAACGAATCTACTATAAATATGTTTGCTATCGCCCATTTCAGTTTAACACCTGGTAAATCATAGAACCCCAGAAACTTACAGCACAGAGGGAGGCCATTAGTTCCACCAGGCCTGTGCTGACTCTTTGAGAGAGCAGTCATGCTTAGGCCCATACCCTCACTTTTCATCTGTAACCCTGTAATTTCATCATCGTCAGCAACCTGTCCAATTCACCTTAAAAATGATTTACGGTATCAGCTTCCACCACCTTTTCAGGTAGAACATTCCAGATCCTGACAACTCTCCGAGTGAAAAGCATTCTATTCCTCCCTCCTTTAGATCTTTTACCAATGGCTTTAAATCTTTAATCTCTGGTTATTGACCCAACTGACCAAAGGGAATATTTTTTCCTCTGTTTGTTCGATCAAAACCTCTCATCATTTTAAATACTTCTACTCAGTGCTCTCATAACCTTCTCTGATCTGAGGGAACAGTCTGAACTTTTCCAACCTGTCCTCTTCACTGAAGCCCCTCATCCCTGGGAACATCCTGGTAAACCTCCTCTGTTCCCTTTCTAAGGCCTTTACATCTTTCCTAAAGTGTGGTGCCCAGAATTCTCCACAAGACTCCAGCTGAGACCTAACCAGTGAACTATTAAATTTCAGAATGATCTCTTTGATTTTGTATTTTATTTCTCGATGTATAAACCTAAGTAACCCATATGCTTTTTAAACCACATTATCAACTTGCCCTGCTACGTTTAAGGATTTGTGTATATAGATACCAAGGTCCCTCTGCTCAGCTACACTTTTCAACCACATCCTCAACTACAATTCTAAAGGACAGGCTTATAAATCATCTTCAATTACTTTTTCAGTAAGCGTTGTGCTTGTCAAGGTGAGGGATGTTAGTACTGCAGGATAGATGCCTTTCCAATTCAGAGGCCCAGTATTAGCAGCACGTACACAAGGCAGGTACAGCATGGCCCAGATACAGAGACAAGTTCCCTCCACCCTGTCCCCATCAAACACTCCCAGGACAGGTACAGCATGGGTTAAATACAGAGTAAAGCTCCCTCTACACTGTCCCCATCAAACACTCCCAGGACAGGTACAGCACGGGGTTAGATACAGAGTAAAGCTCCCTCTACACTGTCCCCATCAAACACTCCCAGGACAGGTACAGCACGGGGTTAGATACAGCGTAAAGCTCCCTCTACACTGTCCCCATCAAACACTCCCAGGGCAGGTACAGCACGGGGTTAGATACAGAGTAAAGCTTCCTCTACACTGTCCCCATCAAACACTCCCAGGACAGGTACAGCACGGGGTTAGATACAGAGTAACGCTCCCTCTACACTGTCCCCATCAAACACTCCCAGGACAGGTACAGCACGGGGTTAGATACAGAGTAAAGCTCCCTCTACACTGTCCCCATCAAACACTCCCAGGACAGGTACAGCACGGGGTTAGATACAGAGTAAAGCCCCCTCTACACTGTCCCCATCAAACACTCCCAGGACAGGTACAGCACGGGGTTAGATACAGAGTAAATCTCCCTCTACACTGTCCCCATCAAACACGCCCAGGACAGGTACAGCACGGGGTTAGATACAGAGTAAATCTCCCTCTACACTGTCCCCATCAAACACTCCCAGGACAGGTACAGCACGGGGTTAGATACAGAGTAAAGCTCCCTCTACACTGTCCCCATCAAACACTCCCAGGACAGGTACAGCATGGGGTTAGATACAGAGTAAATCTCCCTCTACACTGTCCCCATCAAACACTCCCAGGACAGGTACAGCACGGGGTTAGATACAGAGTAAAGCTCCCTCTACACTGTCCCCATCAAACACGCGCAGGACAGGTACAGCACGGGGTTAGATACAGCGTAAAGCTCCCTCTACACTGTCCCCATCAAACACTCCCAGGACGGGTACAGCACGGGGTTACATACAGAGTAAAGCTCCGTCTACAATTTTCTGATGTATTCCCTTGGTCACTTTCAGGGGTGGCCCACTGGACTCTTGTTACGTCTTTCCATCTATCACTGGGACCCATCCTGCCTCCTCTCAGAGCAAGATTCCTGAGGAAGCATTTCTGCAATTAAACTGGTTTTGAGAGATGAAGGGTCATCCAGGTCTTTAACTGAAAAAGTAAATATAAAATCCACCTGGAACTTAACCATGGAATAGCAAGGTCTGTTTCCATTAAACGCCAGAAAAGCTAGTCTCTGTGTAAATATTGACTTGGAAAGAGCAATAAAACTGGGCCTTGCAGTACAATACTCCTTTTAAATTAGTCTGGATTTCAGCCCAGTTATTGTCAAGAGCCCATGGAGTACACGGTGGCGAGTCAGTTATTAAAATGTAAAGAGATATTAAGTGTAGGGATCAGTCACTCACCTGTCCCGAAGATGTTTATCCCTCTGTAAACATGAGCTCATCCACAACTCTGCTGCCCGTATCTTAACTCTCAAAAAGTCCCATTAATTTATCACCCCTGTGATTGCTGATCTGCATTGACTCCCAGTTCAGCAAAAACACAACTTTAAAATTCTGATCCTTGTGTTCAAGTTGCCCCATGGCCGTCCTTCCTCATATCTATGTAACTTCCTCCGGTTGCACATTCCTCAAAACTATCTGCCCTCCTTCAAATCTGGCCATTTAAGCATCCGTGATTGTTTTGCTCCATCATTGGTGATCGTGCCTTCAACTGCCTGAGGCTTAAATCTGGAATACCCTCTCTAAAACGTTATGTCTTTCTCCCTCTTTCCTTCCTGTTGAGATGCTCCTTAAAACAACCTAACCCTCATCTGTCCTAATTTCTCCTTCGGTGTCAAATTTTGTTTGACAACATTGCTGTGAAACACCTTGGGAGATTTTATTTTATTAAAGTCTCCATCTAAATACAAGTTGTTGTTGTTCTAAAATGTTTGATTTGGACATGGCTAAGGCTTATTTCAAAGTATGGAGCTTGTGGTTGAGTTCTTAAAAGGCGTATACCGGTCAAGTATTGGATGGAATGGATTGATCAAGTTGAGAGTAAAGGCAAGACGTGATGCGATAGTTTGAAACTTAAGACCCTGAGGGGTCTTGACAGGGTGGATGTGGAAAGGATGTTTCCTCTTGTGGGAGAATCTAGAACTAGGGGTCTCTGTTTAAAAATAAGGGGTTGCCTATTTAAGACAGAAATACAGGGAATTTTTTTCTCTCAGAGGGTTGTGAGTCTTTGGAACTCTCTTCCTCAAAAAGCAGTGGAACCAGAGCCACTGAGTATATTTAAGGCAGAGCAAGACAGATTCTTGATAAACAAGGGGGTGAAAGGTTATCAGGGGGTAGGTGGGAATGTGGAGTTGAGGTTAAAATGAGATCAGCCATGATCTTATTGAATGGCAGAGCAGACTTGAGGGGCCGAGTGGCCTACTCCTGCTCCTAATTTGTATGTTCTTAACCATTCCTCCTGTTCCTCCATCAACTTCGTTGTTTAGAGTATTAGGGTCATCTCCTCATGTGTGGGATGATATTAGGTGCTCCTCAACTGCCTGCTTCCTCTCATTATATTTGGGAGCAATGTTTTACTCAATTGATTGAGTTTTTTGACAAAGTAACGGAGAGGGTTGATGAGGCGAATGTGGAGGAAGGAATCCCGCAGTGTTCCCTGGGATTAATTATAGGACCGCTGCCCTTTTTGGTATGTATTAATGGCCTGGACGTGGGTTTACAGGGAACCATTTCCAAATTTGCAGATGCCCAGAGACTTGAGAAAACAATAAGCATTGAGGAGGATAGTAACATGCTTCAGGAGGACAGACATCCTGGTGAAATGGACAGACACGGGTAGATAACATTTACTGAGATGGCTGAACTGATGAATGAAGAAAAGCAACATGAATTAAATGGTAAAATTTTAAAGGGGGTGCAAGATTAGAGATACCTGGGGCTTTATGTACATAAATATAAAGCTGACTGGACAAGTTGAGAAGGCTGCTAAAAATGCATATGGGACTCTTGGCTTTGTTAATAGAGAAATAGGGCAGAATTTTGCTGTCAGCGAGCAGGGGGGTGGGGTCCGCTCACCGACGCGGAACCCCTGACATCACCCCGGTCCATTTAAATTTTCAGGAAGGCGGGGGCGCAGCAAAGTCAGCTGCGGGCCCGCCGACCTGTCAATGGCCAATTGAGGCCATTGACAGGATCATTGAAACAATTAAAGGACCTGCCCTGTCCAACCTTAAGGTCAGCGGGCAGGCCAGGAGTCCTGGCGGGAACTAGAAAAAACATGAAACCTCATACACCGGCCGGATGGGGTTTCATTGTCACATGAGGGGACATGTAAGGGATTTTTTTCCTCAAAGATTTAATAGTTTTAAAAGTGTCAGCGATCTCCCTGAAGCAGCACTTAGCCTCAGGGAGATGTGAGCTCTTTCATGTGCAAAGTTCCAAGTCAGGGTGGTGTGTGGCTTGGAGGGTACTTTAAACAGTGGGGGAACCCAATGCTGGCTAACAGCTTGATTAAATGAAAGCAAGAAAGGCTTGCATTTATATAGCACCTTTCAAAACTTCAGGACATCACAAAGTGCTTTCCAGTCAATTGAGTTATTTTGAAGGGCAGTCACTGTTATGATTTTTTTTATTCATTCATGGGGTGTGGGTGTCACTGGTTAGGCTAACATTTATTGCCCATCTCTAATTGCCCTGGAGAAGGTGGTAGTCAAGGGCTTGAACCCACAACATTTAACTCAGCAGTATAATGCAAAGGCTGAAAATAAATGGAGAAATATACAGAGTTAATTCTTCCATAGGACAACCTCCTCAACAGACACTGTTTGACCTACTGAGTAATTCCAGCATTTTCCATTTCTTATAACCTTAAAATTAGAGCTAGGCTATCCAGGGGTGATGTCAGGAAATGCTCCATCACTCAAAGGGAGTGGAAATCTGGAATTCTCTCCCCAGGCAACTGTTTAATGCTGGAGATCAATTGAAAATTTCAAAACTGAGATTGATAGATCTTTGGTCAATGGATAGGGAGCTAAGGCAGGTTGATGAAGTTAAGATTCATTATCAGCTGTGCTCTAACTGAATGGAGGAACTTGCTCAAGGGGCTTTAATGGCTTCCTTCAGTTCCAATGTTCCAAAGATTGAATCTAACCTAGTAATTATTTATTAAATGTCTCCTTTACATTCCTGCTCCCAGAAGATTCCAGTACATTAAAGATTTGCTAAAATCTTTTTAGTATTTATTAAATTTTGTGTTATTCAAATTTAGAATTAGATTTCTTGTTGAAATAAATTACCCAAGTTGATAGGAGTCTTTCAGATAAGCAGAGAAATCATCAAACTTAAAACATTCAGAATTAAATGATGTTTTCACACTGGCAAAGTGAACTCAATCACAGGATTTTTGCTCCTGAACTCAAAATTTGTACTTCTTGGAGGGCCAAACTTTTCCAAGTTAAAAAAGCTGGTTCCCAGGATAGGTACAGCATGGGGTTAGATACAGAGTAAAGCTCCCTCTACACCGACCCCATCAAACACTCCCAGGACAGGTACAGCACGAGGTTAGATTCAGAGTAAAGCTCCCTCTACACTGTCCCCATCAAACACTCCCAGGACAGGTACAGCACGGGGTTAGATACAGAGTAAACCTCCCTCTACACTGTCCCCATCAAACACTCCCAGGACAGGTACTGCACGGGGTTAGATACAGAGTAAAGCTCCCTCTGCACTGTCCCCATCAAACACTCCCAGGACAGGTACAGCACGGGGTTAGATACAGAGTAAAGCTCCCTCTACACTGTCCCCATCAAACACTCCCAGGACAGGTACAGCACGGGGTTAGATACAGAGTAAAGCTCCCTCTACACTGTCCCCATCAAACACTCTCAGGACAGGTACAGCACGGGGTTAGATACAGAATAAAGCTCTTTCTACATTACCCCCATCCAACCATCTCCCTTTAACATTCAATAGCATTACAATTACTGAATCCCCCACTGTCAAGATCCTGTGGTTTACCAATTTCCTGAAACTGAATTAGGCCAGCCATATAAATACTGAGGTTACAAGAGTAAATCAGAGGTTGGGAATTCTGTGAAGAGTAACTCACCTCCTGAATCCCCAAAGCCTGTCCACCATTTACAAGGCAGAAGTCAGGAGTGTGATGGAATACTCTCCACTTGCCTGGATGAGTGCAGTTCCAAAAAATTGTAAGACGCCATCCAGGTCAAAGCAGCTCACTTGATTGGCACCCCATCCACTCCTTAATCATTCGCTTTCTCCACCACCGATGCATAGTAGCAGCAGTGTGTGCATCTACTAGATGCACTGCAGGAACTCACCAAGGCTCCTGCCACAGCACCTTCTGAATCTGTGATCTTCACCATCTAGAAGGACAAGAGCAGCAGACACACAGGAAGATCAAGTCACTCACCATCCTGACTTGGAAATATATCGCTGTTCCTTCACTGTCGCTGGGTCAAAATCCTGGAACTCCCTCCCTAACAGCACTGTGGGTGTACCTACACCACACGGACTGCAGCGGCTCAAGAATGCAGCTCACTACCACCTTCTCAAGGGCAACTATGGATGGGCAATAAGTGCTGCCCTAGCCAGTGATGCCCACATCCTATGAAAGAATAAAAAAGACACTATTGTGCAGGCACAACATAGAGTTAGATACAGAGTAAAGCTCCCTCTACCTTACTCTAATCTCAGAATGATTCACTCTACTGCACAGGAGTGGTATTTTTACTATAGTCATCAGCATTTTAATAGATTGGTGCAGCTAACAACAACTTATATCTTTATAGAGCCTTTAGAGCCAGAGTATTTCATTATCAACCAAAATTGATACCAAGCCACATAAGGTAATATCTGGACTAGTGGCCAGAAGACTGATGAAAGGTAGTTTTTGAGGAGCATCTTAAAGAAGGAGAGAGAGGTGGAGAAGATTAGGAAGGGAATTCCACAGCTTTGAGCCGAGGCAGATGAACATACGTCTGCCAGTGGTGGAGCGATCGAAATGGGGATCGACATCAGGTCAGAAATAGTAAGTGCAGAGCTCTTGAAGGATTGTAGCAGCTGGAGGCGACTACAGAGAGAGGGAGGGATGAGGCTGCATGGAGGGATTGAACACTAGAATGAGAATTTTAGAATTGAGGCAATGCTTAGCCAGGTACCAGACACATTTCATGTCTGGCTCCTACAGCCAGAGGCTGTTCCTTCCATCAGGTCAGCCAGATCCCTGAGGTGAAGGTCCAGTGTCTCCATTAGTTGCCTGTCAGGTATTCTTGTGCCACTGTTTCATGTAGTCCATCTGATCGCCCTCAACAGCAACTGAATCTGTCCAACGCTCTTTTGAATGCTTCAACCATATTTGCTGCCCAGGGTGACATAAATGTGTTATTACCTCTGTTCAAAAAATCATCAGCAGCAAGTTAAACTTTTGGGTGATATCAGGTCACCAATGTTTCAACTCTTTTCTTTCCTGACTTATTTTCTTTGGGTAGAGCTTTGAGTCCTGTGGGGGAGAGCTGTGAGTGTCAACTTTCCAATTCAGCAAACCACTTTTAAAGCATGTTTTATCCATTTCACAGCCAGCCATCCTGCTGGACCACTGATCGAGACTGCCAATTTTGAGCTGGAGTTTGCTCTGGAGTTTTCCTGCTTGTTTGCTGTAAGTGGGCTGGAAGGAGTATGTGCATCAACAGCAGCACAAAGAAACTCCAGGACTTCTGTAGAGACTTTCTCCTTCGTGAGTTACATAGAAAGATAGGGCAGAATTTTTCCGTCGGTGAGTTGGGGGTGGGGCCCGCTTGCCGACGTGGGATGATGTCGGGCGGAACCTCCGACGTCATCGCGCCCCATTTAAATCTTCAGGAAGGCGGGCAGACAGCGTGATCAGGTTCAAAAACTTTCAGCGATCTCCCTGAGGCAGCACTTGGAATCAGTGAGACGTGTGCTCTTTCCCACGCACATCCTCTAAAGAGTGCACTCTGATACCCCCACCCCCCCGTCGGGCGTCTCGCTGGGTGGGCCTTAATTGGCCGGCCAACTTAAAATGGCGGCGGGGCCTGTTTCAGCAGCGGGGACCGGCTGCCCACCCACTGCCAAGTCAGTCGGGCATGCCCGCCCGCCAAGGGCAAAATTCTGCCCATAGAAACATAGAAACTAGGAGCAGAAGATTTGTCCCTTCGAGCCTGCTCCACCATTCATTATGACCATGGCTCATCATCCAACTCAATAGCCTGCTCCCGCTTCCTCCCCGTATCCTTTGATCCCTTTAGCTGCAGTCTGATGAGACGTGTGCTGAATATCTTTGTCTTTTTTGATAATGAGGCTGGATTTATCTTCTTGCACAGTCTAAGGCCTTGAATCATCTTGTGTTGCTCATCCAGAGATTATCTTGCCTTTCAACAGCAACTTACACAACCTCAAGACACCCCAAAGCACTTTACAGAGAATGTAATATTTTTTGAAGCTTAGTCACTGATGCAATGTAAGAAATGTAGCAGCCAATTATACGTAGCAAGCTCCCACAAACAGCAAAGTGATAATCACCAGGTCGTTATTTTAGTGATGTTGATTAAGGGATAAATATTGGCCAGAACACCAGGGAGAGTTCCCCTGCTCTTCCTCAAAATAGAGGTGTGAGGACTTTTACCCAAGAGGGTAATTGTGTCCTCAGGTTAGTGTCTCATCCAAGAGATGTAGCATTCCCTTCACTGTGCACTGAAGTGCTAGCCTAGATTTTGTGCCCAAGTCAATGGAGTGGGGTTTAAACCCACATCCTTCTGATTCAATACTGAAATTATTACCCACTGAACCACAGCTTTTCACTTTCCTCTTATCCTCATTCAGTTGTGAGGTATAGTGACCATGTGTTAACAGCATACTCCATGTATGCTCTCACTCTGCTTAGAATCAACAACACTTCTTCAAATTAAGATAATTATACCTAAAATGTTATTGCCCTTGCAGCTACTGACTTGTATTTGTGATTATGATACTTTCCATCTATGGTTATCGACTGGATTTGGGACCTTTCTCTTGAATCATACTTTTCTATTTGTACTCCTGATACATTCCAAGAAATGAACCACAGTGAGGTGTCTACAGCAGGGAAGTAAATGTGTGAGTGTGTGATAGCAGCATTGTTGTTTTAAATATCTTGGTGGGCAGCCTTCAATAGTCAGGAATTTTTTTGCTGCAGTGTTTTATGGAGTTATCAGTAATCCTCACATTGAAATGCTTCTATTTACACCTCAATAACAAAGGACATTCTGCATACTATTGAGGATGTCTGTGTAAGTAATTTATTGAAAATCTATAAACAATTCCTGACAACTTTGCTCCTTTATAACTTCCACTGTCCACACTTTTCATGCAAACTTGTCACATTCTTCAGATCATGGAGGTTCAATAGTGCCCCCGCTGGTTGAGTGCCATAATTACAATGTGCAGGTTTACACAGGCAGTTTCCATTATACGTATGGATGTAACAATTTATCATGGAAATAGAAAGCAAACTGAGTATTGACATCACCCTGACAGCTAATGTGTTGGAGGATGGGCAGGATTTGCAATAGGACTTACAGCAGAGTCTATGGGCTGAATTTTACTGCAGGCATCGAGATCCTGATATCAGGAATGAAAAGAGCAGTAATGTCCTGGGACTGAGATTATTGGCCTCCAATGACTACAACCATCTTCCTTTGTGCTAGGTATGACTCCAACCAGTGGAGAGTTTCCCCCTGATTCCCATTGACTCCAGTTTTGCTAGTGCTCCTTGATGCCACACTCGGTCAAATGCTACCTTGATGTCAAGGGCAGTCACTCTCACCCCACCACTGGAGTTCAACTCTTATGTCCATGTTTGAACCAAGGCTGCAATGAGGTCAGGAGCTGAGTGGCCCTGGTGGAACCCAAACTGAGCATCAGTGAGCAGGTTATTGCTAAGCAAGTGCCACTTGAGTGCCCCATGACTGTCCAGCTCACCCTAACAAGGAATCAGGATGCCACTGTTATCAGCTCACATGCTCTATGCTTGAGGCAACAGACAAGACCAAGAAAGGGCTCTACATCAACCCTGACCAGTCCCTAGCCTGAGTTCCAACAGGAGGCAAACTGATCTTCCTTGGAGATTTCAATGGCAGAGTCAAGAAGATCACCTAATCTCTGGCATTGTGTGGCAGGCAAGGGAGGAGTAGAGAAAACAAACTCCTCCTCCTGACAAAATGTCTAGAAGATGACCTTGTCACAACCAACACCCTATAAACCAATGAGACAAGCACAAGGCATCATGGCAGCAGCTACAGTCCAAACACCGATAGTTGCTCAACTATGTCATTGTTCGAGCAGAAATGTCACATTACCTGTGCCATGACAAGTACCAACGACTGCTGGACTGATCACAGTCTTATCTGATCTACCATCTCTATCAGCCTGACCCCCAAACAGCGGAGGCAACAGAAGAAGTGTGCAAGAAATCTAATATTAAAGGCCTCAAAGATCCAACCAAGATGGCCTTTCCCAACCAGCACCTCACTGACAACCTCTCAATCTCCAGCCATCAGGAGCTACCAGTGTGCCCCTAGTGTCCGGTTGAACCTAAAGTCCACTATAACTGTAGAATAATTGTTAACACCAGAATCATACATGATGCTGATGTAATAATGATGTCAGATCACATGACTGAGAAGTAAGAGAGAACTGGAAGGAAGAGAAGCTCCAACCTCATGTCGAGGTCCAAATGTATAAACACTTGCTGTAAATAAAGAGTAATGATTTTGAGAAACTACAGACTCAAGCAACATACATTGGGAGAATAGATAATTCCCAAAACCCCTATCTGGAGCCCTGAAACTTGGTGGCAGTGAGCATAAGACCCAGTAAACCTTAAAAAGGAGGTACAGGACCGGCAAGAAAAGAGATCCTTGAAGGAAGTACAAAAGAAAAAAAGAACTCACCAAGATATCAGAATATTGAGGGAACAGCAGATACAAGCTGAGACACACACCTAAGAGACCAGGCAGCAGTGAGCACAGGCTGAAAGCAGCAAGCAGCAAGCACCAGCACTGAAGCAGGAACAATCCCAGGGCTCAGCAGGAGCATGGAATCCACACTACCATTCCCAGAACCATTTCAGAATGCAGAAGGCTCACAACAAGCCCAGAACTGGGACAACTGGAGAAAAGGCTTCACAAGGTATGGATCTGCTTCAGGACTTCACCAAAAAGACCAGATCAGTGCACTACTTTATATAGTAGGATCTATCGCTGATGATGTGGTAACAAGGAAAGGGCTTGATGAGACTCCAACTTCATATGAAGAAGTCTTGCAATCTTTCGACTCTTATTTCAGCATCCATCAGAATCCAATACTGGAGAGCTAAATTTAATAAAATAAAGCAAAGATCAGGCAAAATCATGGATTTGTTCATCAACAATCTCTATAGGCTGACAGGGATCTGCAAATAGAGAAGCTGAGAGAGTGATACGAACCATCAAAGATTTATTGAAGAAAAATGAAGACCTTAATCCAGCTTTTCTGAGTTACCGAACTTTACCACTACAAGATGGTTTCTCACTATCAGAATTACCAATGGGTAGGAGATTGAGAACACAGCTTCCATCTCTAGAACAAAATCTCAAATCCAATATTACCATGAATGTCCACGAGAGGGTAAAACAGCATGAGGAAGAATAGAGAACGAACCAGGCTCAGAACTTTAATCACAGGCATAGAGCACTTGAGTTACCAGTGCTGAAACCCAGGGAGAGAGTATGGGTTCAAGATCAACAGAGGGAAGGTACAATCATTGAAAAATCCCCATAACCAAGGTTGTACAGGATTGAGGCAGACCAGGGTATCTTAAGGAGAAACCACAGCTCCTTAATATCCTTGGAGAGAAAGCCAATGGAAATATGGGTAAGACTTAATACTAGCTCGACAGCCACCCAGGAGAAGAACACTCACACCAACAGAAGGGAGAGTACGGAATATCCTCGACCTCAACAGAGATCAGAACGAGTTCAGGGAGATTGGCCAAGACACCTCAGAGACTAACCCTGTGATGTCTGAGACTTTGGTGGGAGATGTAGGAGGATGTGAATATGATGGGGATAAAGATTTGGGAGGGGATGTAGAGTAAAGGGTTAACATCAGAAGCATACATGGTGCTGATGTAATAATAATGTCAGATTACATGGCCAAAGAGTAAGAGAGAGCTGGAAGAGGAGAAGCTCCAACCTTGTGTAGAGGTCCAAATGTATAAACACTTGCAGTAAATATAGAGAAATGGTTTTGAGAAACTACAGACTTTACCCAAACACCCAAGTGATGCCCTCGAGGCAGAGGAGGTTTTACCTGTTCTGTCATGTTGGCCTCCAACCCCAGGCTGATTTTCTGGGATCAAACTGATAAATATTCCACTGAGCTCCTACTGAGAGCCCCATAGAGTGGGGAGAAGGGTAGCAAATTGGTCTTGGTGCTTGCCACTCTGTATACCTGATATCCATTGAGGGAAAGTGGTGATTTTACTTAACAGATCATTTAAGCCCAACTTTCAGGGAGGGCCATCAGCAGCCTTATCCACTTTCCGGGGCAAATAATCACTCCTTTCAACCCCTCCCCTTCTCAATCCCTGCGCGCCCCCCGCCCCCTCCTCTACACCCACCTCTCCTCCAGCAAGGGCCAGCAAGCTGCAGTTGGCATTTTTGGTGCCTGGAGTAGGAGAAAGAGAGAGAGCCACAGGTCTACCTCCAGACCAAGCAAAGGGCAGCCCCTGCAGCCTCTCCCACTGACCTTATGACCTTTGGTAGGGTCAACAGCAAAGGTCACCAGGCAGCTGAAATTGACGGGATCCAAGGAATTTCAGGCCCAGTGAGTTTCAATGGTTCAAAGTTTGCAAAGATAGTTTCCCCTCACCTAGCTTCATACACAAATCTTGAGTTAGTGGTGACATCAGTGACAGATTGGCACCAAGATCCTCTCTGACATTTTCCTGATTTTATTTCCTCATTTTATTTTTTGTGCTGGAGAATCCGAGGAGTCTAATTGTTCCCATGACCTCCAAAGTGAGAGCCCATAAAGTTGATCAATGGCAGCAATATCAGGAGCTACCTCGGACTGAATGGACACTGTCAGGCTCTTAGCTCACAAAATCAGTGAAATACATCAATCTTAGTAGAAAAGGTCTTTGAGCTACTTAAAGGGCTTGTCAGAAAGGTGGTATTATTTCAGTAAGTCAGTGGGCCACCTACAGAACAGGATCCTCCACGGAATGAAGGAACCAGATAGTGTGGATTCATTCAGATGCAAATTGGATAGATCCCTTTCAGAAAATAATACCTCAGGATAAAGTAAATGAGTAACATGAAGACATGACATGTGGTGAGTGCAATATCACTTGGGATGAACAGGTAGCATTAGAACTATCGTTCCCAAAGCTCCTGAAAACTGGGGTTACCTCACGTCTGGCCTGTCTTATGGTAATTGGTAGAGATGAATTCCTATGATTACAAGAGAACAAGGGAAGGTCATTCAATTCAACAGGTTCATGGCTGATCTGCATCTGATCTCCATTCATACCTTAATGCCCTTGTTCCATCAAATACACCCAGGGTTAATGCAGCATGGGATTAGATACAGAGTAAAGCTCCCTCTACACTGTCCTCATCAAACACTCCCAGGACAGGTACAGCACGGGGTTAGATACAGAGTAAAGCTCCCTCTACACTGTCCTCATCAAACACTCCCAGGACAGGTACAGCATGGGGTTAGATACAGAGTAAAGCTCCCTCTACACTGCCCCCATCAAACACTCCCAGGACAGGTACAGCACGGGGTTAGATACAGAGTAAAGTTCCCTCTACACTGTCCTCATCAAACTCGCGCAGGACAGGTACAGCACGGGGTTAGATACAGAGTAAATCTCCCTCTACACTGTCCCCATCAAACACTCTCAGGGCAGGTACAGCACGGGGTTAGATACAGAGTAAAGCTCTCTCTACACTGTCCCCATCAAACACTCCCAGGACAGGTACAGCACGGGGTTAGATACAGAGTAAATCTCCCTCTACACTGTCCCCATCAAACACTCCCAGGACAGGTACAGCACGGGGTTAGATACAGAGTAAATCTCCCTCTACACTGTCCCCATCAAACACTCTCAGGGCAGGTACAGCACGGGGTTAGATACAGAGTAAAGCTCCCTCTACACTGTCCCCATCAAACACTCCCAGGACAGGTACAGCACGGGGTTAGATACAGAGTAAAGCTCCCTCTACACTGTCCCCATCAAACACTCCCAGGACAGGTACAGCACGGGGTTAGATACAGAGTAAAGTTCCCTCTACACTGTCCCCATCAAACACTCCCAGGACAGGTACAGCACGGGGTTAGATACAGAGTAAAGCTCCCTCTACACCGTCCCCATCAAACACTCCCAGGACAGGTACAGCACGGGGTTAGATACAGAGTAAAGCTCCCTCTACACTGTCCCCATCAAACACTCCCAGGACAGGTACAGTACGGGGTTAGATACAGAGTAAAGCTCCCTCTACGCCGTCCCCATCAAACATTTTCAGGACAGGTACAGCACGGGGTTAGATACAGAGTAAAGCTCCCTCTACGCTGTCCCCATCAAACGCGCCCAGGACAGGTACAGCACGGGGTTAGATACAGAATATCGGTCCCTTTGCACTGTCCCCATCAAACACACCCAGGACAGGCACTGCACGGTGTTAAATACAGAGTAAAGCTCTCCCTACACTGACCCCATCAAATACACCCAGGACAGGTACAGCATGGGGTTAGATACAGAGGCAAGCTTGCTCTAAACTGTCCCCATCAAATACACCCAGGGCAGAAACAGCATGGGGTTAGATATAGAGTAAATTCCCCTCTACACTGTCCCCATCAAATACACCCGGGACAGATAGAGCAGGGGGTTAGATACAGAGGCAAGCTTGCTCTAAACTGTCCCCATCAAATACACCCAGGGCAGGTACAGCATGGGGTTAGATATATGTGTGAAACTCCATCTACACTGTACCTAGATTCCGTAGATTCTAGAATTATCCCAGTAAATTGGTAGTTAGAAAATGTAATAGTACTATTCAAGAAAGGAGGGAGGGAGGAAACTGGGAACTACAGACCATTTAGCCTGACATCAGTTATCAGGAACATTCTAGAACAGTCATTGTGCTGGGAGTGTTTGACGGGCTCAGTGTAGAGGAAGCTTTACTCTATATCTAACCCCGTGCTGTACCTGTCCTGGGAGTGTTTGATGGGGACAGTGTAGAGAGAGCTTTGCTCTGTATCTAACCCCAAACTGTACCTGTCCTGGGCGTGTTTGATGGGGACAGTGTAGAGGGAGCTTTACTCTGTATCTAACCCCATGCTGTACCTGTCCTGGGAGGGTTTGATGGGGACAGTGTAGAGGGAGATTTACTCTGTATCTAACCCCGTGCTGTACCTGTCATGGGAGTGTTTGATGGGGACAGTGTAGAGGGAGCTTTACTCTGTATCACGATTGAGCTGATCAACAGTAAACATGGGATTGAAACAGACTCTGATTGGCGGAGTATCACATACTATTAACTGTTTGTGTGTCGAGTTTGGGAGAGACTTTTGGGCTCACCAGGCCTCCACTCTTCATGCTTTCCCCTGTCTCCTTGATTTTCTGCCCCTTCCCCTGGTACTGGCTGTTTTTTCCTCACTCCTGCCAGTTTCCCATGGCTTCCGGTGCTTTCTCCTGACTCTCAGCATCCCCTCAGCTGGCATCCGCATTCAGGGCTCATTTCCGATCTCTCTTCCACTCTCATTGCACCTACCTCCCCCCTGTCGATTTTGTGTGTGGGTGAGGGTGAGGGTAGGTGAGTGTGAGGGTGGGTGGGTGAGTGAGAGTGAGGGTGTCTGAGGGTGAGGGTAGGTGAGTGTGAGGCTAAGTGAGATTGAGTGTGGGTGTGTGAGTGAGAGTGAGGGTGTCTGAGGGTGAGGATGGGTGAGAGTGAGGGTGGGTGAGGGTGAGGGTGGGTGAGAGTGAGAGTGGTGGGTGAGTGAGAGTGAGGGTGGGTGAGTGAGTCAGGGTGAGTGAGTGTGTGAGGGTGAGTGTGAGTGAGGGTGAGTGAGGGTGAGTGTGAGGGAGGGTGGGTGAGAGTGAGGGTGGGTGAGTGTGAGTCAGGGTGAGTGTGAGGGAGGGTGGGTGAGAGTGAGGGTGGGTGAGTGTGAGTCAGGGTGAGTGTGAGTGAGGGTGGGTGAGAGTGAGTCAGGGTGAGTGAGTGTGAGTGAGGGTGAGTGTGAGTGAGGGTGGGTGAGTGTGAGTCAGGGTGAGTGTGAGTGAGGGTGGGTGAGAGTGAGTCAGGGTGAGTGAGTGTGAGTGAGGGTGAGTATGAGTGAGGGTGGGTGAGTGTGAGTCAGGGTGAGTGTGAGTGAGGGTGGGTGAGAGTGAGTCAGGGTGAGTGAGTGTGAGTGAGGGTGGGTGAGAGTGAGGGTGGGTGAGTGTGAGTCAGGGTGAGTGAATGTGAGTGAGGGTGAGTGTGAGTGAGCGTGGGTGAGTGAGTCAGGGTGAGTGAGTGTGAGTGAGGGTGAGTGTGAGTGAGGGTGGGTGAGTGTGAGTGAGGGTGAGTGTGAGTGAGGGTGAGTGTGAGTGAGGGTGGGTGAGTGTGAGTGAGGGTGAGTTGATGGGTAATTTACACACAAACAATTCCTCTGAACCATGTAGTAGGTGAATTTTCAACTAAGATTGTCTGTTACAGCACGATCCACTTTGTCAAAGAAAACTGGAGGTTTGACTACCCATCAGTATGGATTAGTGACATCACTCTTACTGTAAACATCCAATCCAATATCTGACTTACCTAATGCTTACTGTTATTAACCATCCAAATACAGGACTGACCATTCTTATAATGTTAATTATGATTGTGTGTACGTGTGTGTGTGTATATGTGTGTGTGTGTGTCTATGTGTGTGTGTGTATGTGTGTGGATGTGTTGTGTGTGTGTCTATGTGTGTGTGGATGTATGTGTGTGTATGTATGTGTGTGTGTTTGTGAGAGTTATTTGAGGGGTGAGTGTGTGTTTGAGAGAGAGGGATACATGTGTATGAGAGAGAGAGGGGGTGTGTGAGAGAGGGAGGGATTGTGTGTGTGTGTGTGTGTGTGTGAGAAAGGGGCGTGTATATGAGAGAGGGGTGTGTGTTTGTGTGTGAGAGAGGAGATTATGTTTGTGTGTGAGAGAGGGGGGTGTGTGTATGTATGAGAAGGGATGTGTGTGTTTGTGAGAAAGGGCTGCGTCTGTATGCGAGAAAGGATTGTGTGTGCAAGAAGGGGTTGTGTGTGTGAGAGAGAGGCCTGTGTGTGTGAAACAGCTGTGTGCGTGAATGAATGTGTGTGAGAGAGGGGAGTGTGTTTGTGTGTATGTGTGAGAGAGGGGTGTGTATGTGTGTTAAGAGATGGGTGTGTGTGTGTGTGCATGTGTGTGTGTGTGTGTGTGTGTGTTTGTCTATGTGAGAGAGAGGGGTGTGTGTGAGAGACAGAGAGGTCTGTGTGTATGCGTGTGTGTGAGAGAGGGGTGTATATGTGAGTATGTGAGAGGGGTGTGTGCATATGTGTGTGTGAGAGAGAAGGGTGTGTGTGTGAGTGTGCGAGAGAGGGGTGTGTGCATGTGTGTGTGTGTGTGAAAGAGAGAGAAAGAGGTATGTGTGTCAGAGAGAGGGGTATGTGGGTGTAAGAGAAAGGGTGTGTGAGAGAGAGAAGTGTGTATACAAGACGGGTATTTGTCTGTGTGTGTGAGAGAGAGAGAGGGTATGGGTGAGAGGGAGTGGAGACTGTGTGTCTGGCTCACTCCCAGTCTCAGGGTTCTCACTCACCCTCACCCCTACACACCGACACTCACTCTCACCCAGTCTCACAGTGCGTGAGGGTGAGTGAGTGAGCTGGATGTGCGCACTCTCATCTACCGTACACTAGTCATCTTCTTCGTTTCTTACTCATTTTTTTAATTACCAATTTATTGTTTAGACATTTTTTTGCTCAGCAAGTTGTTTGTTTTCATATATCAGCTTTTAAAAAAAAATTAATGTTTAATGTTCTACTAAATTTTATCTTTCCAAAATTTGCTCATCAGCCCCCTGAGTGTGAAAAGGTTGAAATGTGACCTCCCCATCACAAAAAGGTTGGACCAGCCTATTCTATAATCTGTTATTAATAGTCGATTGGTCATACAGAATGTGAGTGTTACTGAAAAAAAAGACAGACTGTCGAAACTTTTCATTTTGAACTCGTCAGGACAGATGCAAGAATACAAAATTTCAAGAGGGGCAACAATTTACACTACGTGAGAAAAGAGTGCTGATTGGTTGGCAAGTCGTCTCTGATTTGTCGAGGCATTACCATGGAGAAAGCACCAGGGAACTATTGTCCCTCATGAATCTTGGGGGACAATAGTTCCCAGGTGCATTCTTCATGACAATGCCACAAACAATCAGAGATGACTTGACCCTGCAGGAGAAATTGTTGTTCCCTCTGAAATTTGGTATTCATGCATCTGTCCTGATGAGTGCAAGATGAAATGCTTTGACAGCATGTCTCTTTTTTCTGCGATAATCTATTATTATGGAAGTCTTCATAGTACATTTAGAAAACTATAGTATGACCAGACTAAGTCAACATAGTTTTATGAAAGGAAATTCTGATTGACAATTTTATTAGTTTTTTGAGGATGCAATGTGTAGAGTAGATAAAGGGAAACCAGTAGATGTAGTATTCATGGATTTTCAAAGGCATTCAATAAGATGCCATTAGAAAGTTTAATACATAAGGAAAGGGCACATTGAGTTGGGGGTAGTATACTAGCCTTGATGGAGGGTTGGTTAACAGACAAGTAGCAGAGTGGAGGGATAAACAAGGCTTTTCATGTTGGCAGGCTATAACTAGTGTGCAGGACCAGGGGCCTGAGCAAGTAACATTCACAACAAAAAAGTGCCATGCAATGATTATCCCTATTCTAAGAGAGAATTTAACCATCTTCCCCTGATGTATTACCATTGCTGAATCCCCAATCATCAACATCCCATGAGTTACTATTAACCAGAAACTGAACTGGACCAGCCATATAAATACTGTGGCTACAAGAGCATGACAGAGGCTGGAAATTCTGCAGTGAGTAACTCATCCCCTGACTCCCCAAAGTCTGTCCACCATCTACAAGGCACAAGTCAGGACTGTGATGGAATAGTCCCATTTGTCTGCATGGATGCAGCTCCAACAACACTAAAGAAGTTTGACACCATCTAGGCCAAAGCAGCCTGTTTGATCAGTACCCATCCTCTGCCTGAAACATTCACTCCTTCTACCACAATGGCAGCAGTGTGTACCACCGCAGAGACTGCAGCGGTTCAAGAAGGCAGCTTGCCACCACATTCTCAGGAGCAACTAGGGATGGGCAATAAATGCTGGCCCAGCCAGCAAAGCCCACATCCCGTGAATGAATAAAAAAAAAATTTACAAGATGCATTGCAGGAGCTTGCCCTAGCTGCTTCAACAACACCTTCCAAACCCACGACCTCTATCCCTTGGAAGGACAAGGGCAGCAGAGACATGGGAACACCATCACCTGCTACTTCCTGTCCAAACCACACGCCATCCTGATTTGGAAATATATCGCCGTTCCTTCCCTATCGCTAGGTCAAAATCTTGGAACTCCCGTCCTAACAGTGACTGCAGACTTCAAGAAGGCAGCTCACCACCTCATTCTCAAGGGCAACTAGGGATGGGCAATAAATGTTGGGCAATCCAGCTGTGCTCACAGCCTATGAATGAATAAGAGAAGTATTTGGCTGAGTGAAACAGTAACAAGACAACAGGCAAATGAAAGAAATAGGCCACATTTCATTCTTTTTGTTTGTAGCCAAGCTCCAGCTCCCACAACTCTCAAGAAGGTGGACACCAACCAGGACAAAGCAGCCCACTTGATTGGCACCCCATCCACAAACATTCACTCCCTCCACCACCGACACACAGTGACATCAGTGTGTACCATCTACAAGATGCACTGCAGGAATTCATCAAGGTTCCTTTGACAGCACCATCCAAATCCATGACCACAACCATCTAGAAGGACAAGGGCAGTAGATAGATGGGAACACCACCAACTGGAAGTTCACCTCCAAGTCCCTCACCATCCTGACTTGGAAATATATCACCGTTCCTTCACTATCGCTGGGTCAGAATCCTGGAACTCCCTCCCTAACAGCACTGTGGGTATACCTACACCACAGGGACTGCAGCGGCTGAAGAAGGCAGCTCACCACCACCTTCTCAAGGGTAATTAGAGATGGGCAATAAATGCTGGCCCAGCCAGCGAAGCTCACATCCCGTGAATGAATTAAAAAAGAAACAAAGGCAGCGATCTGGTATTACTTAGAGCATCAGAAGGGCACACCAAATGCATCACAGTTCAGTTCTGTCCCTTCCCCACAAGGTTCTTCCATCCTTCCTTCATTTTGTCCATTGTTCCTTCCATCATTCCTCACTTTCTCCTTTCTTCCTCTTTCTTTCCTCTCTCTACCCTTTTGTGATTCCTTTCTATCAACAATTCTCATTTCACCACCCTTATTTTCTCTTTGTCTACGTCATTATCCCACTCTTATCTACTGTTAACCTGATGTTAAACTCAACCAGAATTCCATATCACAATCTAACCAGAACTTGTTCTTTCATCTTTCGGTTGTTATATACTTTCAGTTAAGAATCATTGTCCCCGGGGGAGAGACTACACTCAGCTCAGAGTTCATTTCAGTGCAATTTCAATTCCAAGAATGTTGGACTGTAGTGAGTGTATGGAACACCTCTAAAACACAGGAGGCTAACTGGTTGAATATTTAAGCAATTTAAAATACTTGACATTTCAATAATAATTTATAGATGAAAGGAATGAATTATTTATCAGACCTAAATGTTTTATCAGACAAAGAAAGAGAAGTGTTTCAATCAACAAGGACAAAGTTAAGTTGATTCACAGTCTCTTTGATGTTGCACTTATATTTTACAGAGGTTACTGGAGATATGAAGTTCTCTCTGTGGCTCGGCTGACAGCTCATCTGGTTAATCCAGTCTATAAATGGCCATAAAACACTGGATAACCCCAATCCCCTCACTACCTGGAAGCAGATCTCAGTTGTGCTGATAACGATGAGTTGATCTCAGTGTCCCTGAGCTACCAGTAAGGCCTCATTACAACAATGGCAGTTGTTGTTCAGTGGGTTGCATTCTCTTGACTTTGAGTCAGAAGGTGGTAGGATCAAGACCCAGTCCAGAGGCATGACAACAAAATCTGTCTGCTGATGCTTAAAGGTGCTCTATCCTGGGGAGAATGAGGATTGGAACATTTTGAGGAAAAATCAGGCAGGGCGATCATGTACCAGAAATGGCAAGACACTTGAATTTTCTATTCATTGAAATTAATGGGTGGGAAAATCACTATGCACAAGTGCTTTTCCCTGCTTTTGAGGTGGGAAGTTTTTCCTTCACTGATCAAGATGGAATTTGCCAAAACAACTGCTTAGGTGTAGAGGCAGGGGATTCAGGAGACCTATCCTTTCTAAGCAGAGCCAGCACATCTGCCAACCAGGGTTAAACAGGAAGGAAGAAAGAATAATGAGGTGAGATCGTAGAGTCATTGAAAGATACAGCATGGGAGGAGGCTATTCGGTCCATCGTGCCAGTGCCAAATCTTTGGTGGAACTATCCAACCAGTCCTGCTCCCAGCCTTCCCCCAGTCGCAGGCTTTTTCAATCCTGTTAAGTTTTCGCAGGAGCCAGAGCGACCATCCTATATCTTTGCTTTCCACATTGCATTTTATCACCTGTCAACACGGAGAGAGAGAAATGAAAAGCTTCCAGCTGCCCTACAGACACAGGATGTCTGACCTGATTCATCAACAAACCATTTGTCCAGCTGAAAAAATTCACTTCAATTTCACAACAGCCCAGCTGAGAATTGATGAAAAGTAGAATTGTATTTATGGGGGGTACAATGGTTTTCTTACTGGACTGGGTAATCCAGAGAATGTGAGTTCAAATCCCATCAGCGCAGTTTGAGAATTTGAAGCTGGAAATAAAAAGCTGATATGTGTAGAAGAAACTCCAAAACTGTCGGATTATTGTAAACACCCAATGATTTACCAATGTCCCTTTCAGGAAGGAAACCTGTGTCCTTACCCAGGCATTGAGTACCAGAGTAAGCAGGTCATGTTGAACTTGTATACAACACTTGTTAGGCCTTATTTGAAGTATTGAGTCCAGTTCTGGGCACCACACTTGAGGAAGGATGTGAAGGCATTGGAGAGAGTACAAGGTTGATTCCTGGGATGAAGAAATGTAGCTATGAGGAAAGATTGGAGAGGTTGGGACTGTTTTTCTTGGAGAATAGAAGGCTGAGAGGAGACTTGAGAGAGGTATTCAAGATCCTGAGCAGTATGGATAGGATAAATAGTGAGAAACTGTTCCCACTCAAGAGAGCATTAAGGGGAAGCGATGGTGTAGTGGTATTGTTGCTGGACTGGTATTCCAGAGACCCCGGGTAACGCTCTGGAGACATGGCTTTCAATCCCACCACAGTAGATGGGGGAATTTGAATTCGATAAAAATCTGGAATTAAAAGTCTAATGATGACCATTGTCAAATGCTGTAAAAACCCACCTGGTTCACTAATACTTTTTAGGGAAGGAAATCTGTCATCCTTACCTGGTTGACTCTTAAATGGTCTAGCAAGCCAGTAGTTGTAACAAACTGCTACAAAGTCACAAAAAAGGAATGAAACCAGAAGGACCACCCGGCATCAACCTAGCCACCGAAAACAGCAACAGCAATCTCAGCCCTGTTGACCCTGCAAAGTCCTCCTTACTAACATCTGGGGGCTTGTGCCAAAATTGGGAGAGCTGTCTCACAGACTAGTCAAGCAACAGCCTGACATAGTCATCCTCACGGAATCACCTTACAGATAATGTCCCAGACACCACCATCACCATCCCTGGGTATGACCTGTCCCACCGGCAGAACAGGCCCAGCAGAGGTGGTGGCACAGTGGTATACAGTCAGGCAGGATTTGTCCTGGGAGTCATCAAAATTGACTGTGGACACCATGAAGTCTCATGGCATCAGATCAAACATGGGCAAGGAAACCTCCTGCTGATTACCACGTACTGCCCTCCCTCAGCTGATGAATCAGTGCTCCTCCATGTTGAACATCACTTGGAGGAAGCACTGAGGGTGGCAAGGGTGCAGAATGTACTCTGGGTGGGGGACTTCAATGTCCTTCACCAAGAGCAGCTTGGTAGCACCACTACTGACCGAGTTGGCTGAGTCCTAAAGGACATAACTGCTAGACTGGGTCTATGGCAAGTGGCGAGGGAACCAGCAAGAGGGAAAAACATACTTGACCTCATTCTCACCAACCTGCCTGCCGCAGATGGATCTGTCCATGACAGTATCAGTAAGAGTGACCACCGCCGAGTCATTGTGGAGACGAAATCCCGGCTTCACATTGAGGATACCCTCCATCATGTTGTGTGGCGCTACCACCGTGCTAAATGGGATAGATTTTGAACAGATCTAGCAACTCAAGACTGGGCATCCATGAGGCACTGTGGGCCATCAGCAGCGGCAGAATTATACTTGAACACAATCTGTTACCTCATGGCCTGACATATCCCCCACTCTACCATTACCATCGAGCCAGGGGATCAACCCTGGTTCAATGAAGAGTGCAGGAGGGCATGTCAGGAGCAGCACCAGGCATACCTGAAAATGAGGTGTCAACCTGGTGAAGTATAACACAGAACTACTTATGTGCCAAACAGCATTAGTAGCAAATGATAGACAGAGCTAAGTGATCCTACAACCAACGGATCAGACCTAAGCTCTGCAGTCCTGCCACATCCAGTTGTGAATGGTGTTGGACAATTAAACAACTCACTGGTGGAGGAGGCTCCACAAATATCCCCAACCTCAATGATGGGGGAGCCCAGCACATCAGTGCAAAAGGTAAGGCTGAAGCATTCGCAACAATCTTCAGCCAGAAGTGTTAAATGGGTCTTAACTCCTCCCGAGGTCCCCAGCATCACAGATGCCAACCTTCAGCCAATTCAATTCACTCCAAGTGATATCAAGAAACGGCCGAAGGCACTGGATACTGCAAAGGCTATGGGCCCTGACAATATTCCGGCAATAGTACTGAAGACTTCTGCTCCAGAACCTGTTGGGCCCCTAGCCAAGCTGTTCCAGTGCAGCTACAACACTGGCATCTACCCGGCTATGTGGAAAATTTCCCAGGTATGTCCTGTACACAAAAAGCAGGACAAATCCAACCCGGCCAAATACTGCCCCATCAGTCTACTCTCGATCGTCAGTAATGGAAGTCTACACAGATGCTTTCAGAACTGTTGAGTTTTTCCAGCATTTTCTGTTTTTGCTTCAGATTTCCAGCATCCGCAGTATTTTGCTTTTATGCCCAGGTTGAAAATGGATAAAAAAGAAATCCATTCTCGCTAGTGGCAGCACTGGTGGGACAGACTGCAGGCATTGCGAGGAAAAGAGGAATTGTGTGCAGAAGATTCATTGGCAGGAGGAAAGAGGTCAGGGATGGGGATTGAGGACTGCGAGTACGATATCACAAATGGACCCAATCCTCCAGATTCCAAAGTACATCTTCTGAAATCATGCCCAATATGGTGGCAGCAATGATCCTGTGGGTAGTGTTCACCCCTCAGTCAGAAAGTTCATGCCCCACTCCCAGTGCAATACTGCAGGTGCACTACATTGTAGGTCTATTGTGACTGGCTAAGGAAAGGTTGTAGAGACATAGATTTGTCTGAACAATAACTAGTTTATTGAGTCACTATTTGCAGGTATACAAGACTGCAGGTGTTACTCAGTCTTAAGCCATGAGCTTTCTCCACCCGGGGTCCTAGTCATGTGACTTTCTCTACATCATCATGTGGGTGGTACTGTTTCCCACACATTAACCCTTTCAGCCCTGAACAGCCTAATACTGCATCTCCCCCTATGTCTTTGTTCAAATATATTTTACATTTATATTTACATACTACCCCTCCTCCCCCCAACTCTCTGAGTTCATTGGTTTAATTGGTCTGGAGGTTACATGACTCTATCTAATCATGTCCTTGTGAGGCTTGGAAGATAGGTGGGCTCCCCTTAAACTTCTTTGCTATGACTTGGTGGGTCTTTCGGAAAGAGTTACAGTATCTGGTGCATTGTCAGTTTGCCTTTCAACATCTAGTTCCCCCAAATGTGTAATGGAAGGTTCTCTCAGAAGAATGAGGATAAGATTTCTCCTGTTCCTCCATATTGTGCCTTCTGGGGTATGTATCAAATTAGATCATTGTTGATTGCCATCCCTTTGAAGAATGACTCCTCCTCTGCCAAGGTCTCTTATCAGGCCTTGTCTCCTTTGTTCAGCCTGGACAGGGTTCTGGTACAATGTCTCCTATTGTAAGTGGAGCCCTGTTGTTTTCTGTAGGACTGTTTTCAGTCCTGAACCTTCTGATAGTCCTGGACTGCTAACTCTGGGATTAATTTCTTGGGTAGCATGGGAAGCTATGTTCAAAGCTTCCTGCCCATCAGCAGTTCAGAAAGTGTCAATCTACATTGCAGGGGAGTACACTTGTATGTTCAAAGTGCTATTGGAAAACCCTTGTTCTTCTTCAAGAGGATTTTAATAGTGCAGATGCCCCTTTCCACCTCACTGTTAGATTAGGGAACTGGTAATGTGTTGACACCCATAGTTCTCAGTGAAATGGGTGAAGTAGCTGTTGGCGAATTGCAGGCTGTTGTCAGACACCACCTGGTCTGGAATGCCAGGTGTTGCAAAAACTTCTTTCAATGACCTAATGACCAACTCTGTGGTCGCTGTGGGTAAACACTTCACCTTGATCCACCTGGAGAAGTAGTCGACAATGATGAGGGAGGATTTGCCATTGTACATGAATAGATCCATTCCCAAACGTTCTCATGGTCTGGTAGGGAACTGAGTGGGGATAAGAGGTTCCCTCTGGACTGGTTTGTGCAGTGTGATGTGCACACCAGATTGTGTCCCCGAGGCTAAAGCTAGATCCCACCGAGATGTGTGTCTCTGCGCCGGTGGAGGGTGTGGGTGAGCGCTGTGACAGGACTTCAGGGAGGGTGCCTTTAGATTCATCTTCAGATGTTTCTTTGGGGCTTGATTAGAGGCCCTGGGTCATGGACTCCATCAGCTGTTTCCCAGATGTGCCTGCGAGAGCAACGGGAGATAATTGGTGCATGGCAGTGGCCTGTGAAACAGGACATGTCACTCACCGCACGGTTGTCTGATGGATGTTGCACTGCTGGATCCTCACCTGGTAGAGATTCACCGACCTCACCATCAGCACAGGACTGATCCAGATCCTCGCTGGCCAGCTGGATGGCTCTGTTTTCAAAGTCCCTGAGGTCCTTGATTTCAGGTATTCCTTCATTGATTTGCGACCCCTCCCTGTTGTTGTGTGCCAGCTTGTTCTGCATGAATAGAGATGGAGAAAGTGTAAGATGATAAGTACGCCTGGCATGTGTGGGTGGTGAGTGGTCCCATGGATGGGATGAGGACAATGATGATGAGAGTGAGAGAATGAATGGTGATGTCCCTTGAACTGGCAGAGTGAGTGTGTGATAGGTTTGTGAGTGTGTGAGTTGAGAGTGATGAGAAGAGTGACTTACCCTGGCGGAATGGATGTTGTGTGAGGCAAGGGAGGAGATTGCAGGGGCTCTGACACTAATTTTCAAATCCTCTCTGGCTACTGGAGAGGTGCCAGAGGATTGGAGGACAGTGAATTTGGTACCATTATTCAAGAAGGGTAGTAGGGATACATCAGATAATTACAGGCCAGTGAGTCTAACATCAGTGGTCAGGAAACTATTGGAAAAAATTCAGAGGGACAGGATTAATCTCCACTTGGAGAGGCAGGAATTAATCAGGGATGGTCAGCATGGGTTTGTCAGGAGGAGATCATATCTAATAAATTTGATTGAATTTTTCGAGGAGGTGACTAGTTGTGTAGATGAGGGTAGTACAGTTGATGTAGTCTACACAGACTTCAGTAAGGCTTTGACAAGGCTTTGCATGGGACACTGGTCAAGAAGGTAAGAACACATGGGATCCAGAGCAATTTGGCAAATTGGATCCAAAATTGGCTTAGTGGCAGGAGGCAGAGGGTGATGGTCGAAAGTTGTTTTTGCAATTGGAAGCCTCTGATGAATGATTTACCACAGGGATCGGTGCTGGGACCTTTGCTGCTTGTAGTGTACATTAACGATTTAGACGTGAATACAGGAGTAAGTTTGCAGATGACATGAAAATTGAAGGAAAGACTTAGATTACAGGATGATATAGATGGGCCAGTAAGATGGGCAGAGCAGTGGCAAATGGTATTTAATCTTCAGAAATGTGAGGTGATGCATTTTGGGAGGACTAACACAGCAAGGGAATATACAATGAATGGTAGGACCCGAGCAAGTACAGAGGATCAGAGGGACTTTGTTGTACATGTCCATAGATCCCTGAAGGCAGCAGGATAGGTAGATAAGGTGGTTAAGAAGGCATATGGGATACTTGCCATTATTAGTCAAGGCACTAAATACAAGAGCAGGGAGGTTATGATCGAGCTGTATAAAGCGTTAGTTAGGCCACAGCTGCTGTACTGTGTGCAGTTCTGGTCACCCATTATAGGAAGGATGTGATTGCACTGGAGAGGATACAGAGGAGATTCACCAGGATGTTGCCTGGGCTGGAGCATTTCAGCTATGAAGAGAGGCTGGATAGGCTAGGGTTGTTTTCCTTAGAGCAGAGAAGGCTGAGGGGGAACCTGATTATACAAAATTACAAGGGGCATAGATCGGGTAGATAGGAAGAAACTTTTCCCCTTAGCAGACGTGTCAATAACCAGTGGGCATAGATTTAAGGTAAGGGGCAGGAGGTTTAGAGGGGATTTCAGGAAAATATTTTTCCCCCAGAGGGTGGTTGGAATCTGGAACTCACTGCCTGAGGGGGTGGTAGAGGAAGGAACCCTCACAACATTTAAGAATTATTGCGATGAGCACTTGAAACACCACAACACACAGGGCTACGGGCCAAGTGCTGGAAAATGGGGTTAGAATAGATAGGTGCTTGATGGCCGGTGTGGACATGATGGGCCGAAGGGCCTGTTTCTGTGCTGTATAACTCTATGACTCTATTATTCATCCTCTTGCGGCACTGGGTGGCTGTTCTCTTTTGAAGGGTGTTGGCGTTGAGCTGCCACCCAAGCCGGGTTGGTTACGCCGCTGCCCATACTGTGGCCAGAGCGGGGGCAGAGGACTCCATGGCATCCAAAAGGCATTCCAGCGACATGTCGCTGAACCTGGGGCTGCAGTCCTTTTGCCTTTCATGGACATCTTGCCTGCAGCAGCTGTGAGCTGGAAGCGCTGGGACGTGTGTGCGCAGCTGGACTTTAAACATGAGGCTGGTGTGATGAAGTGTAGAGGTGATGGTGGGTGGGCGAATGAGAGCCTGCCTGCCATGGAAAGGCATGTTTCCAGGGAATGCATAAATAATGTGGCAGGTTTTGGACGATACAGTGTGAAAAGCCGCCATTGCAGCCGACAGGTGAAACGCCATTTCACCCGCCGGCTACCTCACTTAGCGCAAATCTGGGACGATTCCACCCAATATGTCCACAGTTATTTGTAGCTTACCCTGGATATACACTGTCTCATAGGAGAAATGCATCAGCCACAAGCAGAAGCTCTGGATTCTCGGGGGCATTCTGACGAGTTCCTTTCTGTCCATGGTCGGTGGTCTGTCTCGATGAATACTTTCAGCCCGATGTTATAGTTGGCACATTTCTCACAAGCCCACGTGAATGCGTGAGTCTCCTTCTCTACAATTGTATACCTCAGTTCTGTGTCAGATAGCACCCGAGACACGCAATAGGTTGGTCGGTGACACCCACTCTGTTGCTTTTGAAACAGGATTGCCCATTGCCCTGTGGAGGAGGCATCAGCTGCGATTGCGGTCGGTAGGGTTGGGTTATAGTGAGCCAGGATATCTGGTGGGAGCAGCATGTCCTTAATCTGTCAGAATGCTTCCTCATGGTGTGCATCCCAACAACATGCTTACAGCCTCTTCAGTAGGTGCCCCAAGGACTCTGTGACTTGCACTAGGTTTGGCAGGAATTTTGCCAGCTCATGTACCATCCCCAGGAATCGTTGAAGACCTGGAATGAGTGACAGGGTCTGAAATTCACTGATAGCCCTTGTTCTGTGTGGGTCTGCCGTTTTACCTTTGCTGCTCCCCACGTGGCCTAAAAATCGAACAGACGTTTCAGAGAATTCACACTTATCATTAAGAGTCAGTCCTGTCTCCTGCAGACGGTTCAAGACGGCTTTAAGTCTCAGGTCATGTTCTTCGACAGTTGCTCTGTGGACAAGGTGCCATCTGTGTGGCAGATTGCGCCTTTCAGGCCTTGCATGATCAGACATGGCTCACTGAAACATTTTGGATGCCGAGGCTGTGCCAAACGGCAAATGGTGGAATCAAAATCTGCCGATTGGGGTAATAAAGTTTGTCGATAGTTTGGATTTTTCCTCTGACAGTACCTGCCAAAAGCCGCTGTCGGCATCGAGTTTTGAGAACTTTGTCCTCTTGGACAACTTGGTCAAGCTGTTATCTGCCAAGGATATCGGGTGGATTTCCCTTGTCACAGCCTTGTTGAGTTGTGTCACGTCAACAAAGATGCGAAGGGACCTGTTTGGCTTAGGAACTGGAACCATTCTGGAGCACCATTTTATCGGCTTAGTGATGGGAGAGATGACTCCCACCTTGAACACCTCTTTAAGTTGCAGTTGGACCTGTTTCATGAGTGGGTGTGGTATCTTCCTTGATGTGAAAAGACACAGAAGTTTAACATCTTTTCTCAGCTCAGTGAATAGTTTTGGAAAATCCTTTATGAAGTCACACTCAGATCCTTGCCAGTTGATCTCCTCGATCTAGGCTATTTGACTCAGAAGAGAGAATTCCTGGCTGTGAAGCACATATAAGTTTCCCATATCTGTTTGTTCTTATATTGGAGCATTGCTGGTACTGTACCTTTGACCTGGAGCTCGATTCCTCTTGGGTCATATAACTGGGTTGTAGATGGCTGCAGGAAATGTTTTACCTGACATGGTTCTTTATCAGACTTGCTCCTGCATCCAATTTGAAACTAGTGATGTGTCCATTGGCACAAATATCCACATTCCAGAACGTGTATCTTGGATCTTTGATCTTGCCTAGGAAACATTGTTGTTCCTCTTCTTGCTGAGACTCCTCTATTTCATTGATAACCTTGTATGTGAAGATTCTCCTGTTATCCTCTGTATATCGAGAGGTTTTGGTTCTGCACATCTTTCCAAAGTGTCCAAACCTTTTACAATGAACGCATTCTGCAATGCTTGCAGGACACTGTTCACACCTGTGGGCTTTTTGATGCCACAGCACTGGTGTGGTTTACTGGCATCATGAGATTTTGTTCCATAAGGTGTCTTTTTCCCTGGAGTGTCTCTGACATTCTTTTGTTTAATAAGCTGCACTGTCACTGGGGGTTTGCTAAGCCATGGTTTGTCTTCCCTTCTTAGTGTGGCTTTGTTTTGTTTGCGTACCTCTGATTATCTGACTAACTGTATCGCCTTCTCCAAAGTTCAGTCTTCTTTGGATTGCAGTATGTCAGAAAGGGTATCATCTGTTACCCTGATTATGATGCAGTCTCGTATTAGCTCAGATTTAAGGTCACCATATTTACAACCTTCAGCCAGCCAATAAACGTCATTGGGCCCTTTTGTTAAACTTTCTAATATCTTGTTATTCTGTTATTTAAAATAATTATCAAAAGCTTTTAAGATCTCTTTGAGTTTGTCTGATATTTCATTAATATCATGTCTTGCTATCATCATCATCACTTGCTCCAGTAGAGTACAATAATGTATTGACTTGTTCAGCCTCTGACATATTGTTTAGTCCAGATGTAATTCTGAATCTTAAATAGCCTTTTCTTTCAAAGTGCCTGATTCTGTGCTTGATTTGGCCTTTCCATGTGCCCACATTTGCAAGGTGAATTTGGAACGCTTAGCTGTTTTAAGGTGGTTGGCCTGGATGTTTTGAACTCCTGTTGCAGTAATGGAGTTTTCTTACACTGATCAGCCTTCGACTGGTACCCGCTGTGGTCATTGACACTTTTTGGTAGTTGTTCCTAAACTTTGCAGAATTTCTAAATAATCACCGGAAGTAATGATTAAGACAAATTCACTGCTTTCCTCCCTTTGGGGAATAATTTTGAGGAGCCGATTTTTTTTTTTCAATTGCAGCTGCGCGTTCGCCGTGTGCAATGACGCCATCCTCAGACCCAGGCTGCGAGCTGTATTCACCCAATGCTCATTGAAATGGGATCTGCCCATTGCTACCTGCTTACTGCAGCATTAGTCTGAAGATTTGGAGCCTTTTCCAAGGTTTGCTCACCCTTCCTTTATCATCGCTAGATTCCTTGACTCTGGTGCTGGATTGGGATTTTTCATGGACGCCACGTGCTATGGTGTAGCCCTTAGTAAGCTGAACAGTTGATTTCTTCCCTGCCGCTCAGCCTCGATGTATTTTGTGGAGCTCTGTTGGTGATTTTCAACTGTCTCACCAAAGTCTTCAGCTCTGGCACCATGTTTTAGGTCAGACTTGCAAATTGTTTTTTAAAAGTTGCTCTTTGGAGATTTTGGGGTCCATCAAGTTGTACATTGGTTGGGACTGGCTGAAGAACAGTTGTAGAGACATAGATTTATCTGAACAATAACTGGTTTATTAGATGAACATAAGTATTTACAGATATACAAGACTACAGGTGTTACTCAGTCCAAGCCATAAGCCTTCTCCTCTCTACATCGTCTTGTGGGCAGTACTGTTCCTCCAGTACCACACATTAACCCTGTCAGCCCTGAACATCCTAATACTACACAGTACATTTTTGGGGGCGCTGAGGTCCTCCCTTAATGGAAGGTTCCATAACACTTTGCAGTGAACAGCAGGGGAGTTCTCCCTGTGTCCTAACTCAGGCTAATATTTATTCCCTCAGCTGGTTATTATATTCAAGATAGCCAGGTGGTGAAGGTAGAGTTAGAGCTGAGGAGTTACACCCATATCTTTTATTTAGCGAGATGCAAATTACAAACCTGCACCTCCAAACCCAACAATCACAGTTTCAGTCTATCCTTCAATTCTCAGTTAACACCCACCATTTAAATACAATTAATACACGATTAACATCAACATATTAGAAAAACGGATTACCTGGGCATTTATCTCATTGTTTTTTGTGAGATCTTGCCGTTTGCAAATTGACTGCCATGTTTCCAGCAATATAACAGTGACTACACTTCAAAAGTGACTAATTGGCTGTTAACTGTTTTGGGATGTCCTGGGCCTATGAAAGACGAGTTCTTGCTATCTTTACATCTTTCTCTGAGGCGGCTCTGAATTGTCAGCTCAGTAAACTGGTATTGATGTCACAAGTCCAATGCCACCGTGTGTACTGTACACACAGCCTGCCATGAACTTCAGAGAAAATGTCAATGAACATAGAACCACAGACTTTTAAAGCCCAGAAGTCAGGTATTCAGCACATCATGTCTGTGCCAGCTCTTTGCCAGGTTAATCACTAACTCAGCCTATCCCCATAGCCCTGTATGAATCACAAACTAATCCAACAGCCCTGCTCTCTCCCCATAGCCTTCAATAAATCCCAAACTAATCCCATAGCCCTGTATCAATCCAAATCCAGTCCCACTGCCCTATGGACGATCATCATATACCACAGGTACAGTGTCTTAAAACTGGAAACCTCTGGGCCGACGCTGTGCCGGATTTCAGATCTGGCTGGATTTTGGTCAGGCGGTTCAGGTCAAGTAGGGTTGGCTGGGGTCAAGGGTCACTGGAATAGACCGATGCCCAAGTGGCGAGGGGGACAACTAATCAGGTGCCACACTATGCCAATGCAGCGCCTAGCAGAACTGCAATTGTCATGAAGCTATTAATATACATAATATTATTGGAAAATATTTTTATTTTAAAATAGAGGTTTAGTGTGTGGGTGTGTCTTAATTGGATTAAAGCCAGCTAGTCTGGGTGCTTTGTTATGTACTAGTTTTGATATGTAAGAGAGATAGCTTGCATTTGCATTTTTGAATAGAGCATTCAAAAAGTGTGGTGAAAACTGATGCCTATCCAGCAGATACCAAGCCATATGTTTATATGACTAATAAAATTGGTATGTGAAAGTGGTTTTATTGTTAGAGAGGTTTAGTTCAGAGGTTGATGATGCAATGAGAATTTACATTCAATGAGGGTGGTAGGTATAACTTCAGCAGTTTGTGTGTGTAGAGCAGAGGCAATGTGAGATTAAAAGGCAGCTATAAGCCTCTAACTGTCTCCACAGGAACTAAGGTGAAAGAGACCTCATTTTGAATTTGTAAGGTGAAAAAGCTTTGCCTGGTGTCTGGTGTTAAGTCTATGGGTTGCTGTTGACTTAATGGAGATTAGTTTGGGGATTTGTTAAAAGTTATGATAATACTAATTTGTAGCCATGTGTATACATATTTTAACCTGTGTAAATTAATAAAATGTTTCATTTAGTTTAATGTAAAACCTCGAGAACTGGTGGTCTGATTCCTGAATTTAGAGTCGCATTTCAAACATAACACTTAAAATTATAGGTTATGACAGTTGCTTAAAGTTTCCCTCTGGGAATTTTAAATAACTCCGCTTTACCAACTTCATCGGTTATAACATCATAAAGTTAGTCTTTTTTTTATTTTACTCAATTAAAATTGATGCATGGCACATTCAAAAAATGCCCAATTCTTGGACGTCTCTGGTTTTTGGACAGCTGGAAATGAGACACTGTAGTAATTTACAGATATGGGACTACTTGTATTTGTAACTGAATAACAATTCTAATCCAGAAAATGAGTCTATCACATCACTCCCAGTGGGCACATGTGCTGACAGTTGAATGTGGACTCGTGGTGAATATATGGTTTGCTGTGAGATGGTGCAGCTGTCAGAGAGTGGAATAGACAGTCAACATGAACTCACCTAAACAGAAATCTGACAGAGATCTGTGTGGGTGAGTGCACACACCAGGCTTGCCATTGCCAGACCCTGTTCTACTGCTTGCGCCAACTCATACCTGACCCATGCCAAATTCAAATGCCTGAACCTACTGCCAAAAGATACATTGTGGAGGTGTTGTATCACAACTAGAGCACCATCTGTAGCTGGGGTGGAAGTGCCCAAGAGAGCTCCATTCCAGAATAAGGCAATATTGTGTAAAATGGAATGATAGGGATATCCTTCCAGAGCTAATGGGTAGTTCCAGGAATCTCAGACTAAGGAATAAAAATCCTGAAATAATGCTGTAGGATATTATTGCTTATTGCAATTCCTTCAGCTGCCTCAGTCTTTAAGTATTGGCATTCAATCCCTAAACCTCTCAATTCTCTCTTCCCCTTCAAGATGCTTCTTTAGACCTAATGTCTCAATTAAAATAATAGACACATGCCAACAGGTATATAACACATAGAACAATGATCCCAGAGATTAGAGTTAAATTTCATTACCACCATGACATTAACCAAGCCCACCCTGTCCAACAATCATACTGTGCACAGTTGGATATATTGTCATTATTTCCACCTTTACAAAATTAACATGTCTAAATTTTCCAGGTGAGTTCAACTCAGTTATAATCGAGAGCAGTTTCCGTTATTTAAAATCGCTACTAGATCTCAGACCATGTGCAACTTCAGTGAATCACAGATAGTGTAGAGGGCGCTTTTCTCTGTAAAGTATCTAATCCCGTGCTGTAACTGTACTGGGAGTGTTTCATGGGGACAGTGTAGAGGGAGCTTTACTCTGTATCTAACCCCGAGCTGTACCTGTCCTAAGAGTGTTTGATGGGGACAGTGTTGAGGGAACTTTACTCTGTATCTAACCCCGTGCTGTACCTGTCCTGGGAGTGTTTGATGTCAACATCAGAAAGTTTCCAAATTTAGAAAGTGTTCTATTCCCCAAGGCTCACCTTGATGAACACAAAAATTCATCACAAAAAAGCCATCAATTGAGCAACAAAACAGTGATAAAGTCAGACAGAATCTCCTTGTAAAGCCTTCCTGTATTTTGAATATTTAAGTCGATGAAATTCATTTACATTTCCTTCAGCATTGAGATATTTGAAGTCTGACTGTACTGACGCTAATGGAGGAATATGCACAATATAACTCATCTTGTTTTAATCAGCGTTAGTCATGCACTGGGCGAAGGGTGAGAAACAGAAATACGATTTGACGTTGATTGTTACTCATTCTTATAATCATGGGCTTTGTGTCGTTGCAGTCTCAGAGCTGTGATGGCATTGTGGTCTCAACACTCCACCAAGAGCTACCATTGAAATCATTCCAGTCACCATACTGGATGCACAGACATTCAATGACATTTATTGAACAATCTTTTCTCACAACTGACGCTTGCTGAATAACACTGAAAATATTAATCATGAATTTTTGAGTGCAAAAGGTGTCATCATCAAACACTCCCAGGACAGGTACAGCATGGGGTTAGATACAGAGTAAAGCTCCCTCTACACTGACCCCATCAAACACTCCCAGGACAGGTACAGCACGGGGTTAGATACAGAGTAAATCTCCCTCTACACTGTCCCCATCAAACACTCCCAGGACAGGTACAGCACGGGGTTAGATACAGAGTAAAGTTCCCTCTACACTGTCCCCATTAAACACTCCCAGGACAGGTACAGCACGGGGTTAGATACAGAGTAAAACCCTCTACACTGTCCCCATCAAACACTCCCAGGACAGGTACAGTATGGGGTTAGATACAGAGTAAAGCTCCCTCTACACTGTCCCATCAAACACTCCCAGGACAGGTACAGCACGGGGTTAGATACAGAGTAAAGATCCCTCTACACTGTCCCCATCAAACACTCCCAGGACAGGTACAGCACGGGGTTAGATACAGAGTAAATCTCCCTCTACACCGTCCCCATCAAACACACCCAGGACAGGTACAGCACGGGGTTAGATACAGCGTAAAGCTCCCTCTACACCGTCCCCATCAAACACTCCCAGGGCAGGTACAGCACGGGGTTAGATACAGAGTAAAGCTCCCTCTACACTGTCCCCATCAAACACTCCCAGGACAGGTACAGCACGGGGTTAGATACAGAGTAAAGCTCCCTCTACACTGTCCTCATCAAACACTCCCAGGACAGGTACAGCACGGGGTTAGATACAGAGTAAAGCTCCCTCTATACCGTCCCCATCAAACACTCTCAGGACAGGTACAGCACGGGGTTAGATACAGAGTAAATCTCCCTCTACGCTGTCCCCATCAAACACTCCCAGGACAGGTACAGCACGGGGTTAGATACAGAGTAAATCTCCCTCTACACTGTCCCCATCAAACACTCCCAGGACAGGTACAGCACGGGGTTAGATACAGAGTAAAGCTCCCTCTACACTGTCCCCATCAAACACTCCCAGGACAGGTACAGCACGGGGTTAGATACAGAGTAAAGCACCCTCTACACTGTCCCCATCAAACACTCCCAGGACAGGTACAGCACAAGGTTAGATACAGAGTAAAGCTCCCTCTACACTATCTGCATCAAACACTCCCAGGACAGGTACAGCACGGGGTTAGATACAGAGTAAAGCCCCCTCTACACCGTCCCCATCAAACACTCCCAGGACGGGTACAACATGGGGTTAGATACAGAGTAAAGCTCCCGTTACAGTATCTCATTAACGTGCTTCTGTTGCATACATCATATCAGAATCTCACCTTTGTACCAAAGTGACATTTCCACCACTTGTGCAGATTGTAATTGTGGACCTTTGCAGTGATTTTTAACAGTTTGGCAATGATGCCACTAAATAATATGGATACAAGAATTTAGGTTGCAATGCAATAATTGCACACTGACCCTTTGCAGCTGGGCTGGTTCAGGAGGCTGCCAACCTCTTAGTTTTAGCTGGAATTGGGCTCAGGACCTGAGGTGAAAGGCCAATGTTTAGAATTACATAGAATGTACATCAGAGAAACTGGCCACTCAGTATAACTGGCTCGTGTCAATACTCAACATCCTGCAACTCCCCTTTGTCTAACCCCACCACCATATCCTACTCTTCCTTTCTCACTCACAAAAATATCCAGCTTCCGTTCAATGTACCTCTGAATCTGTATCAACTACTCCCTGTAGCAAGTTTCCCATTTCCATCACTCTCTGAGTAAAGGACCTTTTCCCGAATTCCCTGTTGAATTTATTCGTGCCTACCTTATGTTAATAGCCCCTTGTTCTGGACTTGCCTACAAGTGGAAACACCTTCTCTACATATCAAACCTCCGCAGTATTGCAAAGACCTAAGGTTTTCTCATGAGTATAACATCTCAGTTCTGGTGGCATCCTTGGAAATCTTTCTTTTGCAACTTCTCACATGCCTCTATAATCCTTTTTTGTGATAAGGGGACTAGAACTGTGCACCGTACTCCGTGTGATCTAACCATTGTTTAACACAAATTTAACATAGCTCAGCTTTTCAAATCAATTCCATTGTCCCACCATGTCCTCAGCAACTACTGCTCATTCCCCAATTCTTCCGTTTGAACAAGCCACCATTTTTGTTACAACATATACAAAAATTTTACAGTCTTTCCTCTTCTGTACCAGCAACATTATATCTGTATTTATTTTTAGAATCTTTCAGCTGTAATCTGAAGCGTTGATGATTATCTGATTTCTCCCCACTCTCACTGAAATATTCATGTCGTGTTTGCTGTGGTTCATCTGGATAATTCTATTTTTGTTGCTCAGCAGTTTCTGGTTTGTCGGTGCAGTCAGACAACAGGACATGTCGAATTCACTTAAAGGCAGAGTGAACAGATCACCTCTCATTTTTTTTAAATTCTCGAGAATATAGGCTTAGTTTACTTAATCTCCCCCCATAAAACAATCCCCTCATCCCAGGGATCAGTCTAGTGAACCTTTGTTGAACTCCCTCCAATGCAAGTATATCCTTTATTAGGCAAAGAGTACAAAACCACACACAATATTCTGGGTTTGGTCTCTGTATAGCTATAGTATGTATCTTTTACTCCTATGCTGCAATCCCTTTGAAATAAAGGATAATTTGCCGTTTGCCTTCCTAATTATTTGCTGTACCTGCATGATTGCTTTCTGTGATTTGTGTACAAAGACATGCAAATCCCTATGAATAGTAACATTTCCCAGTTTCTAACCAATTAAAAAATATTCTGTTTCTCTATTTTTCCCACCAAAGACATAACTCCGCACCTTGCCACATTATATTTCATTTACCATGTTCTTGCACCCATTCAACCTGTTTATATTCATTTCAGCCTCTTTGTGTCCTCCTCACAGCTTATTTTTCCACCAATCTTTTTGTCATCAGAGAATGTGGATGTGGCACCCTCAGCCCTCTCATCCAATTCATCTTTTCTTCTCTTAGACCGTCCCTCAGGAATGCAGATGACTTCCTTTTAGTTCTGTGTGTTTTATTCTGGGTAACGAGTACGATCTGTGGATTTGATCAGACGTGGGGCAGGTAGGGTTTGAAGGGTTGAGAAGATAAGTTACTTGGGAGACCATGAGTTCCTTCCACTGTTTGGACTTGGCCTCCATGTGTTCCCATTGAAGCCTCGCAAGATACTCTGTGTATTCCCGAATGTTCCATCTCCATTTGGGTCATTGTGGGCCAGGGATTTTCATGAATTGGCAACAATGTTGGATCTCTCAGGGATGTTTTGAGAACATCCTGAAAGTGCTTCCTCTGTCTTCTGGGATTCTCTTGCCACTACGAAGTTTGGAGTAGAGCAGTTATTTCAGGAACAGAATTACCTGGAAAAACTCAGCAGGTCTGGCAGCATTGGCAGAGAAGGGCAAAGTTGATGTTTCGGGTCCTCATGACCCTTCAACAGAACTAAGTAGAAATAGGAAAGGGGTGAAATAGCTTATATTTCATCCCTTTCCTATTTCTACTTAGTTCTGTTGAAGGGTCATGAGGACTCGAAACATCACCTTTGCTCTTCACCGCCGATGCTGCCAGACCTGCTGAGTTTTTCCAAGTATTTCTGTTTTTGTTTTGGAATTCCAGCATCCACAGTTTTTTGTTTTTATCTCAGTTATTTCAGGAGTCTGGTGTCAGGTATGTGAATGACTTGACCCTCCCAGCTAAACTGGTTTCGGGTGATTAGCACCTCGATGCTGGGAATGTTGGTTTGGGAGAGGATGCTGACATTAAATTATTTGCCCGGGCAACAAATCTGAAGGATGTTTTGAGACGCTGTTGGTGGTATTTCTCCAAATGCCTTGAGGTTTCTGTTGTGGATTGTCCAAGTTCCTGAAGCATATAGGGATGTGGGGATCACTGCTGTCCAGTAAACCGTGAACTTAGTCCTGGTCCTTAAATACTCCTTTACTCAACCAGCCGAAGGTAAAGCTGGCTCACTGGAGATAGCAGTGGATTCCATGGTTTATGTCTGCCTTCTTTGAGAGGAGACTCTCAAGCAATTGAAGGTGGCCATGTTTTCCAGGATCTTGCCGTGGATCTTAATCAACCAGATGGATTTTGCCTTGTGGGAGCAGGCTGGGTGGGGGAGGACCTTAATTTTCTGAGTGTTTAAAATAAGGCCCATTCTCTATGCTTCAGTGAAGGAGTCAACAATCAATCTCTGAGTGAGCACATAGACAAACAGTGAAGATCACTGACTGAGCTTGGAGTGACCTTAGTTTTGGAGAAGGTGAATCATTTCCGGTCAGTCCTGTAAATTATCTTGGCCTGCTGTGGGGAGCTAGCTGGAGGCGAGATGCAGAATTGCAGCAAGAACGATGGAGAAGAGAGTTGGTGCAATGACAGAGCCTTGTTTGATTCCAGTCTTCACTGAGATGGGAGTCTGTGAAAGTCCTGTTGGTAAGGATCCTAGCTTACATGTCTTCATGGAGTGGAAGGAAGGTAACAAAGTTCTGGGAGCAGCAAATTTCAGGGGGACTCTCCATAAACTCTCACAAATGGCAGTGTCAAAGGTTTATGTGAGGTTGAAGAAGGTCATGTGCAGCAGTTGGTGCGGCTCCCCACATTCTTACTGGATTTTCTGTGCAGTGAAGATTGTATCCATAATGTGTCTCAGTGGGCAAGAGGTGGTTGAAGAGGATCCTTGCAATGACCTTCCCTGTGGGAGACAGTAGGGAAACTCCCCTATAATTCCCATAATCTGATTTATCTCCCTTCTTGAAGATGTTCACGATCACAGCATGTCTGTGATCCCCTGACATGTGCTCCTCTTCCCAGATGATGGATATGAGGTTGGGCAATTATGCCAGGAATGTATTTCCACAATGCTTTAGGATTTTGGCAGGGATTCTGTCTCCTCCAATGGTTTTGCTATTTCCCAGCTGATGAAAGGAATTTTGAACTTCAGTCTAGGCTGGGGTCTTACCGGGACTGAGTCAGGCTGTGCACTGAGGGATGGATTGAGGACTGTCATTTCAAAGACTGAGTCTCGATTGAGAAGCTCTTCACAATGTTCCCTTCAGCAGATGTTGACTGCCTCTCTGTCCTTGATGAGCTCACTTCTGTTCTTGGCTCTCAGAGGGTAGGCTGTGAGTATCTGGGCCATGGATGGCCTTGATAGCGCTGAAGAACCCACCCATGTCATGGTTGTCTGCAAGCTGTTGGCTTTTGTGCTCTTCCCAGTCACCATTTCTTTCTATACTTGGGTTTTTGGTTGCATTGTTGGTCTCGGATGCCAATTGGTCTGCTGCATTTCTCCTTAAATGTGATGGAGATTCCAGTCTACAAACACTTTGTACTTACACTCAATTAGCTCCCTGTATCATTTGGTCATTCTTCTCAGAGCAGTCTCTGTGTTTCCTGGTAGAGAAGACCGGAACCTCTTACAGTGCTGATTTTGGTGGGCTTTAGAATGGACCAGGCACTGTGGACACAGAGTGACTCCTGTTAGCCGGGAGTCCAGAGGTTGCCTGTGAGGCTCTGACTGAAAAGAGTTGTCTTTGCAGGATCCCTGAGACCTTTGATGTTAATTTTCTTACAGCAACATTTTTGTTCTTGTAGCTCTGTGGGGGCCAGGTTGGTGGAGATAATAGATCAAATTAGGTGGTGATCACTCCAGCAGTTATCAGCACCTCTCATGTTAATTTGCCCTTTCCACTTTCTTTATCGAGTTCTTGGTTACAAGAGCAGAGAGGCCTGGGGATGTTGGTGCACAAATCTTTGTAGGTGACAATACAAGTTAACAAAGCAGTTAATAAAGCATCCAGAATCCTGGGCACTAACAATAGAATACAAAAATCAGCAAGTTATGATAAACTGCTACAGCAAGTCCTTGTTTATTCATTTCCAGTCCTTTTGTTTTAATGCCAGTCAGTGATTGGGGCCCATATTTTTGTTTAGCGTTGTGAGTTTTGTTTTAAAGTCAGTTCTGACGTAGGCTGTGTGACCTGATCAGAGCCATTTTAGAATGGCTTCTGCCACTCCCTGACCTTCCCCCTCACTTCCGACCCTCCAGCTCGTGGCCTCTGCCACTCCGTGACCATCGCTCTTGCTGCTGAACTTCCAGTTTGCAGCTCTTGCGAGTCAAAGCTGCTATCACTGCTTCACGCCACTCATCTTCAAAGTCATTGCTCATAGCGAGGGTTCAGGAGAGTGAAGCAGCGAGCGGGAGAGGCAGTGAGAGGGCCTGAGGGTCGGCAATGACCAGGAGGGCCAGGGAGCAGCAGAGGCCGTGAAGTGGAGGGTTAGTGGCGAGGGGGAGGTTCAAGGAGGGGGCCACAGTATGTGGAGGATGTGAGCTGAGCAGGAGAGGCAGCAAGTGGGAGCCAAGCAGAAAGTTAGCACTTTTTTTATATGCTTAAATTTATTTTAATTTAAAAGTTATTTCATTTACCAATATAGGAATTTAGCAATGTGAAGTATTTCAACTTACGGGGTATAATGTTTTAATGTAATTTCTCTGATCTAAAGGTTCTACAGAACCCAATGACAGCTCTGTTGAGTTAACAGGCAGAATCTTGTGGAGGTGATGGGGTCTTGCCTACCAGCTGGAGAGCCGGTGAGAGACCCATGTTGCGCCCTTTGGGGAGGGCCTGCTGAACCATGAGCCAATCAAACAGTTGAGAGGCCAGTGGCGGCCTTCCCCAGAGATCAGAAGCCCTGGGGCAGAGGCCACGCCCACTGAGAGCTGCCGGCTAATCAGAGGCTGGCAGCACTTTGCCCAGCAGTGCCACAGGGGAGGCAGTGGCTGCTGCCGGAATGACAGCCACCAGAGGCCCAGGATTGCAAAGTGGCCCAGGCACAGGGTCATGGCGGAAGGGGTTTCATGGGGTGGGGGGCGTGAGGCAGGGGAGTTGAAGGGGGCCGACAGCAAAGGCAGGGGGAGCTGCTCTCAGCAACCACCCCCCCCACCCCGCCTCCGCTTCCTAATGTATCAGGCAATGAAGGAGGGCCCCCTCCCCAGGAGACAACAGGCAGTTTGCATAGGTTTATTCTTATGCACACTGCATGGCGACAGGCCTGCCCATCCCTGGGCTAATACCACTGGCGGTGGAATGAGGGCTTTAAGTGGTCATTAATTGTCCACTCGAGAGCCTCATTGGCAGTGGGCCAGGAATGTCAACAACAACCCTTCCTGCACCAGACCTCATTGGGGTGGAGGTGGGAAGGTGGTGGGGTCTCCACCCTTGCACCTGATCAAATACCCGCCACACCCCCAAACGCACCATGAGAGAGAGCAGAAGAATCTGCCCAGTGTTTCAAGTCGAAATGTTGATGAAAGGTCATTGACCTAAAACGTTAACTCTGTTTCTCTCTCCACAGATATCGCCAGGGTATTTCCAGCATTTTCTCCTGTACCACGATAGTTCCAGGGATGAGGGATTACAGTTAAACGGATAGATTGGAGAAGCCAGAGTTGTTCTCCTTTGAGATCGAAAGCCAAGAAGAGATTTAATCAAAGTTTTCAAAGCTATGAAGGGGTTAGATAGAGTAAATAAAGAGAAACTGTTTCCAGTGACTAAAGGGTTACTAACCAGAGGTCACTAACCAGAGGGCCTCGCCTTAAGGAGATTGGCAAAACAACCAGAGGAAATTGTTTTTACACAAGTGGTTAGGATTTGGAAGAAGGTGTCCAAAAGGGCTTCTTCTGTTACAAATTCTTCACGCTTGTTTGTTTTATATCTTCATCCATACTGCTTCTCCCTTTGGGGAATAGTGAAGAAGCGTCGGAAGGATTAGCAGGCTGATTACCAACCAGTTGAACCACACCACACATGATCTTTCCCTGATAGCAAGTTCTGGAGTGGGAATTGAACCCAGAGCTTCCAGCTTTGAGGCAGAGCTGCTACCAACTGAACCACAAGACTGCCATTCACCCTGTGAGGGGATCCAAATAATGCAGGAAGATCTTACACAATCTGAAAGACAGCCTCAAATGCTCCCAGTTGTGTGTTTTGCATGTTCAGGGATCAGGGCCAATGATCTTGTATCATTAAGGATAGATTGTCATCAAATGCCCAACTTCCACTTTAAATTGATGCAATTTAACCCGTGACCTTTTCCACATCGTGATGACATTGAAGGAAACAATGACAGATCTCATTTTTTACTCTGCTTTGGTATTTCTTATCAGCCCCTTCCCCCACTTTCTCCCATTACAGAAAAGTAGAATCACTTCTATCCTTCAAACAACTGAACAGCCATCACCTGCAGCTAAACTGTATGCGAGACACTGAAGAACTGACTGGTTGGGTCATGTGCTCCAGAGTGAAAATTGTATCAGATTCCAACATGCATTGTAGGTGACAGCTGCAGTTACATGATGCATTCATGTGTCATTACACAACGCTGCATTCGATTACCACAAGGTCAATCCTTTGACCTTAATGTTTTGTGAATGATCAGCTTAAACAAGCAGTTCAGCTTGTCTGACTAGGACAGGAATAGGTTTAAAAGACAGGGAGAAAGAAAAAGAAGACATTTGTTTGGATGGAGGATGCTCCCTTGACAGTTCCACAGATAAAGAAGTGTCTCTTCACAGGCTGGCTCTGAGCTGTCCAAACAATGCTCATACACCTTTCCTTTCTACCCAGTTTCCTCAGCTTGAAAAGCCCAGAAACAGATCCTGGCAAAGTTACAGATGGACTTGGCCAGAATGGCCAAGGAATTCTGGAATCATATCCTCCTCCCTAAAACGGCTGGGACATGACTCAAGGCTTCTGGTCCTTTAACCTCACATAAGTTCTTCATGTGTGAATTGTGATGTTCCTGGGGGTTTGCTCCACCGGCACAAGTTGGAATAGGTCCCCCACATACCCTAGCTCCAGATCAGACACCCTGACCCAGATCCCAAACATGGGGCTTACTTATTCTTGTCTCTTTCCCTCCCTTTTTCCTGTCTAATTTCCCTCTTCCCAACCTTTATCCAAATACCAATTCATATCCCTATCGATGTCTTGCTTTCCATTCTTATCCAGCTCCCTATCGCTATTCTTGACAGGGAGTTTTGGGATCAATTGGATTGCTAAGGTAGGTGGTGTACCTGCCGGTGCCCTGGGTAGCTTAGCTGGGATCATGGTCTGGACCCTCACAAATCATTAGATTCAAGGCCAGGCTTTTTTTTAACATTATCTCTTTCAGATTCCTTTTCCAGTCACCTTACAACCTCTGCCCTGTCTCAGTCTCATCCAACCTCCTTTTAGTTTATGTTACACCTGCCCTACACCACATTTGTTCAATTCCTGTTCCATTCACACACTTCTACCCCACCCCCTGCCCCTATTCCACTCCCTACCACCTACCCAACACCTATCTCATCCCTACCCCACTCCCAACCCCTTCCCCTACCCCATCCACACCCTACCCCGCCCCCTGCCCCTATTCTACTCCCCACCCCTACCCCTACCCCACTCCCTGCTCCTACCCCAACCCCTGCCCCTAGCCTACCTCCCTTCCCCCTGTCCTGTCTCTTCCTCCTGTAATTCTATGCCTGATCTTGGAATCTATCCTACACCTGATCTCGAGCTCAGGTATAATAATTTGCTGCTTTGCAGTCAAAAGAAAGACAGAAAACATCTGGAACTCCCCAGATGTGCTGACCTGCAGTAGGAATGAGTCGGAGAAATAACAACAACAAATAAACCTGTTTTTATTATAAAACAATTCATGAAAACGACAGAAAAAGCAATTTGTTTGCATAAATTAGCATACGATTTGCATGACATTTAGAAACACAAGTCATAAATTATGTTGATTAAGTATTGTTCTTGCCAGGCTGATAGAGGAATGAATATTGAAATCTAACTTCCCAGGCATGTGGGAAACTCCATTATAAAACATTATAAAACACAAGCAGCCTGGCACAATTGAGAAATGATTCACTATCCAGTCACCTTGTCAATCAGGAAAATAATTATCAGGCCACAGTGTTATGATCCCAGCTGATGTTAAAACTGGACAAGACTGATCCGAGAGTGAAACTTGGCTTGATAGGTCCTAACTATTATGTTTTTTTAGAAAGCATGGAGGGAATCTAGTGAACAAATTCACAGGAGTTTGCTGATGAACTTCTAACACAAAAAATAAAATATTTATTAAACAAGAAAATAAGAACTATATTATACCAGACAAAAATGCTGGAAAGATCTCAAAATAGACAAAAGGAAATGATTCAAATAATCACTATTTCTTCACTCCAGCTATATCTTTGTAGGCATACAAATTCGGAAAGATAAAACACTATCTTATACTCTAATATTCAGGGTAAGTATGCAGGACATGTGAACCAACTAGCGAACTGCGCCCAGACACATCATTCTCCAAAATAAATGACAGATGTGACCAAAGCAGATTCCATTGATTTCTCAACAACCCACCCAGACGCTGGAGCCAACTGGTCTCACTGAAACTCTGTCTTTCTCACAAGGGTTTCCAACCACCAAGTTTGAAGATCTCACTTTGGAATTCTCTCCAAAAGTCGCTCCCACTCGGGAGACTACAACAATGATCCACCTCCAGGGTTTCAATCTCACCTTCTGAGATTCCTTTCCCTTGGATGTCCGAGTACATTCAAGCTTCACCTTACAAGCACAACTTCAGATGTTCAGATGTACAAAACAGAACATCACTGCACCAAAAGGGTACCTTTGTTCCTACAGCCCGCAGCGCAGAGGCACCAACCTTCAGCTGTCCTCTTAGATCTGGGTTTCTTTTGAGCCCACTTTGCTCCCAGTCTGCTCCTCACAGCTCTCTCTTTAACTCTGTTTTAACTCTCTGTTTCCCTGTTCCTGTCATTTATCTTGACTCAGTGGGATCTATGGTGATGGCGTCGTGGTATTGTCACTGGACTAGTGATCCAGAGACCCAGGGGAATGCTCTGGGAACCTGGGTTCAACTCCTGCCATGGCCAATGGTGGAATTTGACTTCAATAAAAGAAGTCTGGAATTAAAAAGTGTGATGATAATCATGAAACTGTTGCTGATGGTTGTAAAATCCCATTTGGTTCACTAATGTCTTTCAGGGAAGGAAATCTGCTGTCCTTACCTGGGCTGGCTTATATGTGACTCCTGACCCACAGCAATGTGGTTGACTTTTAAATGCCCTCTGAACGAGGACAATTAGGGATGGGCAATAATTGCTGGCCCAGCCAGTGACACCCACATCCCATGAATGAATTTAAAAAATAACCTCTGATCCCTATTGTTGTTCCTTGTTTGAGATCTTCTTCTTGGTTTGGGACCTTTCCCCTGTCCCCCTCCCCATGTCCTGCTCCCTGGGACACCTTCTCTCGAATGGGGCTTTGGTTCAAAGTGTTTGACCTGCAGTTTCGCCCAGCTTCATTTTCCTTCTTTATCTTCAGCCCTGGCTCTCGGCCAGAAGGCATGAAAATGGACGAACTGTTTATGTGTGACCCCTTCCCTGCCAGTGCATGCGCAGAACTACAACTGTGCTGTAGTTCCTGGCCTCTGAATTCCTGATCTCCGGCTACCGATTAAGGAAAGTATCGATATTCATCGCAACAGATGGAGTAACTGTATCCAACCGAGATATTCAGAAGGCGAGAGACAGATGGGGGGGAAATACTCCTACTCCAAAAAAAACATGCAAAATCTGCTGCAGTTGATGGGGGTCGATGTCAAGGAGATTTGCCAAGAGGCGAAGAGACAGCAAGACTCATTCTTGGCCTCGGAGCCCTCCAAGATCATCTTCCAGTCCAGAGTCCGCTCCGTGGAGCAGGGTGAGATGTGCTCATGATTCTTCTGCCAATAGGTGCAGAGAGAGGGAGCTCTGTGATCAGTAGCCTGAAGGAAGAAGACGTCGCAGTAAAGTCATCACAGTCTGACATCGAGGATCTGCAAATCCTTTTATGCCAGACTGTATGATGTGAAGCCCACAAACAGCACTGCCTCCCAGTCCTTCCTGTCCTCTAACACAGAGGTCTTAGACGACAGAATGCGAGAAAGTCTGGACAAATCGCTAACTCTGGATGAGCTGAGAAAGGCCATCAAGTCCTTCAAGGCAGGTAACGTTCGCAGAAGCGATGGCTTACTGGCTGAGTTGTATTCAGCTCTGTGGGACTGTACGCTGGACATTGACTGTATATTTCCAATAACACATGTAGTGCAATTGTATTGAGGCAACTCAGAGTGCAACATAGGAACATAAGAATAGGCCATTCAGCCCATTGAGCCTGCTCCACCATTCAAGTAAATCATCTATCTCAATGCCACTTACCCGCACTACCCCAAATCCCTTGATGCCATTAGTCTCCAGAAATCTATCAATTTCTGTCTTGAATATGCTCAATAAGTGAGCTTCCACAGCCCTCTGCAATACCGAATTCCAAAGATCCACCACCCTCTGAAGTGAAAAAATTCCTCCTCATCTCAGTCCTAAATGGCCTGCCCCTTATTCTGAGGCTGTGTCCCCTGGTTTTAGACTCATTAGCCTCATAAGACTCATCTTATCTACATCTAACCTATCACGCCCTGTAAGAGTTTTGTAAGTTTCAATGAGGTCACCCTTCATTCTTTGAAACTTGAGGGAACACAGACCTGTCTCCTCAATCTCTCTCATAAGACAATCCCACCACTCCAGGGATTAACCTGGTTAACCTCTGTTGCACTCCGTCCATGGCAAATATATCCTTCCTTAGGTAAGAACACCAAAACTGTACACAATATTCCAGGTGTGGTCTCACCAGGGCTCCTGTACTAAATCCCCTCATGATAAAGGCCCATATACAATTTGCCTTCCTAATTGCTTGCTGCACTTACATGCTAACGGTCTCCTCAAGGCTTTGTACAATCACAGCAAGACATCTTTATTTCTGTACTCAATTCCCCTTGCAATAAAGGTCAACATACCATTTGCCTTCCTAATTGCTTCCTGCACCTGTATGTTAACTTTCAGTGACTAATGAACAAGGGCACACATGTCCCTTTGGACACCTGCACTTCCTAACTCTCACCATTTAAGAAATACTCTGCCTTTCTGTATTTTCTACCAAAATGGATAACTTCCATTATATTGCATTTGCCGTGTTCTGGCCCATTCACTTTGCCTGTCCAAGTCCTCTTGAAGCCTCCTTACATTCCCACCCAATTTGGCATCATCAGCAAATTTGGAAATATTACAATTGGTCCCCCTATCCAAATCATTTATGTAGATCGTGAACAGCTGTTAACCTAGTACTACTCCTTGTGGTACCCCACAAGTAACAGCCTGCCACCCTGAGAATGACACATTTATTCCTTCTCTCTGCTTTCTGTCTCAATCTATACGAGTATATTTCCCCCAATCCCATGTGCTCTAATTTTATTTACTAACCTCCTGTTTGGGAGGTTATCAAAAGCCTTCTGAAAATCCAAATACACCAAATCCTTTTTCTTTTATATATGCTACAAGTAATATCCTCAAAATTCTCTGACAAGTTTGTCAAATATGATTTACCTTTCATAAAGGACCTGCAAGCTCAGTGCAGGAAGTTAGGAAATAAATTAAAATGCAGGACCTCAAATGTAGTAATCTCAGGATTACTCCCAGTTCCACGTGCTAGCAAGAGCAGGAATAAGAAGTTAGACCAAATGAACACATGGCTGTAGCCGGGAGGGATTCAGAATCTTGAGGCACTGGGACCGGTTCTGGGGAAGGGGGGACCTGTACAAACCGGACAGGCTGCACCCAGGCAGAGCTGGAACCAGTGTCCTTGCAGGGAGTTTTGCTAGTTCTGTTGGGAAGTATTTAGGCAGGGGGATGGGATCCCAGGAGTAGGATCAGATAGGTCAGATTCAGATCAGAAAAATGGAAGTAGAGCATTAGCTAGGGATGTTGTGATAGACATGGAGTTACAGGAGAAGCAAAGTTTAAAAAGTGTCCATCAAAGGAAATTAACGGGGTTAAACTGTTTATACTTCAATGCAAGGACTATTACAAACAAGGTAGATGAGTTAAGGGCACAGGTAGACACATGGCAGCAGGATGTCATTGCTATAACGGAGACCTGGCTAAAAGAGGGACAAAACTGGCAGCTTAATATCCCTGGTTATAGAGTCTTCAGACACGATAGAGTAGGAGATAAAAAGGAGGTGTGGGGGGCTGGCGGTGGGCGGTGGGGTGTGGGTAGCACTAATGGTTAAAGAATCAATTCCAGTTGTGAGAAGGGATGATATACTAAATGGGTCAACAAACGAGGCTTTATGGATTGAGCTCAGAAATAAAAAAGGGGCAGTCACACTACTGGGAGTATACTACAGACCCCCAAATAGTGAAAGGGAGATAGTAGAACAAATATGTAGGCAAATTTCTGCTTGTAAGATCAAGAGGGCAATAATAATAGGAGACTTCAACTATCCTAATATCAATTAGGATTCAAACAATATGAGGGGAACTGAGGGAGAAAAATTCATGCAGTGTGTCCAGGAAAATTTTTTCAACCAATTAGTGACAAACCCAATGAGAGGAGATGCAATTCTAGACGTAATCTTGGGGAATGAAGAAGGGCAAGTGGGTGAAGTGACAGTTGGTGACCATATCAGGGACAGTGATCACAATTCAGTTAGATTTAGCATTACCATGGAAAAGGACAGAGATAAGGCAGGAGTAAAAGTCTTAAACTGGGGGAAGGCAAATTTTGCAGAAATGACAAGGGACTTGGCTGAGGTGGACTGGACAGCATTGCTGGAGGATAAACCAGTGGAAAACCAGTGGGAAGCATTAAAAAACAAGATCCTAATTGTACAAAGTAGACATGTCCCCTACAAAAATAGGAGTGGTACTGCCAAATCTAGACCCCCCTGGTTGTCTAGAGGAATACAGGGGAAGATCAAACAGAAAAAGAAAGCATACGATAGGCCCAAAGAACTAAGCACTGCAGATAGCCTAGACGAATATAGGAAGTGCAGGATCGAAGTAAAAAAGGAAATAAGGAAATTAAAGAGAGGGCATGAGAAAAGATTAGCAAGTAAAATTAAAGATAATCCAAAGATGTTTTACCAATACTTTAATGCTAAAAGGTTAGTTAAGAAAAAAGTGGGACCTATCAGGGATGAAGATGGAAACTTGTGTGTTGATGCAGAGGCTGTGGGAAGGGTTTTGAATGAATATTTTGTCTCCGTGTTTACAAAGGAAAAGGAGGATGTAGATATAGTAGTCCAGGAGGAACACTGCGAGATATTGGACAGGATAATCATAAAGAGAGAGGAAGTACTCGAAGGGTTGAAATCCTTGAAAGTTGATAAGTCACCAGGGCCAGATTAATTCTTTCCGAGGCTGCTGAAGGAAGTCAGGGAGGAGATAGCAGATGCTCTGAGGATGATTTTCCAATCCTCACCGGATAAAGGGGAGGTACCGGAGGACTGGAGAAATGCAAACGTGGTTCCATTGTTTAAAAAGGGATCAAAGGAAATGCCAAACAATTATAGGCCAGTTAGTCTTACATTGGTGGTGAGCAAATTTGTAGAATCAATCCTGAGAGAGAGGATTAACTGTCATGTGGAAAGGCATGGACTAGACAGGGATGGTCAGCATGGATTTGTTAAAGGAAGGTCTTGCCTCACAAATTTGATTGAATTCTTTGAGGAAGTGACAAGAAGGGTTGATGAAGGTAGTGCAGTGGATGTTGTGTACATGGATTTTAGCAAGGCATTTGACAAGGTCCCACATGGCAGATTGGTCAGGAAAGTAAAAGCCCATGGGATTTAGGGTGATGTGGCAAACTGGATAAAAGGTTGGCTTTGTAACAGGAAACAAAGGGTAATGGTCGATGGATGCCCTTGCGAATAGAAAGTTGTCTCAAGTGGTGTTCCATAGGGCTTGGTGTTGGTACCCTTGCTGTTTGTGTTATATATTAACGATTTGGATGTGAACTTGGGGGGCACGATTGGGAAATTTGCAGATGACACAAAGATTGGGTGAGTAGTGGATAGTGTAGAGGATAGCCATAATCTCCAAAACAATATAGATGGGTTGGTGGAGTGGGCGGTAAAGTGGCAGATGGATTTTAACATAGAGAAGTGTGAGGTCATACATTTAGGGATGTCAAACAGTTACAAGGTTACACAATAAATGGGAATATACTAAGAGGGGTAGATGAAGTGAAAGATCTTGGCGTACAAGTACACAGGTCCCCGAAGGCAGTAGTTCAAGTAGACAAGGTTGTAAAGAATGCATATGGAATGCTCTCCTTCACTGGCAGAGGCATATAATATAAAAGTAAGGAATTGTTGGAATTGTATAAAACACTGGTGAGGCCACAACTGGAGTATTGTGTGCAGTTCTGGTCACCACATTACAGGAAGGATGTAATAACTCTGGAGAGAGTGCAGAGGAGGTTTACAAGAATGTTGTCAGGGTTAGAAAAGTGTAGCTACAAGGAGAGATTGGATAGGTTGGGGTTATTTTCCTTAGAACAAAGAAGGCTGAGAGGTGACTTGATAGAGGTGTACAAAATGATGAGGGGAATAGATAGAGTGGACAGGATAAAATTGTTTCCCTTGGTGGAGAATTCTAGAACCAGGGGGCATAGGTTCAAGATAAGTGGCAGAAGGTGTAGGGGGGACATGAGGAAGAACTTTTTTACGCAGAGGGTAGTGGGTGTCTGGAATTCGCTGCCCAAGTTGGTCGTAGAGGTAGAAACTCTAAACTCTTTGAAGAAGTACCTGGATCTGCACCTTAAGTGCTGTAAGCTGCAGGGCTATGGGCCGGGTGCAGGAAGGGGGGATTAGAAAGGGCACCTGGATGTCCTCGGGCTGGCATGGACAAGATGGGCTGAATGGCCTCCTTCTGTGCTGTAACTTTTCTATGGTTCTATGGTTCTAAATCCATAATGACTCTGTTCAATTTTACCATTCTTTAGAGGGGACCTGATTGAAACGTATAAAATTCTAACAGAGCTGAACAGACTAGATGCAGGGAAGATGTTTCCCCTGGTTGCGGAGTCTAGAACCAGGGGCCACAGTCTCAGGATATGGGGCAGGCCATTTAGGACTGAGATGAGGAAAGATTTCTTTGCTCAGAGGGTGGTCAACCTGTGGAATTCTCTACCACAGAGGCTGTGGAGGCCGGGTCACTGAGTATATTCAAGAAAGAAATTGATAAATTTTTGGATATTAGGGGCAACAAGGGTTATGGAGAGAAAGCGGGAATATGTTGTTGAGGTAGAGGATCAGCCATGATCATATTTAATAGTGGAGCAGGCTCGAAGGGCCGAATGGCCTACTCCTGCTCTTAGTTTCTATGTTTTCTAAATGTCCAGTTATCACATCCTTTTTAACAGATTCTAACATTTTCCCTACTACTGATGTCAGACTAACAGGTCTGTAGATCTCCATTCTCCCTCTTTCTCCCTTCGTAAATAGTGAGGTTACACTTACTACTTTCCAGTCCGCATGAACCGTTCCAGAATCTATAGAATTTTGAAAGATAACCACCAATGCCTCCACTATCTCTATAGCCACCTCCTTCAACACTCTGAGATGAAGCTCATCTGGTCCAGGGGATTTATCAATCTTCAACCCAGTTAACTTTTCAAGTATTACCTATTTACTAATAGTAATTTATTTACTTCTTCAGTTTCACAAGCCCCGTGGTTGTTGAATATTTCTGACAGTTTTTCTGTATCTTCCCCCATAAAGACAGATGCAAAGTAACTGTTTAGTTTCTCCACCATTTCCTTGTTTTCCTGTATAAATTCTCCTGTCCCCGCCTGAAATGGGCCCACCTTTGTCCTAGTTAATTTTTTCCTTTTCCTGTAGGTAAGGAAGCTTTTACAGTCCGTCTTTAATGTTCTGGCTAGTTTCTATTCACATTCTCTTTTCCCTTTCTTGTTCAGTTTCTCCGTCCACCTTTGCTGGGTTCTAAATTGCCACATCTCCATAATGGCAATTAAATCGTACCAATTTACCTCAATTCATGCATTCAAATCATTAACATTTTTGCAAATGATCTGTGCATCCAGATAGAGTGCCCTTAATTCTGTTTTTTTAACATGATTCTCTATTCTGAACCTATTTGACGTTTGCCCTTGCTTCAGCTGCATTCTGTTTTTGCTTTTCACTTTGCTACTTCCTTTTACTAGTTTTGCTTCCTTCCAATCTGAGCTCCTTCTCAGGTTCCCACCCCACTGCCAATCTAACTTAAATCCTCCCCCCTAGCGAATCTCCCAGTGAGGATGTCAGTCCCAGCCCCTGTTAAAGTGTAACCCGTCCAACTTGTACTGGTCGCACCTCCCCCGAACATGTCCCAATGCCTCAGAAATCTGATGCCCTCCTTCCTACACCAATTCTCCAGCCAAGTGTTGAATCTCTCAATCCTCCTATTCCTATGCTCAGTAACATGTGGGTCTGGGAATAATCCTGAGATTACTGCTTTAGAAATCCTGCTTTTCAATCTCCTTCCTGGCTCCCTGAAATCTGTTTTCAGGACCTCACCCCCACCTTCCTACCTAAGTCATTGATACCAACGTGGACCACAAGCTCTTGCTGGTCACCCTCCTCCAGAAGAATGTCCTGCAGCCACTCCATAACATCCATGACCCTGGCGCCAGGGAGGCAACATACCATGCTGGAGTCTTGTCTACGGTCACATAAATGCCTGTCTGTCCCCCTAACAAAGGGACCCCCTTCACTACTGCCCTTGTCCTCTCCTTCCTCCCCTCCTGTGCAGCTGATTCACCTATGGTGCCATGAACTCTGCTCTGACTGCACTCCTTGGAGGAACCACGTTCTCACCAGCATCCAAAAGGGAAACCCGATTAGCAAGCGAGACTCCAGGGGCTCCTGCACTAGCTGCCTGGTTCTCTTCCTAACCTGTGGTGTGACCATCTCCCTAACCATGCTATCCACGTAGCTCTCAGCCTCACACGTGTGTCACAGTGACGCCAGTCACCGCTCAGGCTCCAAAACCTGGAGCTCAAGTTTCTGCAGCTGGTGACACTTGCTGCAGGTGTGTCCACCCAGGTCACTGGTAGTGTCCACATCTTCCCACATACCACAGGACATGCGTTAAATGCAACTGAGCTGGCCTGTCATAATTTAGCTTTACTTCATTTACGTTAATTTTATTTTTCTTTGGCTTGCTTCTATCAATTTTATTTTACTTGTCCTTAACTTAATAAACCTTACATTGTGATAAACGCTACTAGTATTGATAAACCTGACTAATACCTAACACACTTTAGCTATCTAACGGTTATTTAAAACCTTACGTTTTTTCTAATTTCCAGCTATTTCCAAACCTTCCCTTAGAGCAGTTACTCACCAGCCAATCAACTTACAGCTTTCCTGTGATGTCACTGTTCACTTTCTTTCCAAACTCAGCATGCTCCCCGGATTCCCAGAAGCTCCTCTCCCCACTCGTCATGTGTCTCCTCTTCCCGAAGGTGAACGTGCTTTCTGGAGAAAAGTTGAATGTTATTGCACTTTCTATAATGACCATTTTAAAAAGCTTTGGAACGCTCTTTTCGATGATTTTGAGTGAAGTATATATTTGGGGAGAAATATCTAAATGAGTGCTGGGCTATAATAGGTGTCAGAGTAACCAGAACATTCCCAAAATACTAAAATATTCAGTTGGTTACCAGTTCTCATGTGCTTTTGTGGCAAATTTTGTTTGCTAACTGCTCTTATGAAACATTTGGCATGTTTTACCACATTAAAGGTGTTCTATAAATACTGTTGTTGTGTGAGCCATGGCTCAGTGGGTATAGCAATCTCGCCTGAGATCAGAGGTTGTGGATTGAAGTCCCACTGCAGAGGCTCGAGCACAAACTCTAGGCCAACACACAGAGTGACGCTGAAGGAGTGCTGCACTGTCAAAGGTCCCATCTTCCAGTTGAAGCATTAAAAGCCCTCGTCTGCCTTCTCATGGACACAAATGGATCTCATCATTCTTACTAAAAGAACAGTGCGGAGGTCTCCCTGTCAATATTCATTTATGGGATGTGAGCATTACTAAGAAGGCCAGTATTTATTGCCCATCCCTAATTGCCCTTGACAAGGTGGTGGTGAGCTGGCTTCTTGAACTGCTGTAGTCCATGTGGTGTAGGTATGCCCGCAGTGCTGTTAGAGAGGGAGTTCCAGGATTTTGACCTAGCGTTAGGGAAGGAACAGTGATATATTTCCAAGTCGGGATGGTGAGTGACTTGGAGGGGAAATTCCAGGTGGCAAAGTTTTAAAAAAATAAAAAAAAGACCAAAACTTCATAGCAAACCCAACTGATAAATCTGCCCTTGTCCTTCTAGATGGTAGTGGTCGTGGGTTTGGAAGGTGCTACTGAAGGAGTTGCTGCAGTGCATCTTGTAGATGGTACACACTTCTGCTACTGTGCGTCGGTGGTGGAGGGAGTGAATGTTGAAGATGGTGGATGGAGTGCAAATCAATCAGGCTGCTTTGTCCCACCCTCCACCAACACCTGACACAGATTATTTGCTAACTTATTGATCACCGTTGTGTATAAAATACAGCTGTGAGTGAACTGAACGCTACAATCTTACATTACAACAATGATAACACTTTAAAAGTACTTCATTGGCTGTAAAGCGTTTTACAGGTAGTGAGTGGCAACTCCATGGTGGGGTAATTATAAGCATAAGTGCTGAACTGTAATACCCCACCCCAAGCTCACCTGATGGTCCAGGTTCACATTGAGGAGTGACCATGGCCAGGATTTTATAGCTCCTCCTGCCCAGCGGGATATTACAGCCCCGCCAAACTGAATGGGGATTTAAATGTCTCGCTGCAGCCACCGGGGGTAGACACGCTGTGGCGAGGCCGTTAAATCCTGGCCCATTTGTCTGACTTTGAGAATGTCCACTCAGCTAGAAAATAATTATCATTCCCTCCTCACCACAGACCATAGGGATCTGCGTTTCACCTGCCCGTCTCCACATATTGAGTCGTCCTACAGCACATCACTAAAGACGGCACCAAGACGAGGCTGAATTTCCCCACATACACCGAGCTGAATCTCCTCCCACCAGCACTGTCATTTTCCCCTATCCTGAACTTTACCCTCCCAATTAATCTCATCCTACAGCCAATGACCACTCTATAATTTTTTCTCCTTTTTATATCAGTTCTAATTTGTTTCTTAATCTTGGTCATGTTTATATAGCCTGAACCAATTGATTTTCATCTTATCCTGTGTGTTCAGCATTCTGTTTTTAAGGGTGTTCCCTAGATAAATAATGTTAAGTAAATGACACAAATCAATTAAGTCACCACTTACCCTTCTCTTTCAAGTGAACAAGCCCAATCTTGCTTGTCTCTCCACATAAATGAATTCCTTCAACCATTCTAGTAATGTTCCTCTACACCTTTTCCAAGGCCTTGACATCTTTTCCAAAGTGTGGTGCCTAGAGTTGCACACAGTACTCTAGCTGGAGCCCAACCCAGTGATTTATAAAGGTTTGGCAGAACTTATGAAGCCTGGAAGCCTGTCCATCATCCTGCAAGACACAAGTCAGGAGTGTGATGGAACACTCTCCACTTGCCTGGATGAGTGCAGCTCCCACAACTCTCAAGAAGCTCAACACCATCCAGGACAAAGCAGCCCTGCTTGATCGGCACCCTATCCACAAACATCCACTTGCTCCACCACCGACGCACAGTAGCAGCAGTGTGTACTATTTACAAGATACACTGCAGGATTCACCAAGGCTCCTTCAACAGCACCTTCCAAACCCATGGCCACTACCATCTAGAAGGACAAGGGCAGCAGATAGATGGGAACAACACCACCTACAAGTTCCATCCAAGCCTCTCATCCTGACTTGGAACATACTTTTATTATTAGGGCAGTTAGGGATGGGCAATAAATATCAGTCTTGACATTGCCTCTTATTGCCCCTTTGAGGCACTAGGGTGCAGTCCTCTAGCTTCTAACCTAGGTTCAAGGGTTGGTATTACCTTTTTATTTGTTCATTCATGGGACATGTGTGTTGCTGGCTAGGCCAGCATTTAGTACTCCTTCCTAATTGCCCTTGAGGAGGTGGTGGTGAGCTGCCTTCTTGAACCGCTGCAATCCACGTGGTATAGGTACACCCATAGTGCTGTTAGGGAGAGAATTCCAGGATTTTGACCCAGCGACAGTGAAGGAACAACGATATCTTTCCAAGTCAGGATGGTGAATGGCTTGAAGGGGAATTTCCAGGTGGTGGTGTTCCCATCTATCTGCTGCCCTTGTCCTTCCAGATGGTAGTAGTCTTGGGTTTGGAAGGAGTTGTCCAGCGAAGCTTGGTGAGTTCCTGCAGTGCACCTTGTAGATCGTACACTCATAGTTCTGCTCTAACTTGGTGAATAGCAGGCTAGTATCTACAAAGGGCAGTATTTGAGAATAGATTTTACTTTTGCTTGTTTCTCATCCAATTGTCCATCACCTTGCCCTTTGCTGGATTGTAATTTCCTCTGAAGAACAAGCACTCATTCGAGATTAATCGGCCGCCCATTAATCTTAATCAGACCATTTGTCATGTGTAAACTGAGACAATGTGATTGGTTGGAATATTCAACTAGGGGTGGCATCGCGCCTGACTCAACACCAGCTCCCCTTCCCTTTTCTTCAGTCCTGCAGGAGGAGGACAACTGTAATGCCCCAACTCCTCCGAGGCCAGTGTCCATTCACCCTGGATCAGAGACACTCAACACTGTTCTTATATTCACAACATACTCAGGCATTTCTCCATTGGCTGTGGAATCTCCCTCTTGAGGGAAATGATCTGTCTCTTCTCTTGTTCTGTTGTCATCGAATCCTTTGCTCTGCTGTAAAGCAGCCTCGTTAATAATCAGCAGCTTAACTCAGCCTGAAAGGTGTAAATGATGTTATTATTCATGTCTTGACAAGTCGATGATATACAGACATTGCTCATGAGCAAATATCATCCAGAAATGGGAGCATAAACTCCTTGAGTACTGACCTTTGGGCTCTGTGTGCAATGCTCGTTAACTTCAGTTGGGCAGGACGGGAGTAGGGACTCCACTGTTGGTCTCAGTGTCCTGGCTAAGGAGGGGAAATTCAGCCAATGCTGCCCCGATGTTTACAATGCGGTTTTCATGTGAAGCGAGGGACGGGAGCTTATGATTGTGCTGAACATAAAAGGTTCAGCCCTCCACAATCATATAGTGAGCCAAATATCACTGTCTGATATCTGAGCTACTTCATCAAGAGCCTGCACTCATGGAGGTGAATCCCAGCAGGAGAGGAAGAGATATGTAAACAACTCCTGGACCAACATTTAGTTCGACAAGTTTCTTTATCTTCACCTTCTATGGTTTGACTTTTTGCCTCAGTATTTAGCGCTCTGAGCCATTGGCTTCAAGATTTTTCCTCTTGTTTTTTTAATTGACATATTTGTGTTGATGACAATGTTGACCACACCATCCTCCTCCAATGCCCCTTCCTTTGGTATTCAGCTGAGTGCTCCTTGCCTTATTCCAATCTTATCTATTCAGTTATAGCCATAGAACATCCAACAATGATGTTTCTTCCCCACCCCACCCTGCCTCATTAACTTTGGAGTCCCCAAAGATCTATAGCCAGATTTTCACCATTGAGGCGGGAAGCGCAACTTGGTAATTTTCCTGACTCAGCAGACCCATCTCTATATAATTGTACCCCACACGCACTAGTTTTGCTCTGGGGCAGGTGTGTGCAAGATCGAGGCAGGCCACCAACCCCAGAAGCAGTTCAGATGAGGCCATGGAGGCGTGCGAGTGCCATGGTGGTCTGTTTAAAAGGCCCTGGGAACTTTATCAACAGAAGCAGATGGCCAGACATTTGCTTCTCTAGATGATCTCATTATGAAGACTTGGCTGATCTCCAAGACTCACAAACAGTTTAGCTCAGCAGGGGTCTGTTTAGACAAGCTGAAGTGGAATGGTTGTTTTGATTGATTGACTGTTTTATAAGGTTATAATAAAGTTATTCTTTCTTTGATTTTTTTTCAAGGTCTGTGTGTTTATTTGAACAAGAGTAAGAGTGTGAAGTGAGGTGAAGGTTCTCATTATTGTTATGTCTATGAACATCTATTCATAAACATATGAATGACTATATCTGATTGGCACTTTTATAGGATTGTAAGAATGGCAGCTTTCTTCAAGGCTGATTTCTGAAGGGATGTTTTCCTCAGTGTTTCAAGAGTTGTCATTGTTATATGGCTCATTGGTTCTGTATGTAATGAATACTGGGTGATAGAGCATGGAAGGGTCATGGAGGAACAGATAAAACCTTTTAAATTCAGGCTATTGTTCAGAACTCCTCTGAGGGACCAAGAACCATGAATCCTGGAGAAACTGATCTGATTCCATGGAAATTGCAGGGGGGTTATGAGACGTTTATCCCCACAATGAAACTGACCAGGAGGGGAGTTCAGGGTGTGGGCTCACACCTTTATCCCAGGCTGGAAAAAATTGCTGCACTGGGAATTGGGGGCTGGAATGTCAGAAATGCACCTGCTCTGTATTTTCAAATGATCTGGAGTCAGCCCAGCTCCGCAAAAATCCAGCCCTCCGCATTTGGATCGCTCCAATCTGGTTTCCACCCCTGTCACAGGACCAAAACTGCTCTTATCAAATGACATCCTGTGTGATTTTATCAAAGGTAAACCTTCCTTTCTTATCCTTCTCGACCTGTCTGCAGCCTTAGACATGGTTGACCACACCATCCTCCTGCAATGCTTTTCCACCATCATTCAGCTGGGTGTGGCTGCACTTGTCTGGCTCCATTCTTATTGACCTAACCATAGCCAGAGAATCACTTGCAATGGTTTATCTTCCTGCTCGTGCACCGTTAACTCTGGTGTCCCCCAGGGATTTATCCTTGGCCCCCTCCAATTCTCATCTACGTGCTGCCCCTCGATGACAGAAAGTACAGCATCAGTTTTCACATGGACATTGACAACACCCAGCCCTACCTCACCACCACCTCTCACCACTCATTCACTATTGCTAAATTATCAGACTGTTTATCCAACATCCAGTACAGGATGAGCAAAAATATCTCCAATTAAATATTGGGAAGACTGAAGCCCTTGTTCCAAATTCCATTCATTAGCTACAAAACCCTTCCCTCTCCCTGCCAATAGCCTGAGATGAAGCCAGTCTGTTTGCAACCTTGGTGTCATATTTGATCCTGAGATTAATTTCTGACCTCATATTGGCACCATCACTAAACTTGTCTATTTCCATCTCTGTAACATAACCCAACTTTGCCCCAGTCTCAGCTGATCTGCTGCTGAAACCCTCATTCCTTTTTTACCTCTAGACTTGACTATTCCAGCTCACTCTTGGCTGGTCTCCCACATTCTATCCTCTGTATACATGAGGTCATCCAAATCATTGCTGCCTTTGTCCTAACTCACACCAAGTCCTGTTCAACCATCACCCCTGCACACACTGACCAACATTAGCTCCAAAAGAGGGCTTTATTTTAAAATTCTCATCCTTGTATTTAAATCCCTCCCAATCTCTGTAATCCCTTCGAGCCCCACAACCCTCTCATATATCACATTCAACTAATGCTGGCCTCCTGAACATTTCCGACTTTAATCATTCCGCCATTGGTGTCTGTGCCTTTAGCTGCCCAAGACCAAGCTCTGGAATTTCCTCCCTAAAGCTCTCCAGCTCTCCACCTCTCCCTCTTCCTTTAAGACTCTTCTGAACACAAATTTATTTGATCAAGGTCATTTTTTTAAAAAAAAACATTTACAGGATGTGGGCTTCACTGGCTGGGCCCAGCATTTATTGCCCATCCCTAGTTGCCCTTGAGAAGGTGGCGGTGAGCTGCCTTCTTGAACCGCTGCAGTCCCTGTGGTGTAGGTACACCCACAGTGCTGTTAGGGAGGGAGTTCCAGGATTTTGACCCAGTGACAGTGAAGGAACGGCGATATATTTCCAAGTCAGGATGGTGAGTGGCTTGGAGGGGAACTTCCAGGTGGTGGTGTTCCCATCTATCTGACATAACGTCTCCCTAATTTGCATCTATGACGTGCCTTGGAACCTTTCATTTTATGTTTAAGGCACTATATAAATATAAGCTGTAGTTGCTAACGATTAACAGTTCTGAAGGTGCTGATTCTCACTGGGGGGACAGTTCCTGAAGGTGCTGACTCTCACTGGGGGACAGTTCCTGAAGGTGCTGACGCTCACTGGGAGACAGTTCCTGAAGGTGCTGAGTCTCACTGGGGGACAGTTGCTGAAGGTGCTGACTCTCACTGGGGGGACAGTTCCTGAAGGTGCTGACTCTCACTGGGAGACAGTTCCTGAAGGTGCTGACTCTCACTGGGGGGACAGTTCCTGAAGGTGCTGACTCTCACTGGGAGACAGTTCCTGAAGGTGCTGAGTCTCACTGGGGGACAGTTGCTGAAGGTGCTGACTCTCACTGGGGAACAGATTCAGGGTCTCTTCGTATTGTACTTAGAAGGCTAAGAGACCTGATCAAAATGATGTGGGGCTTCGATGAGGTAAATTATAGCATGATAGAGTGGAGAAACTGGTCATTTGGCCCATCAAGCCTCTGCTGGCCCTTTGGTAGAGCTATCTAATTAGTCCACTTCTTCTGCTCTTTCCCCACAGCTCATCAATTTTTTCCCTTCAATTATTTATCTAATTCTGTTTTGAATTAAGTAGAGGAAAGCTATTTCCATTTGTCAGTAACTAAAGGGCATTAATCACCAAAATATTCAAAGAATTCTTTTACTCAGAGTGTTGTTAGGACAGGAAGTGCATGATCCATGGTGAGCAGCAGAATATGTAACAGCTTGTAAAAGAGAAAATGGGCAAATATTTAATAAGAAATAATTTGAGTAAGGAGCACAGTGGCGTTAAATTTCACCGAGAAAACGAGCAGACGTGAAGGGATCTAATAGTCTCCTGCTTGTGCTGTACAAATATTATGATACTTTATATATAATCAACTTCTGATCAAAGATACATATAACCAACTATCTACATGTTCAAGCATTCAATCTTACACAAACCAACACAAAACACCCAAAAATTTAAGAAAGAGACACAGATACACACAGAAAGTAACGTGAACACACTCTCAGAGAAGTTCAGACACATATACGCACATTCAGCTACATAAACACTCGTCAGACTAAAAGCTGCAGACATTTATTGCACTAATCTAACCCAAGTCATTCTTCTCCATCTATCAATAACAGCTTTATCAATATCACTTCCATCAGAGATTCATTTGGGCCAGTGCCAAAATTTTATGATATTCCGCAAGCCGGCTTGTGATTTACTTATGTACAATTTTATTTTCAGACAGTTAAATTATCAGTTTAATTTGGAGCAGATGATAAATTGATTACATAAATTCTTGTCTGACAGGTGGAGGGAAAGCCATCTGCTCTTTCTCCTTTTCCCAAATTTCACCACTTTTCTCATGAAGGCATGGCACAAAAGGTGGGGAACAGTTCCTGAAGGTGCTGACTCTCACTAGGGGACAGTTCCTGAAGGTGCTGATTCTCACTTGGGGGGACAGTTCCTGCAGGTGCTGACTCTCACTGGAGGAGAGTTCCTGAAGGTGCTGACTCTCACTGGGGGGCAGTTCCTGAAGGTGCTGACCCTCACTGGGGGACAGTTCCTGAAGGTGCTGACTCTCACTGGGGGACAGTTCCTGAAGGTGCTGAAACTCAATGGAGGACAGTTCCTGAAGGTGCTGACTCTCACTGGGGGACAGTTCCAGAAGGTGCTGACTCTCACTGGGGGACAGTTCCTGAAGGTGCTGACTCTCACTGGGGGGACAGTTCCTGAAGGTGCTGACTCTCACTGGGGGACATTTCCTGAAGGTGCTGACTCTCACTGGGGGACAGTTCCTGAAGGTGCTGAAACCCACTGGAGGACAGTTCCTGAAGGTGCTGACTCTCACTGGGGGGACAGTTCCTGAAGGTGCTGAGTCTCACTGGAGGAGAGTTCCTGAAGGTGCTGACACTCACTGGAGGACAGTTCCTGAAGGTGCTGACTCTCACTGGGAGACAGTTCCTGAAGGTGCTGACTCTCACTGGGGGGCAGTTCCTGAAGGTGCTGACTCTCACTGGGGAAAAGTTCCTGAAGGTGCTGACTCTCACTGGAGGACAGTTCCTGAAGGTGCTGACTCTCACTGGGGAGACAGTTCCTGAAGGTGCTGACTCTCACTGGAGGACAGTTCCTGAAGGTGCTGACTCTCACTGGGGGTACAGTTCCTGAAGCTGCTGACTCTCAATGGAGGAGAGTTCCTGAGGGTGCTGACTCTCACTGGGAGACGGTTCCTGAAGGTGCTGAATCTCACTGGATGAGAGTTCCTGAAGGTGCTGACTATCACTGGGGGGCAGTTCCTGAGGGTGCTGACTCTCACTGGAGGAGAGTTCCTGAAGGTGCTGACTCTCACTGGAGGAGAGTTCCAGAAGGTGCTGACTCTCACTGGGGGACAGTTCCTGAAGGTGCTGACTCTCACTGGGGGACAGTTCCTGAAGGTGCTGACTCTCACTGGAGGAGAGTTCCTGAAGGTGCTGACTCTCACTGGGGGGCAGTTCCTGAAGGTGCTGACCCTCACTGGGGGACAGTTCCTGAAGGTGCTGACACTCACTGGGGGACAGTTCCTGAAGGTGCTGAAACTCACTGGAGGACAGTTCCTGAAGGTGCTGACTCTCACTGGGGGACAGTTCCAGAAGGTGCTGACTCTCACTGGGGGACAGTACCTGAAGGTGCTGAAACGCACTGGAGGACAGTTCCTGAAGGTGCTGACTCTCACTGGGGGGACAGTTCCTGAAGGTGCTGAGTCTCACTGGAGGAGAGTTCCTGAAGGTGCTGACACTCACTGGGGAAAAGTTCCTGAAGGTGCTGACTCTCACTGGAGGACAGTTCCTGAAGGTGCTGACTCTCACTGGGGAGACAGTTCCTGAAGGTGCTGACTCTCACTGGAGGACAGTTCCTGAAGGTGCTGACTCTCACTGGGGGTACAGTTCCTGAAGCTGCTGACTCTCAATGGAGGAGAGTTCCTGAGGGTGCTGACTCTCACTGGGACACAGTTCCTGAAGGTGCTGACTCTCACTGGATGAGAGTTCCTGAAGGTGCTGACTCTCACTGGGGGACAGTTCCTGAAGGTGCTGACACTCACTGGAGGAGAGTTCCGGAAGGTGCTGACTCTCACTGGAGGAGAGTTCCTGAAGGTGCTGACTCTCACTGGGGGGACAGTTCCTGAAGGTGCTGACTCTCACTGGAGGAGAGTTCCGGAAGGTGCTGACTCTCACTGGAGGAGAGTTCCTGAAGGTGCTGACTCTCACTGGGGGGACAGTTCCGGAAGGTGCTGATTCTCACTGGAGGAGAGTTCCTGAAGGTGCTGACTCTCACTGGGGGACATTCCAGAAGCTGCTGACTCTCACTGGAGGAGAGTTCCTGAAGGTGCTGACTCTCACTGGGGGGCAGTTCCTGAAGGTGCTGACACTTACTGGAGGACAGTTCCTGAAGGTGCTGACTCTCACTGGGAGACAGTTCCTGAAGGTGCTGACTCTCACTGGGGTGCAGTTCCTGAAGGTGCTGACTCTCACTGGGGGACAGTTCCTGAAGGTGCTGAAACTCACTGGAGGACAGTTCCTGAAGGTGCTGACTCTCACTTGGGGACAGTTTCTGAAGGGGCTGACTCTCACTGGAGGAGAGTTCCTGAAGGTGCTGACTCTCACTGGGGGACAGTTCCTGAAGGTGCTGACTCTCACTGGGGGACAGTTCCTGAAGGTGCTGACTCTCACTGGGCGGGACAGTTCCAGAAGGTGCTGACTCTCATTGGAGGAGAGTTCCTGAAGGTGCTGACTCTCACTGGTGGAGAATTCCTGAATGTGCTGACTCTCACTGGGGGGCAGTTCCTGAAGGTGCTGACTCTCACTGGGGGACAGTTCCTGAAGGAGCTGACTCTCACTGGGGGACAGTTCCTGAAGGTGCTGAAACTCACTGGAGGACAGTTCATGAAGGTGCTGACTCTCACTGGTGGGACAGTTCCTGAAGGTGCTGACTCTCACTGGAGGAGAGTTCCTGAAGGTGCTGACTCTCACTGGGGGACAGTTCCAGAAGGTGCTGACTGTCACTGGTGGACAGTTCCTGAAGGTGCCGAAAATCACTGGAGGACAGTTCCTGAAGGTGCTGACTCTCACTGGGGGGACAGTTCCTGAAGGTGCTGAGTCTCACTGGAGGAGAGTCCAGAAGGTGCTGATTCTCACTGGGGGACATTCCTGAAGGTGCTGACTCTCACTGGAGGAGAGTTCCTGAAGGTGCTGACTCTCACTGGGGGACAGTTCCTGAAGGTGCTGACTCTCACTGGGAGACAGTTCCTGAAAGTGCTGACTCTCACTGGGGGGCAGTTCCTGAAGGCGCTGACTCTCACTGGGGGTCAGTTCCTGAAGGTGCTAACTCTCACAGGGGAACAGTTCCTGAAGGTGCTGACTCTCACTGGGGGGCAGTTCCTGTAGGTGCTGACTCTCCCTGGAGGAGAGTTCCTGAAGGTGCTGACTCTCACTGGGGGAGAGTTCCTGAAGGTGCTGACTCTCACTGGGGAACAGTTCCTGAAGGTGCTGACTCTCACTGGAGGGGAGTTCCTGAAGATGCTGACTCTCACTGGGGGGCAGTTCCTGAAAGTGCTGACTCTCACTAGGGGACAGTTCCTGAAGGTGCTGATGCTCACTATGGGGGAACAGTTCCTGAAGGTGCTGACTCTCATTGGAGGAGATTTCCTGAAGGTGCTGACACTCACTGGAGGAGAGTTCCTGAAGGTGCTGACTCTCACTGGGGGGCAGTTCCTGAAGGTGCTGACTCTCACTTGGGGACAGTTCCTGAAGGTGCTGACTCTCACAGGGGGACAGTTCCTGAAGGTGCTGAAACTCACTGGAGGACAGATCCTGAAGGTGCTGACTCTCACTGGGGGACATTCCTGAAGGAGCTGACTCTCACTCGAGGAGAGTTCCCGAAGGTGCTGACACACACTGGGGGACAGTTCCTGAACGTGCTGACTCTCAGTGGGAGACAGTTCCTGAAGGCGCTGACTCTCAATGGGGGACAGTTCCTGAAGGTGCTGACGCTCACAGGGGAAAAGTTCCTGAAGGTGCTGACTCTCACTGGAGGACAGTTCCTGAAGTTGCTGACTCTCACTGGGGAGACAGTTCCTGAAGGTGCTGACTCTCACTGGAGGACACTTCCTGAAGGTGCTGACTCTCACTGGGGGTACAGGTCCTGAAGCAGCTGACTCTCACTGGAGGAGAGTTCCTGAGGGTGCTGACTCTCACTGGGAGACAGTTCCTGAAGGTGCTGACTCTCACTGGATGAGAGTTCCTGAAGGTGCTGACCCTCAATGGGGGGCAGTTCCTGAAGGTGCTGACTCTCACTGGAGGAGAGTTCCTGAAGGTGCTGACTCTCACTGGAGGTACAGTTCCTGACGCTGCTGACTCTCAATGGAGGAGAGTTCCTGAGGGTGCTGACTCACATTGGGGGACAGTTCCTGAAGGTGCTGACTCTCACTGGATGAGAGTTCCTGAGGTGCTGACTCTCACTGGAGGATAGTTCCTGAAGGTGCTGACTCTCACTGGAGGAGAGTTCCTGAAGGTGCTGACTCTCACTGGAGGAGAGTCCCTGAAGGTGCTGACTCTCACTGGGGGGACAGTTCCTGAAGGTGCTGACACTCACTGGAGGAGAGTTCCTGAAGGTGCTGACTCTCACTGGGGGACAGTTCCAGAAGGTGCTGACTCTCACTGGGGGACAGTTCCTGAAGGTGCTGAAAATCACTGGAGGACAGTTCCTGAAGATGCTGACTCTCACTGGGGGGACAGTTCCTGAAGGTGCTGAGTCTCACTGGAGGAGAGTCCAGAAGGTGCTGATTCTCACTGGGGGACATTCCTGAAGGTGCTGACTCTCACTGGGGGACAGTTCCTGAAGGTGCTGACTCTCACTGGGGGGCAGTTCCTGAAGGTGATGACTCTCACTGGGGAAAAGTTCCTGAAGGTGCTGACTCTCACTGGGGGACAGTTCCTGAAGGTGCTGAAACTCACTGGAGGACAGTTCCTGAAGGTGCTGACTCTCACTGGTGGGACAGTTCCTGAAGGTGCTGACTCTCACTGGAGGACAGTTCCTGAAGTTGCTGACTCTCACTGGGGAGACAGTTCCTGAAGGTGCTGACTCTCACCGGAGGACACTTCCTGAAGGTGCTGACTCTCACTGGGGGTACAGTTCCTGAAGCAGCTGACTCTCACTGGAGGAGAGTTCCTGAGGGTGCTGACTCTCACTGGGAGACAGTTCCTGAAGGTGCTGACTCTCACTGGATGAGAGTTCCTGAAGGTGCTGACCCTCAATGGGGGGCAGTTCCTGAAGGTGCTGACTCTCACTGGAGGAGAGTTCCTGAAGGTGCTGACTCTCACTGGAGGTACAGTTCCTGACGCTGCTGACTCTCAATGGAGGAGAGTTCCTGAGGGTGCTGACTCTCATTGGGGGACAGTTCCTGAAGGTGCTGACTCTCACTGGATGAGAGTTCCTGAAGGTGCTGACTCTCACTGGAGGATAGTTCCTGAAGGTGCTGACTCTCACTGGAGGAGAGTTCCTGAAGGTGCTGACTCTCACTGGAGGAGAGTCCCTGAAGGTGCTGACTCTCACTGGGGGGACAGTTCCTGAAGGTGCTGACACTCACTGGAGGAGAGTTCCTGAAGGTGCTGACTCTCACTGGGGGACAGTTCCAGAAGGTGCTGACTCTCACTGGGGGACAGTTCCTGAAGGTGCTGAAAATCACTGGAGGACAGTTCCTGAAGATGCTGACTCTCACTGGGGGGACAGTTCCTGAAGGTGCTGAGTCTCACTGGAGGAGAGTCCAGAAGGTGCTGATTCTCACTGGGGGACATTCCTGAAGGTGCTGACTCTCACTGGGGGACAGTTCCTGAAGGTGCTGACTCTCACTGGGAGACAGTTCCTGAAAGTGCTGACTCTCACTGGGGGGCAGTTCCTGAAGGCGCTGACTCTCACTGGGGGGCAGTTCCTGAAGGTGCTGACTCTCACAGGGGAACAGTTCCTGAAGGTGCTGACTCTCACTGGGGGGCAGTTCCTGAAGGTGCTGACTCTCCCTGGAGGAGAGTTCCTGAAGGTGCTGACTCTCACTCGAGGAGAGTTCCCGAAGGTGCTGACACACACTGGGGGACAGTTCCTGAACGTGCTGACACTCAGTGGGAGACAGTTCCTGAAGGCGCTGACTCTCAATGGGGGACAGTTCCTGAAGGTGCTGACTCTCACTGGAGGGGAGTTCCTGAAGATGCTGACTCTCACTGGGGGGCAGTTCCTGAAAGTGCTGACTCTCACTAGGGGACAGTTCCTGAAGGTGCTGATGCTCACTATGGGGGAACAGTTCCTGAAGGTGCTGACTCTCATTGGAGGATATTTCCTGAAGGTGCTGACACTCACTGGAGGAGAGTTCCTGAAGGTGCTGACTCTCACTGGGGGGCAGTTCCTGAAGGTGCTGACTCTCACTTGGGGACAGTTCCTGAAGGTGCTGACTCTCACAGGGGGACAGTTCCTGAAGGTGCTGAAACTCACTGGAGGACAGTTCCTGAAGGTGCTGACTCTCACTGGGGGACATTCCTGAAGTAGCTGACTCTCACTGGGGGGCAGTTCCAGAAGGTGCTGACTCTTACTGGAGAACAGTTCCTGAAGGTGCTGACTCAAACTGGAGGACAGTTCCTGAAGGTGCTGACTCTCACTGGGGAGACAGTTCCTGAAGGTGCTGACTCTCACTGGAGGCCAGTTCCTGAAGGTGCTGACTCTCACTGGGAAGACAGTTCCTGAAGGTGCTGACTCTCACTGGAGGCCAGTTCCTGAAGGTGCTGACTCTCACTGGGGGTACAGTTCCTGAAGCAGCTGACTCTCACTGGAGGAGAGTTCCTGAGGGTGCTGACTCTCACTGGGGGACAGTTCCTGAAGGTGCTGACTCTCACTGGATGAGAGTTCCTGAAGATGCTGACACTCACTGGGGGACAGATATTGAAGGTGCTGACTCTCACTGGAGAAGAGTTCCTGAAGGTGCTGACTCTCACTGGGGGGCAGTTCCTGAAGGTGCTGACTCTCACTGGGGGACAGTTCCTGAAGGTGTTGACTCTCACTGGAGGAGAGTTCCTGAAGGTGCTGCCTCTCATAGGGGAGACAGTTATTGAAGGTGCTGACTCTCACTGGGGGACATTTCCTGTAGGTGCTGACTCTCACTGGGGGTACAGTTCCTGAAGCTGCTGACTCTCACTGGAGGAGAGTTCCTGAGGGTGCTGACTCTCACTGGGGGACAGTACCTGAAGGTGCTGACTCTCACTGGGGGCAGTTCCTGAAGGTGCTGACTCTCAGTGGAGGAGAGTTCCTGAAGGTGCTGACTCTCAATGGGGGGCAGTTCCTGAAGGTGATGACTCTCACTGGGGGACAGTTCCTGAAGGTGCTGACTCTCACTGGAGGAGAGTTCCTGAAGGTGCTGACTCTCACTGGGGGAGAGTTCCTGAAGGTGCTGACTCTCACTGAGGGAGAGTTCCTGAATGTGCTGACTCTCACTGAGGGAGAGTTCCTGAAGGTGCTGACTCTCACTGGGGGACAGTTCCTGAAGGTGCTGACTCTCACTGGGGGAGAGTTCCTGAAGGTGCTGACTCTCACTGGGGAACATTCCTGAAGGTGCTGACTCTCACTGGAGGAGAGTTTCTGAAGATGCTGACTCTCACTAGGGGACAGTTCCTGAAGGTGCTGACGCTCACTTTTGGGGAACAGTTCCTGAAGGTGCTGACTCTCATTGGAGGAGAGTTCCTGAAGGTGCTGACTCTCACTGGAGGTGAGTTCCTGAAGGTGCTGACTCTCACTGGGGGGGCAGTTACTGAAGGTGCTGACTGTCACTTGGGGACAGTTCCTGAAGGTGCTGACTCTCACTGGGGGACAGTTCCTGAAGGTGCTGAAACTCACTGGAGGACAGTTCCTGAAGGTGCTGACTCTCACTGGTGGGACAGTTCCTGAAGGTGCTGACTCTCACTGGGGGACATTCCTGAAGGTGCTGACTCTCACTGGGGGGCAGTTCCTGAAGGCACTGACTCTCAATTGGGGACAGTTCCTGAAGGTGCTGACTCTCACTGGAGAACAGTTCCTGAAGGTGCTGACTCTCACTGGGGAGAGAGTTCCTGAAGGTGCTGACTCTCACTGGATGCCAGTTCCTGAACGTGCTGACTCTCACTGGGGGTACAGTTCCTGAAGCTGCTGATCTTACTGGAGGAGAGCTCCTGAGGGTGCTGACTCTCACTGGGGGACACTTCCTGAAGGTGCTGATTCTCACTGGAGGAGAGTTCCGGAAGGTGCTGACTCTCACTGGAGCAGTCTTCCTGAAGGTGCTGACTCTCACTGGGGGGACTGTTCCTGAAGGTGCTGACTCTCACTGGAGGAGAGTTCCTGAAGGTGCTGACTCTCACTGGAGGAGAGTTCCTGAAGGTGCTGACTCTCACTGGGGGACAGTTCCAGAAGGTGCTGACTGTCACTGGGGGACAGTTCCTGAAGGTGCCGAAAATCACTGGAGGACAGTTCCTGAAGGTGCTGACTTTCACTGGGGGGACAGTTCCTGAAGGTGCTGAGTCTCACTGGGGGACAGTTCCTGAAGGTGCTGACTCTCACTGGGGGACATTCCTGAAGGTGCTGACTCTCACTCGAGGAGAGTTCCCGAAGGTGCTGACACACACTGGGGGACAGTTCCTGAACGTGCTGACACTCAGTGGGAGACAGTTCCTGAAGGCGCTGACTCTCAATGGGGGACAGTTCCTGAAGGTGCTGACGCTCACAGGGGAAAAGTTCCTGAAGGTGCTGACTCTCACTGGAGGACAGTTCCTGAAGTTGCTGACTCTCACTGGGGAGACAGTTCCTGAAGGTGCTGTCTCTCACTGGAGGACACTTCCTGAAGGTGCTGACTCTCACTGGGGGTACAGTTCCTGAAGCAGCTGACTCTCACTGGAGGAGAGTTCCTGAGGGTGCTGACTCTCACTGGGAGACAGTTCCTGAAGGTGCTGAATCTCACTGGATGAGAGTTCCTGAAGGTGCTGACCCTCAATGGGGGGCAGTTCCTGAAGGTGCTGACTCTCACTGGAGGAGAGTTCCTGAAGGTGCTGACTCTCACTGGAGGTACAGTTCCTGACGCTGCTGACTCTCAATGGAGGAGAGTTCCTGAGGGTGCTGACTCTCATTGGGGTCAGTTCCTGAAGGTGCTGACTCTCACTGGATGAGAGTTCCTGAAGGTGCTGACTCTCACTGGAGGATAGTTCCTGAAGGTGCTGACTCTCACTGGAGGAGAGTTCCTGAAGGTGCTGACTCTCACTGGAGGAGAGTTCCTGAAGGTGCTGACTCTCACTTGGGGACAGTTCCTGAAGGTGCTGACTCTCACAGGGGGACAGTTCCTGAAGGTGCTGAAACTCACTGGAGGACAGTTCCTGAAGGTGCTGACTCTCACTGGGGGACATTCCTGAAGGAGCGGACTCTCACTGGGGGGCAGTTCCTGAAGGCGCTGACTCTTACTGGAGAACAGTTCCTGAAGGTGCTGACTCAAACTGGAGGACAGTTCCTGAAGGTGCTGACTCTCACTGGAGGACAGTTCCTGAAGGTGCTGACTCTCACTGGAGGCCAGTTCCTGAAGGTGCTGACTCTCACTGGGAAGACAGTTCCTGAAGGTGCTGACTCTCACTGGAGGCCAGTTCCTGAAGGTGCTGACTCTCACTGGGGTACAGTTCCTGAAGCAGCTGACTCTCACTGGAGGAGAGTTCCTGAGGGTGCTGACTCTCACTGGGGGACAGTTCCTGAAGGTGCTGACTCTCACTGGATGAGAGTTCCTGAAGATGCTGACACTCACTGGGGGGCAGATATTGAAGGTGCTGACTCTCACTGGAGAAGAGTTCCTGAAGGTTCTGACTCTCACTGGGGGGCAGTTCCTGAAAGTGCTGACTCTCACTGGTGGGACAGTTCCTGAAGGTGCTGACTCTCACTGGGGGACATTCCTGAAGGTGCTGACTCTCACTGGGGGGCAGTTCCTGAAGGCACTGACTCTCAATTGGGGAAAGTTCCTGAAGGTGCTGACTCTCACTGGAGAACAGTTCCTGAAGGTGCTGACTCTCACTGGGGAGACAGTTCCTCAAGGTGCTGATTCTCACTGGAGGCCAGTTCCTGAACGTGCTGACTCTCACTGGGGGTACAGTTCCTGAAGCTGCTGATCTTACTGGAGGAGAGCTCCTGAGGGTGCTGACTCTCACTGGGGGACACTTCCTGAAGGTGCTGATTCTCACTGGAGGAGAGTTCCGGAAGATGCTGACTCTCACTGGAGCAGTGTTCCTGAAGGTGCTGACTCTCACTGGGGGGACTGTTCCTGAAGGTGCTGACTCTCACTGGAGGAGAGTTCCTGAAGGTGCTGACTCTCACTGGAGGAGAGTTCCTGAAGGTGCTGACTCTCACTGGGGGACAGTTCCAGAAGGTGCTGACTGTCACTGGGGGACAGTTCCTGAAGGTGCCGAAAATCACTGGAGGACAGTTCCTGAAGGTGCTGACTCTCACTGGGGGGACAGTTCCTGAAGGTGCTGACTCTCACTGGGGGACATTCCTGAAGGTGCTGACTCTCACTGGGGGGCAGTTCCTGAAGGCACTGACTCTCAATTGGGGACAGTTCCTGAAGGTGCTGACTCTCACTGGGGGACATTCCTGAAGGTGCTGACTCTCACTCGAGGAGAGTTCACGAAGGTGCTGACACACACTGGGGGACAGTTCCTGAACGTGCTGACTCTCAGTGGGAGACAGTTCCTGAAGGCGCTGACTCTCAATGGGGGACAGGTCCTGAAGGTGCTGACGCTCACAGGGGAAAAGTTCCTGAAGGTGCTGACTCTCACTGGAGGACAGTTCCTGAAGTTGCTGACTCTCACTGGGGAGTCAGTTCCTGAAGGTGCTGACTCTCACTGGAGGACACTTCCTGAAGGTGCTGACTCTCACTGGGGGTACAGTTCCTGAAGCAGCTGACTCTCACTGGAGGAGAGTTCCTGAGGGTGCTGACTCTCACTGGGAGACAGTTCCTGAAGGTGCTGACTCTCACTGGATGAGAGTTCCTGAAGGTGCTGACCCTCAATGGGGGGCAATTCCTGAAGGTGCTGACTCTCACTGGAGGAGAGTTCCTGAAGGTGCTGACTCTCACTGGAGGTACAGTTCCTGACGCTGCTGACTCTCAATGGAGGAGAGTTCCTGAGGGTGCTGACTCTCATTGGGGTCAGTTCCTGAAGGTGCTGACTCTCACTGGATGATAGTTCCTGAAGGTGCTGACTCTCACTGAAGGATAGTTCCTGAAGGTGCTGACTCTCACTGGAGGAGAGTTCCTGAAGGTGCTGACTCTCACTGGAGGAGAGTCCCTGAAGGTGCTGACTCTCACTGGGGGGACAGTTCCTGAAGGTGCTGACACTCACTGGAGGAGAGTTCCTGAAGGTGCTGACTCTCACTGGGGGACAGTTCCAGAAGGTGCTGACTCTCACTGGGGGACAGTTCCTGAAGGTGCTGAAAATCACTGGAGGACAGTTCCTGAAGATGCTGACTCTCACTGGGGGGACATTTCCTGAAGGTGCTGAGTCTCACTGGAGGAGAGTCCAGAAGGTGCTGATTCTCACTGGGGGACATTCCTGAAGGTGCTGACTCTCACTGGAGGAGAGTTCCTGAAGGTGCTGACTCTCACTGGGGGACAGTTCCTGAAGGTGCTGACTCTCACTGGGAGACAGTTCCTGAAAGTGCTGACTCTCACTGGGGGGCAGTTCCTGAAGGCGCTGACTCTCACTGGGGGTCAGTTCCTGAAGGTGCTGACTCTCACAGGGGAACAGTTCCTGAAGGTGCTGACTCTTACTGGGGGGCAGTTCCTGAAGGTGCTGACTCTCCCTGGAGGAGAGTTCCTGAAGGTGCTGACTCTCACTGGGGGAGAGTTCCTGAAGGTGCTGACTCTCACTGGGGAACAGTTCCTGAAGGTGCTGACTCTCACTGGAGGGGAGTTCCTGAAGATGCTGACTCTCACTGGGGGGCAGTTCCTGAAAGTGCTGACTCTCACTAGGGGACAGTTCCTGAAGGTGCTGACGCTCACTATGGGGGAACAGTTCCTGAAGGTGCTGACTCTCATTGGAGGAGATTTCCTGAAGGTGCTGACACTCACTGGAGGAGAGTTCCTAAAGGTGCTGACTCTCACTGGGGGGCAGTTCCTGAAGGTGCTGACTCTCCCTGGAGGAGAGTTCCTGAAGGTGCTGACTCTCACTTGGGGAGAGTTCCTGAAGGTGCTGACTCTCTTTGGGGAACAGTTCCTGAAGGTGCTGACTCTCACTGGAGGGGAGTTGCTGAAGATGCTGACTCTCACTGGGGGGCAGTTCCTGAAAGTGCTGACTCTCACTAGGGGACAGTTCCTGAAGGTGCTGACGCTCACTATGGGGGAACAGTTCCTGAAGGTGCTGACTCTCATTGGAGGAGATTTCCTGAAGGTGCTGACACTCACTGGAGGAGAGTTCCTGAAGGTGCTGACTCTCACTGGGGGGCAGTTCCTGAAGGTGCTGACTCTCACTTGGGGACAGTTCCTGAAGGTGCTGACTCTCACAGGGGGACAGTTCCTGAAGGTGCTGAAACTCACTGGAGGACAGTTCCTGAAGGTGCTGACTCTCACTGGGGGACATTCCTGAAGGAGCTGACTCTCATTGGGGGGCAGTTCCTGAAGGCGCTGACTCTTACTGGAGAACAGTTCCTGAAGGTGCTGACTCAAACTGGAGGACAGTTCCTGAAGGTGCTGACTCTCACTGGAGGACAGTTCCTGAAGGTGCTGACTCTCACTGGAGGCCAGTTCCTGAAGGTGCTGACTCTCACTGGGAAGACAGTTCCTGAAGGTGCTGACTCTCACTGGAGGCCAGTTCCTGAAGGTGCTGACTCTCACTGGGGGTACAGTTCCTGAAGCAGCTGACTCTCACTGGAGGAGAGTTCCTGAGGGTGCTGACTCTCACTGGGGGACAGTTCCTGAAGGTGCTGACTCTCACTGGATGAGAGTTCCTGAAGATGCTGACACTCACTGGGGGGCAGATATTGAAGGTGCTGACTCTCACTGGAGAAGAGTTCCTGAAGATGCTGACTCTCACTGGGGGGCAGTTCCTGAAAGTGCTGACTCTCACTAGGGGACAGTTCCTGAAGGTGCTGACGCTCACTATGGGGGAACAGTTCCTGAAGGTGCTGACTCTCATTGGAGGAGATTTCCTGAAGGTGCTGACACTCACTGGAGGAGAGTTCCTGAAGGTGCTGACTCTCACTGGGGGGCAGTTCCTGAAGGTGCTGACTCTCACTTGGGGACAGTTCCTGAAGGTGCTGACTCTCACAGGGGGACAGTTCCTGAAGGTGCTGAAACTCACTGGATGACAGTTCCTGAAGGTGCTGACTCTCACTGGGGGACATTCCTGAAGGAGCTGACTCTCACTGGGGGGCAGTTCCTGAAGGCGCTGACTCTTACTGGAGAACAGTTCCTGAAGGTGCTGACTCAAACTGGAGGACAGTTCCTGAAGGTGCTGACTCTCACTGGAGGACAGTTCCTGAAGGTGCTGACTCTCACTGGGGGGCAGTTCCTGAAGGTGCTGACTCTCACTTGGGGACAGTTCCTGAAGGTGCTGACTCTCACAGGGGGACAGTTCCTGAAGGTGCTGAAACTCACTGGAGGACAGTTCCTGAAGGTGCTGACTCTCACTGGGGGACATTCCTGAAGGAGCTGACTCTCATTGGGGGGCAGTTCCTGAAGGCGCTGACTCTTACTGGAGAACAGTTCCTGAAGGTGCTGACTCAAACTGGAGGACAGTTCCTGAAGGTGCTGACTCTCACTGGAGGACAGTTCCTGAAGGTGCTGACTCTCACTGGAGGCCAGTTCCTGAAGGTGCTGACTCTCACTGGGAAGACAGTTCCTGAAGGTGCTGACTCTCACTGGAGGCCAGTTCCTGAAGGTGCTGACTCTCACTGGGGGTACAGTTCCTGAGCAGCTGACTCTCACTGGAGGAGAGTTCCTGAGGGTGCTGACTCTCACTGGGGGACAGTTCCTGAAGGTGCTGACTCTCACTGGATGAGAGTTCCTGAAGATGCTGACACTCACTGGGGGGCAGATATTGAAGGTGCTGACTCTCACTGGAGAAGAGTTCCTGAAGATGCTGACTCTCACTGGGGGGCAGTTCCTGAAAGTGCTGACTCTCACTAGGGGACAGTTCCTGAAGGTGCTGACGCTCACTATGGGGGAACAGTTCCTGAAGGTGCTGACTCTCATTGGAGGAGATTTCCTGAAGGTGCTGACACTCACTGGAGGAGAGTTCCTGAAGGTGCTGACTCTCACTGGGGGGCAGTTCCTGAAGGTGCTGACTCTCACTTGGGGACAGTTCCTGAAGGTGCTGACTCTCACAGGGGGACAGTTCCTGAAGGTGCTGAAACTCACTGGATGACAGTTCCTGAAGGTGCTGACTCTCACTGGGGGACATTCCTGAAGGAGCTGACTCTCACTGGGGGGCAGTTCCTGAAGGCGCTGACTCTTACTGGAGAACAGTTCCTGAAGGTGCTGACTCAAACTGGAGGACAGTTCCTGAAGGTGCTGACTCTCACTGGAGGACAGTTCCTGAAGGTGCTGACTCTCACTGGAGGCCAGTTCCTGAAGGTGCTGACTCTCACTGGGAAGACAGTTCCTGAAGGTGCTGACTCTCACTGGAGGCCAGTTCCTGAAGGTGCTGACTCTCACTGGGGGTACAGTTCCTGAAGGTGCTGACTCTCACTGGAGGAGAGTTCCTGAGGGTGCTGACTCTCACTGGGGGACAGTTCCTGAAGGTGCTGACTCTCACTGGATGAGAGTTCCTGAAGATGCTGACACTCACTGGGGGGCAGATATTGAAGGTGCTGACTCTCACTGGAGAAGAGTTCCTGAAGGTGCTGACTCTCACTGGGGGGCAGTTCCTGAAGGTGCTGACTCTCACTGGGGGACAGTTCCTGAAGGTGTTGACTCTCACTGGAGGAGAGTTCCTGAAGGTGCTGCCTCTCATTGGGGAGACAGTTATTGAAGGTGCTGACTCTCACTGGGGGACATTTCCTGTAGGTGCTGACTCTCACTGGGGGTACAGTTCCTGAAGCTGCAGACTCTCACTGGAGGAGAGTTCCTGAGGGTGCTGACTCTCACTGGGGGACAGTTCCTGAAGGTGCTGACTCTCACTGGGGGCAGTTCCTGAAGGTGCTGACTCTCACTGGAGGAGAGTTCCTGAAGGTGCTGACTCTCACTGGATGAGAGTTCCTGAAGATGCTGACACTCACTGGGGGGCAGATATTGAAGGTGCTGACTCTCACTGGAGAAGAGTTCCTGAAGGTTCTGACTCTCACTGGGGGGCAGTTCCTGAAAGTGCTGACTCTCACTGGTGGGACAGTTCCTGAAGGTGCTGACTCTCACTGGGGGACATTCCTGAAGGTGCTGACTCTCACTGGGGGGCAGTTCCTGAAGGCACTGACTCTCAATTGGGGACAGTTCCTGAAGGTGCTGACTCTCACTGGAGAACAGTTCCTGAAGGTGCTGACTCTCACTGGGGAGACAGTTCCTCAAGGTGCTGATTCTCACTGGAGGCCAGTTCCTGAACGTGCTGACTCTCACTGGGGGTACAGTTCCTGAAGCTGCTGATCTTACTGGAGGAGAGCTCCTGAGGGTGCTGACTCTCACTGGGGGACACTTCCTGAAGGTGCTGATTCTCACTGGAGGAGAGTTCCGGAAGATGCTGACTCTCACTGGAGCAGTGTTCCTGAAGGTGCTGACTCTCACTGGGGGGACTGTTCCTGAAGGTGCTGACTCTCACTGGAGGAGAGTTCCTGAAGGTGCTGACTCTCACTGGAGGAGAGTTCCTGAAGGTGCTGACTCTCACTGGGGGACAGTTCCAGAAGGTGCTGACTGTCACTGGGGGACAGTTCCTGAAGGTGCCGAAAATCACTGGAGGACAGTTCCTGAAGGTGCTGACTCTCACTGGGGGGACAGTTCCTGAAGGTGCTGACTCTCACTGGGGGACATTCCTGAAGGTGCTGACTCTCACTGGGGGGCAGTTCCTGAAGGCACTGACTCTCAATTGGGGACAGTTCCTGAAGGTGCTGACTCTCACTGGGGGACATTCCTGAAGGTGCTGACTCTCACTCGAGGAGAGTTCCCGAAGGTGCTGACACACACTGGGGGACAGTTCCTGAACGTGCTGACTCTCAGTGGGAGACAGTTCCTGAAGGCGCTGACTCTCAATGGGGGACAGGTCCTGAAGGTGCTGACGCTCACAGGGGAAAAGTTCCTGAAGGTGCTGACTCTCACTGGAGGACAGTTCCTGAAGTTGCTGACTCTCACTGGGGAGACAGTTCCTGAAGGTGCTGACTCTCACTGGAGGACACTTCCTGAAGGTGCTGACTCTCACTGGGGGTACAGTTCCTGAAGCAGCTGACTCTCACTGGAGGAGAGTTCCTGAGGGTGCTGACTCTCACTGGGAGACAGTTCCTGAAGGTGCTGACTCTCACTGGATGAGAGTTCCTGAAGGTGCTGACCCTCAATGGGGGGCAATTCCTGAAGGTGCTGACTCTCACTGGAGGAGAGTTCCTGAAGGTGCTGACTCTCACTGGAGGTACAGTTCCTGACGCTGCTGACTCTCAATGGAGGAGAGTTCCTGAGGGTGCTGACTCTCATTGGGGTCAGTTCCTGAAGGTGCTGACTCTCACTGGATGATAGTTCCTGAAGGTGCTGACTCTCACTGAAGGATAGTTCCTGAAGGTGCTGACTCTCACTGGAGGAGAGTTCCTGAAGGTGCTGACTCTCACTGGAGGAGAGTTCCTGAAGGTGCTGACTCTCACTGGGGGGACAGTTCCTGAAGGTGCTGACACTCACTGGAGGAGAGTTCCTGAAGGTGCTGACTCTCACTGGGGGACAGTTCCAGAAGGTGCTGACTCTCACTGGGGGACAGTTCCTGAAGGTGCTGAAAATCACTGGAGGACAGTTCCTGAAGGTGCTGACTCTCACTGGGGGGACATTTCCTGAAGGTGCTGAGTCTCACTGGAGGAGAGTCCAGAAGGTGCTGATTCTCACTGGGGGACATTCCTGAAGGTGCTGACTCTCACTGGAGGAGAGTTCCTGAAGGTGCTGACTCTCACTGGGGGACAGTTCCTGAAGGTGCTGACTCTCACTGGGAGACAGTTCCTGAAGGTGCTGACTCTCACTGGGGGGCAGTTCCTGAAGGCGCTGACTCTCACTGGGGGACAGTTCCTGAAGGTGCTGACTCTCACAGGGGAACAGTTCCTGAAGGTGCTGACTCTCAGTGGGGGGCAGTTCCTGAAGGTGCTGACTCTCCCTGGAGGAGAGTTCCTGAAGGTGCTGACTCTCATTGGGGGACAGTTCCTGAAGGTGCTGACTCTCAGTGGGGGAACAGTTCCTGAAGGTGCTGACTCTCACTGGAGGGTAGTTCCTGAAGGTGCTGACTCTCACTGGGGGTAGTTCCTAAAGTTGCTGACTCTCACTTGGGGGGACAGTTCCTGAAGGTGCTGACTCTCACTGGGGGACAGTTCCTGAAGGTGCTGACTCTCACTGGGGGACAGTTCCTGAAGGTGCTGACTCTCACTGGAGGAGAGTTCCTGAAGGTGCTGACTCTCACTGGGGGGCAGTTCCTGAAGGTGCTGACTCTCACTGGTGGACAGTTCCTGAAGGTGCTGACTCTCACTGGGGGGAGAGTTCCTGAAGGTGCTGACTCTCACTGGGGGACAGTTCCTGAAGGTGCTGACTCTCATGGGGGGACAGTTCCTGAAGTTGTTGATTCTCAATGGAGGGCAGTTCCTGAAGGTGCTGACACTCACTGGGGATACATCCTGAAGGTGCTGAATCTCACTGGGGGACAGTTCCTGAAGGTGCTGACTCTCACTGGAGGAGAGTTCCTGAAGGTGCTGACACTCACTGGAGGAGAGTTCCTGAAGGTGCTGACTCTCACTGGGGGGCAGTTCCTGAAGGTGCTGACTCTCTCTTGGGGACAGTTCCTGAAGGTGCTGACTCTCACAGGGGGACAGTTCCTGAAGGTGCTGAAACTCACTGGAGGACAGTTCCTGAAGGTGCTGACTCTCACTGGGGGACATTCCTGAAGGAGCTGACTCTCATTGGGGGGCAGTTCCTGAAGGCGCTGACTCTTACTGGAGAACAGTTCCTGAAGGTGCTGACTCAAACTGGAGGACAGTTCCTGAAGGTGCTGACTCTCACTGGAGGACAGTTCCTGAAGGTGCTGACTCTCACTGGAGGCCAGTTCCTGAAGGTGCTGACTCTCACTGGGAAGACAGTTCCTGAAGGTGCTGACTCTCACTGGAGGCCAGTTCCTGAAGGTGCTGACTCTCACTGGGGGTACAGTTCCTGAAGCAGCTGACTCTCACTGGAGGAGAGTTCCTGAGGGTGCTGACTCTCACTGGGGGACAGTTCCTGAAGGTGCTGACTCTCACTGGATGAGAGTTCCTGAAGATGCTGACACTCACTGGGGGGCAGATATTGAAGGTGCTGACTCTCACTGGAGAAGAGTTCCTGAAGATGCTGACTCTCACTGGGGGGCAGTTCCTGAAAGTGCTGACTCTCACTAGGGGACAGTTCCTGAAGGTGCTGACGCTCACTATGGGGGAACAGTTCCTGAAGGTGCTGACTCTCATTGGAGGAGATTTCCTGAAGGTGCTGACACTCACTGGAGGAGAGTTCCTGAAGGTGCTGACTCTCACTGGGGGGCAGTTCCTGAAGGTGCTGACTCTCACAGGGGGACAGTTCCTGAAGGTGCTGAAACTCACTGGATGACAGTTCCTGAAGGTGCTGACTCTCACTGGGGGACATTCCTGAAGGAGCTGACTCTCACTGGGGGGCAGTTCCTGAAGGCGCTGACTCTTACTGGAGAACAGTTCCTGAAGGTGCTGACTCAAACTGGAGGACAGTTCCTGAAGGTGCTGACTCTCACTGGAGGACAGTTCCTGAAGGTGCTGACTCTCACTGGAGGCCAGTTCCTGAAGGTGCTGACTCTCACTGGGAAGACAGTTCCTGAAGGTGCTGACTCTCACTGGAGGCCAGTTCCTGAAGGTGCTGACTCTCACTGGGGGTACAGTTCCTGAAGCAGCTGACTCTCACTGGAGGAGAGTTCCTGAGGGTGCTGACTCTCACTGGGGGACAGTTCCTGAAGGTGCTGACTCTCACTGGGGTACAGTTCCTGAAGCAGCTGACTCTCACTGGAGGAGAGTTCCTGAGGGTGCTGACTCTCACTGGGGGACAGTTCCTGAAGGTGCTGACTCTCACTGGATGAGAGTTCCTGAAGATGCTGACACTCACTGGGGGGCAGATATTGAAGGTGCTGACTCTCACTGGAGAAGAGTTCCTGAAGGTGCTGACTCTCACTGGGGGGCAGTTCCTGAAGGTGCTGACTCTCACTGGGGGACAGTTCCTGAAGGTGTTGACTCTCACTGGAGGAGAGTTCCTGAAGGTGCTGCCTCTCATTGGGGAGACAGTTATTGAAGGTGCTGACTCTCACTGGGGGACATTTCCTGTAGGTGCTGACTCTCACTGGGGGTACAGTTCCTGAAGCTGCAGACTCTCACTGGAGGAGAGTTCCTGAGGGTGCTGACTCTCACTGGGGGACAGTTCCTGAAGGTGCTGACTCTCACTGGGGGCAGTTCCTGAAGGTGCTGACTCTCACTGGAGGAGAGTTCCTGAAGGTGCTGACTCTCAATGGGGGGCAATTCCTGAAGGTGATGACTCTCACTGGGGGACAGTTCCTGAAGGTGCTGACTCTCACTGGAGGAGAGTTCCTGAAGGTGCTGACTCTCACTGGGGGAGAGTTCCTGAAGGTGCTGACTCTCACTGAGGGAGAGTTCCTGAAGGTGCTGACTCTCACTGGGGGACAGTTCCAGAAGGTGCTGACTCTCACTGGGGGACAGTTCCTGAAGGTGCTGACTCTCACTGGAGGAGAGTTCCTGAAGGTGCTGACTCTCACTGGGGGAGAGTTCCTGAAGGTGCTGACTCTCACTGGGGAACAGTTCCTGAAGGTGCTGACACTCACTGGAGGAGAGTTTCTTAAGATGCTGACTCTCACTAGGGGACAGTTCCTGAAGGTGCTGACGCTCACTTTTGGGGAACAGTTCCTGAAGGTGCTGACTCTCATTGGAGGAGAGTTCCTGAAGGTGCTGACTCTCACTGGAGGTGGGTTCCTGAAGGTGCTGACTCTCACTGGGGGGGGCAGTTACTGAAGGTGCTGACTGTCACTTGGGGACAGTTCCTGAAGGTGCTGACTCTCACTGGGGGACAGTTCCTGAAGGTGCTGAAACTCACTGGAGGACAGTTCCTGAAGGTGCTGACTCTCACTGGTGGGACAGTTCCTGAAGGTGCTGACTCTCACTGGGGGACATTCCTGAAGGTGCTGACTCTCACTGGGGGGCAGTTCCTGAAGGCACTGACTCTCACTGGGGAGACAGTTCCTGAAGGTGCTGACTCTCACTGGAGGCCAGTTCCTGAACGTGCTGACTCTCACTCGGGGTACAGTTCCTGAAGCTGCTGATCTTACTGGAGGAGAGCTCCTGACGGTGCTGACTCTCACTGGGGGACACTTCCTGAAGGTGCTGATTCTCACTGGAGGAGAGTTCCGGAAGGTGCTGACTCTCACTGGAGCAGTGTTCCTGAAGGTGCTGACTCTCACTGGGGGCAGTTCCTGAAGGTGCTGACTCTCACTGGAGGAGAGTTCCTGAAGGTGCTGACTCTCAATGGGGGGCAGTTCCTGAAGGTGATGACTCTCACTGGGGGACAGTTCCTGAAGGTGCTGACTCTCACTGGAGGAGAGTTCCTGAAGGTGTTGACTCTCACTGGGGGAGAGTTCCTGAAGGTGCTGACTCTCACTGAGGGAGAGTTCCTGAAGGTGCCGACTCTCACTGGGGGACAGTTCCAGAAGGTGCTGACTCTCACTGGGGGACAGTTCCTGAAGGTGCTGACTCTCACTGGAGGAGAGTTCCTGAAGATGCTGACTCTCACTGGGGGAGAGTTCCTGAAGGTGCTGACTCTCACTGGGGAACAGTTCCTGAAGGTGCTGACTCTCACTGGAGGAGAGTTTCTTAAGATGCTGACTCTCACTAGGGGACAGTTCCTGAAGGTGCTGACGCTCAGTTTTGGGGAACAGTTCCTGAAGGTGCTGACTCTCATTGGAGGAGAGTTCCTGAAGGTGCTGACTCTCACTGGAGGTGAGTTCCTGAAGGTGCTGACTCTCACTGGGGGGGCAGTTACTGAAGGTGCTGACTGTCACTTGGGGACAGTTCCTGAAGGTGCTGACTCTCACTGGGGGACAGTTCCTGAAGGTGCTGAAACTCACTGGAGGACAGTTCCTGAAGGTGCTGACTCTCACTGGGGGGCAGTTCCTGAAGGCACTGACTCTTAATTGGGGACAGTTCCTGAAGGTGCTGACTCTCACTGGAGAACAGTTTCTGAAGGTGCTGACTCTCACTGGGGAGACAGTTCCTGAAGGTGCTGACTCTCACTGGAGGCCAGTTCCTGAACGTGCTGACTCTCAGTGGGAGAGAGTTCCTGAAGGCGCTGACTCTCAATGGGGGACAGTTCCTGAAGGTGCTGACGCTCACAGGGGAAAAGTTCCTGAAGGTGCTGACTCTCACTGGAGGACAGTTCCTGAAGTTGCTGACTCTCACTGGGGAGACAGTTCCTGAAGGTGCTGACTCTCACTGGAGGACACTTCCTGAAGGTGCTGACTCTCACTGGGGGTACAGTTCCTGAAGCAGCTGACTCTCACTGGAGGAGAGTTCCTGAGGGTGCTGACTCTCACTGGGAGACAGTTCCTGAAGGTGCTGACTCTCACTGGATGAGAGTTCCTGAAGGTGCTGACCCTCAATGGGGGGCAGTTCCTGAAGGTGCTGACTCTCACTGGAGGAGAGTTCCTGAAGGTGCTGACTCTCACTGGAGGTACAGTTCCTGACGCTGCTGACTCTCAATGGAGGAGAGTTCCTGAGGGTGCTGACTCTCATTGGGGTCAGTTCCTGAAGGTGCTGACTCTCACTGGATGAGAGTTCCTGAAGGTGCTGACTCTCACTGGAGGATAGTTCCTGAAGGTGCTGACTCTCACTGGAGGAGAGTTCCTGAAGGTGCTGACTCTCACTGGAGGACCGTCCCTGAAGGTGCTGACTCTCACTGGGGGGACAGTTCCTGAAGGTGCTGACACTCACTGGAGGAGAGTTCCAGAAGGTGCTGACTCTCACTGGGGGACAGTTCCAGAAGGTGCTGACTCTCACTGGGGGACAGTTCCTGAAGGTGCTGAAAATCACTGGAGGACAGTTCCTGAAGATGCTGACTCTCACTGGGGGGACAGTTCCTGAAGGTGCTGAGTCTCACTGGAGGAGAGTCCAGAATGTGCTGATTCTCACTGGGGGACATTCCTGAAGGTGCTGACTCTCACTGGGGGACAGTTCCTGAAGGTGCTGACTCTCACTGGGAGACAGTTCCTGAAAGTGCTGACTCTCACTGGGGGGCAGTTCCTGAAGGCGCTGACTCTCACTGGGGGTCAGTTCCTGAAGGTGCTGACTCTCACAGGGGAACAGTTCCTGAAGGTGCTGACTCTCACTGGGGGGCAGTTCCTGAAGGTGCTGACTCTCCCTGGAGGAGAGTTCCTGAAGGTGCTGACTCTCACTGGGGGAGAGTTCCTGAAGGTGCTGACTCTCACTGGGGAACAGTTCCTGAAGGTGCTGACTCTCACTGGAGGGGAGTTCCTGAAGATGCTGACTCTCACTGGGGGGCAGTTCCTGAAAGTGCTGACTCTCACTAGGGGACAGTTCCTGAAGGTGCTGATGCTCACTATGGGGGAACAGTTCCTGAAGGTGCTGACTCTCATAGGAGGAGATTTCCTGAAGGTGCTGACACTCACTGGAGGAGAGTTCCTGAAGGTGCTGACTCTCACTGGGGGGCAGTTCCTGAAGGTGCTGACTCTCACTTGGGGACAGTTCCTGAAGGTGCTGACTCTCACAGAGGGACAGTTCCTGAAGGTGCTGAAACTCACTGGAGGACAGTTCCTGAAGGTGCTGACTCTCACTGGGGGACATTCCTGAAGGAGCTGACTCTCACTGGGGGGCAGTTCCTGAAGGCGCTGACTCTTACTGGAGAACAGTTCCTGAAGGTGCTGACTCAAACTGGAGGACAGTTCCTGAAGGTGCTGACTCTCACTGGGGAGACAGTACCTGAAGGTGCTGACTCTCACTGGAGGCCAGTTCCTGAAGGTGCTGACTCTCACTGGGAAGACAGTTCCTGAAGGTGCTGACTCTCACTGGAGGCCAGTTCCTGAAGGTGCTGATTCTCACTGGGGGTACAGTTCCTGAAGCAGCTGACTCTCACTGGAGGAGAGTTCCTGAGGGTGCTGACTCTCACTGGGGGACAGTTCCTGAAGGTGCTGACTCTTACTGGAGGAGAGTTCCTGAAGGTGCTGACTCTCAATGGGGGAGAGTTCCTGAAGGTGCTGACTCTCACTGGGGGACAGTTCCAGAAGGTGCTGACTCTCACTGGGGGACAGTTCCTGAAGGTGCTGACTCTCACTGGGGGACAGTTCCAGAAGGTGCTGACTCTCACTGGGGGACAGTTCCTGAAGGTGCTGACTCTCACTGGAGGAGAGTTCCTGAAGGTGCTTACTCTCACTGGAGGAGAGTTCCTGAAGGTGCTGACTCTCACTGGGGAACAGTTCCTGAAGGTGCTGACTCTCACTGGAGGAGAGTTTCTTAAGATGCTGACTCTCACTAGGGGACAGTTCCTGAAGGTGCTGACGCTCACTTTTGGGGAACAGTTCCTGAAGGTGCTGACTCTCATTGGAGGAGAGTTCCTGAAGGTGCTGACTCTCACTGGAGGTGAGTTCCGGAAGGTGCTGACTCTCACTGGGGGGGCAGTTACTGAAGGTGCTGACTGTCACTTGGGTACAGTTCCTGAAGGTGCTGACTCTCACTGGGGGACAGTTCCTGAAGGTGCTGAAACTCACTGGAGGACAGTTCCTGAAGGTGCTGACTCTCACTGGTGGGACAGTTCCTGAAGGTGCTGACTCTCACTGGGGGACATTCCTGAAGGTGCTGACTCTCACTGGGGGGCAGTTCCTGAAGGCACTGACTCTCAATTGGGGACAGTTCCTGAAGGTGCTGACTCTCACTGGAGAACAGTTCCTGAAGGTGCTGACTCTCACTGGGGAGACAGTTCCTGAAGGTGCTGACTCTCACTGGAGGCCAGTTCCTGAACGTGCTGACTCTCACTGGGGGTACAGTTCCTGAAGCTGCTGATCTTACTGGAGGAGAGCTCCTGACGGTGCTGACTCTCACTGGGGGACACTTCCTGAAGGTGCTGATTCTCACTGGAGGAGAGTTCCGGAAGGTGCTGACTCTCACTGGAGCAGTGTTCCTGAAGGTGCTGACTCTAACTGGGGGGACTGTTCCTGAAGGTGCTGACTCTCACTGGAGGAGAGTTCCTGAAGGTGCTGACTCTCACTGGAGGAGAGTTCCTGAAGGTGCTGACTCTCACTGGGGGACAGTTCCAGAAGGTGCTGACTGTCACTGGGGGACAGTTCCTGAAGGTGCCGAAAATCACTGGAGGACAGTTCCTGAAGGTGTTGACTCTCACTGGGGGGACAGTTCCTGAAGGTGCTGAGTCTCACTGGAGGAGAGTTCCTGAAGGTGCTGACTCTCACTGGGGGACATTCCTGAAGGTGCTGACTCTCACTCGAGGAGAGTTCCCGAAGGTGCTGACACACACTGGGGGACAGTTCCTGAACGTGCTGACTCTCAGTGGGAGACAGTTCCTGAAGGCGCTGACTCTCAATGGGGGACAGTTCCTGAAGGTGCTGACGCTCACAGGGGAAAAGTTCCTGAAGGTGCTGACTCTCACTGGAGGACAGTTCCTGAAGTTGCTGGCTCTCACTGGGGAGACAGTTCCTGAAGGTGCTGACTCTCACTGGAGGACACTTCCTGAAGGTGCTGACTCTCACTGGGGGTACAGTTCCTGAAGCAGCTGACTCTCACTGGAGGAGAGTTCCTGAGGGTGCTGACTCTCACTGGGAGACAGTTCCTGAAGGTGCTGACTCTCACTGGATGAGAGTTCCTGAAGGTGCTGACCCTCAATGGGGGGCAGTTCCTGAAGGTGCTGACTCTCACTGGAGGAGAGTTCCTGAAGGTGCTGACTCTCACTGGAGGTACAGTTCCTGACGCTGCTGACTCTCAATGGAGGCGAGTTCCTGAGGGTGCTGACTCTCATTGGGGTCAGTTCCTGAAGGTGCTGACTCTCACTGGATGAGAGTTCCTGAAGGTGCTGACTCTCACTGGAGGATAGTTCCTGAAGGTGCTGACTCTCACTGGAGGAGAGTTCCTGAAGGTGCTGACTCTCACTGGAGGAGAGTCCCTGAAGGTGCTGACTCTCACTGGGGGGACAGTTCCTGAAGGTGCTGACACTCACTGGAGGAGAGTTTCTGAAGGTGCTGACTCTCACTGGGGGACAGTTCCAGAAGGTGCTGACTCTCACTGGGGGACAGTTCCTGAAGGTGCTGAAAATCACTGGAGGACAGTTCCTGAAGATGCTGACTCTCACTGGGGGGACAGTTCCTGAAGGTGCTGAGTCTCACTGGAGGAGAGTCCAAAAGGTGCTGATTCTCACTGGGGGACATTCCTGAAGGTGCTGACTCTCACTGGGGGACAGTTCCTGAAGGTGCTGACTCTCACTGGGGGACAGTTCCTGAAGGTGCTGACTCTCACTGGGAGACAGTTCCTGAAAGTGCTGACTCTCACTGGGGGGCAGTTCCCGAAGGCGCTGACTCTCACTGGGGGTCAGTTCCTGAAGGTGCTGACTCTCACAGGGGAACAGTTCCTGAAGGTGCTGACTCTCACTGGGGGGCAGTTCCTGAAGGTGCTGACTCTCCCTGGAGGAGAGTTCCTGAAGGTGCTGACTCTCACTGGGGGAGAGTTCCTGAAGGTGCTGACTCTCACTGGGGAACAGTTCCTGAAGGTGCTGACTCTCACTGGAGGAGAGTTCCTGAAGGTGCTTACTCTCACTGGAGGAGAGTTCCTGAAGGTGCTGACTCTCACTGGGGAACAGTTCCTGAAGGTGCTGACTCTCACTGGAGGAGAGTTTCTTAAGATGCTGACTCTCACTAGGGGACAGTTCCTGAAGGTGCTGACGCTCACTTTTGGGGAACAGTTCCTGAAGGTGCTGACTCTCATTGGAGGAGAGTTCCTGAAGGTGCTGACTCTCACTGGAGGTGAGTTCCGGAAGGTGCTGACTCTCACTGGGGGGGCAGTTACTGAAGGTGCTGACTGTCACTTGGGGACAGTTCCTGAAGGTGCTGACTCTCACTGGGGGACAGTTCCTGAAGGTGCTGAAACTCACTGGAGGACAGTTCCTGAAGGTGCTGACTCTCACTGGTGGGACAGTTCCTGAAGGTGCTGACTCTCACTGGGGGACATTCCTGAAGGTGCTGACTCTCACTGGGGGGCAGTTCCTGAAGGCACTGACTCTCAATTGGGGACAGTTCCTGAAGGTGCTGACTCTCACTGGAGAACAGTTCCTGAAGGTGCTGACTCTCACTGGGGAGACAGTTCCTGAAGGTGCTGACTCTCACTGGAGGCCAGTTCCTGAACGTGCTGACTCTCACTGGGGGTACAGTTCCTGAAGCTGCTGATCTTACTGGAGGAGAGCTCCTGAGGGTGCTGACTCTCACTGGGGGACACTTCCTGAAGGTGCTGATTCTCACTGGAGGAGAGTTCCGGAAGGTGCTGACTCTCACTGGAGCAGTGTTCCTGAAGGTGCTGACTCTCACTGGGGGGACTGTTCCTGAAGGTGCTGACTCTCACTGGAGGAGAGTTCCTGAAGGTGCTGACTCTCACTGGAGGAGAGTTCCTGAAGGTGCTGACTCTCACTGGGGGACAGTTCCTGAAGGTGCTGACTCTCACTGGGGGACAGTTCCTGAAGGTGCTGAAACCCACTGGAGGACAGTTCCTGAAGGTGCTGACTCTCACTGGGGGGACAGTTCCTGAAGGTGCTGACTCTCACTGGAGGAGAGTTCCTGAAGGTGCTGACTCTCACTGGGGGACAGTTCCTGAAGGTGCTGACTCTCACTGGAGGAGAGTTCCTGAAGGTGCTGACACTCACTGGGGGACAGTTCCTGAAGGTGCTGACTCTCACTGGGAGACAGTTCCTGAAGGTGCTGACTCTCACTGGGGGACAGTTCCTGAAGGTGCTGACTCTCACTGGGGAAAAGTTCCTGAAGGTGCTGACTCTCACTGGAGGACAGTTCCTGAAGGTGCTGACTCTCACTGGGGAGACAGTTCCTGAAGGTGCTGACTCTCACTGGAGGACAGTTCCTGAAGGTGCTGACTCTCACTGGGGGTACAGTTCCTGAAGCTGCTGACTCTCACTGGAGGAGAGTTCCTGAGGGTGCTGACTCTCACTGGGAGACAGTTCCTGAAGGTGCTGACTCTCACTGGATGAGAGTTCCTGAAGGTGCTGACCCTCACAGGGGGGCAGTTCCTGAAGGTGCTGACTCTCACTGGAGGAGAGTTCCTGAAGGTGCTGACTCTCACTGGAGGTACAGTTCCTGACGCTGCTGACTCTCACTGGAGGAGTGTTCCTGAGGGTGCTGACTCTCACTGGGGGACAGTTCCTGAAGGTGCTGACTCTCACTGGATGAGAGTTCCTGAAGGTGCTGACTCCTACGGGAGGAGAGTTCCTGAAGGTGCTGACTCTCACTGGAGGAGAGTTCCTGAAGGTGCTGACTCTCACTGGAGGAGAGTTCCTGAAGGTGCTGACTCTCACTGGGGGGACAGTTCCTGAAGGTGCTGACACTCACTGGAGGAGAGTTCCTGAAGGTGCTGACTCTCACTGGGGGACAGTTCCAGAAGGTGCTGACTCTCACTGGGGGACAGTTCCTGAAGGTGCTGAAAATCACTGGAGGACAGTTCCTGAAGGTGCTGACTCTCACTGGGGGGACAGTTCCTGAAGGTGCTGAGTCTCACTGGAGGAGAGTCCAAAAGGTGCTGATTCTCACTGGGGGACATTCCTGAAGGTGCTGACTCTCACTGGGGGACAGTTCCTGAAGGTGCTGACTCTCACTGGGGGACAGTTCCTGAAGGTGCTGACTCTCACTGGGAGACAGTTCCTGAAAGTGCTGACTCTCACTGGGGGGCAGTTCCCGAAGGCGCTGACTCTCACTGGGGGTCAGTTCCTGAAGGTGCTGACTCTCACAGGGGAACAGTTCCTGAAGGTGCTGACTCTCACTGGGGGGCAGTTCCTGAAGGTGCTGACTCTCCCTGGAGGAGAGTTCCTGAAGGTGCTGACTCTCACTGGGGGAGAGTTCCTGAAGGTGCTGACTCTCACTGGGGAACAGTTCCTGAAGGTGCTGACTCTCACTGGAGGGGAGTTCCTGAAGATGCTGACTCTCACTGGGGGGCAGTTCCTGAAAGTGCTGACTCTCACTAGGGGACAGTTCCTGAAGGTGCTGACTCTCACTGGAGGAGAGTTTCTTAAGATGCTGACTCTCACTAGGGGACAGTTCCTGAAGGTGCTGACGCTCACTTTTGGGGAACAGTTCCTGAAGGTGCTGACTCTCATTGGAGGAGTGTTCCTGAAGGTGCTGACTCTCACTGGAGGTGAGTTCCTGAAGGTGCTGACTCTCACTGGGGGGGCAGTTACTGAAGGTGCTGACTGTCACTTGGGGACAGTTCCTGAAGGTGCTGACTCTCACTGGGGGACAGTTCCTGAAGGTGCTGAAACTCACTGGAGGACAGTTCCTGAAGGTGCTGACTCTCACTGGTGGGACAGTTCCTGAAGGTGCTGACTCTCACTGGGGGACATTCCTGAAGGTGCTGACTCTCACTGGGGGGCAGTTCCTGAAGGCACTGACTCTCAATTGGGGACATTTCCTGAAGGTGCTGACTCTCACTGGAGAACAGTTCCTGAAGGTGCTGACTCTCACTGGGGAGACAGTTCCTGAAGGTGCTGACTCTCACTGGAGGCCAGTTCCTGAACGTGCTGACTCGCTTAGGGGGTACAGTTCCTGAAGCTGCTGATCTTACTGGAGGAGAGCTCCTCAGGGTGCTGACTCTCACTTGGGGACACTTCCTGAAGGTGCTGATTCTCACTGGAGGAGAGTTCCTGAAGGTGCTGACTCTCACTGGAGCAGTGTTCCTGAAGGTGCTGACTCTCACTGGGGGGACAGTTCCTGAAGGTGCTGACTCTCACTGGTGGGACAGTTCCTGAAGGGGCTGACTCTCACTGGAGCAGAGTTCCTGAAGGTGCTGACTCTCACTGGGGGACAGTTCCAGAAGGTGCTGACTGTCACTGGGGGACAGTTCCTGAAGGTGCCGAAACCCACTGGAGGACAGTTCCTGAAGGTGCTGACTCTCACTGGGGGGACAGTTCCTGAAGGTGCTGAGTCTCACTGGAGGAGAGTTCCTGAAGGTGCTGACTCTCACTGGGGGACATTCCTGAAGGTGCTGACTCTCACTCGAGGAGAGTTCCTGAAGGTGCTGACACACACTGGGGGACAGTTCCTGAAGGTGCTGACTCTCACTGGGAGACAGTTCCTGAAGGTGCTGACTCTCATTGGGGGGCAGTTCCTGAAGGCGCTGACTCTCAATGGGGGAAAGTTCCTGAAGGTGCTGACTCTCACTGGAGGACAGTTCTTGAAGGTGCTGACTCTCACTGCGGAGACAGTTCCTGAAGGTGCTGACTCTCACTGGAGGACACTTCCTGAAGGTGCAGACTCACACTGGGGGTACAGATCCTGAAGCAGCTGACTCTCACTGGTGGAGAGTTCCTGAGGGTGCTGACTCTCACTGGGAGACAGTTCCTGAAGGTGCTGACTCTCACTGGATGAGAGTTCCTGAAGGTGCTGACCCTCACAGGGGGGCAGTTCCTGAAGGTGCTGACTCTCACTGGAGGAGAGTTCCTGAAGGTGCTGACTCTCACTGGAGGTACAGTTCCTGACGCTGCTGACTCTCAATGGAGGCGAGTTCCTGAGGGTGCTGACTCTCATTGGGGTCAGTTCCTGAAGGTGCTGACTCTCACTGGATGAGAGTTCCTGAAGGTGCTGACTCTCACTGGAGGATAGTTCCTGAAGGTGCTGACTCTCACTGGAGGAGAGTTCCTGAAGGTGCTGACTCTCACTGGAGGAGAGTCCCTGAAGGTGCTGACTCTCACTGGGGGGACAGTTCCTGAAGGTGCTGACACTCACTGGAGGAGAGTTTCTGAAGGTGCTGACTCTCACTGGGGGACAGTTCCAGAAGGTGCTGACTCTCACTGGGGGACAGTTCCTGAAGGTGCTGAAAATCACTGGAGGACAGTTCCTGAAGATGCTGACTCTCACTGGGGGGACAGTTCCTGAAGGTGCTGAGTCTCACTGGAGGAGAGTCCAAAAGGTGCTGATTCTCACTGGGGGACATTCCTGAAGGTGCTGACTCTCACTGGGGGACAGTTCCTGAAGGTGCTGACTCTCACTGGGGGACAGTTCCTGAAGGTGCTGACTCTCACTGGGAGACAGTTCCTGAAAGTGCTGACTCTCACTGGGGGGCAGTTCCCGAAGGCGCTGACTCTCACTGGGGGTCAGTTCCTGAAGGTGCTGACTCTCACAGGGGAACAGTTCCTGAAGGTGCTGACTCTCACTGGGGGGCAGTTCCTGAAGGTGCTGACTCTCCCTGGAGGAGAGTTCCTGAAGGTGCTGACTCTCACTGGGGGAGAGTTCCTGAAGGTGCTGACTCTCACTGGGGAACAGTTCCTGAAGGTGCTGACTCTCACTGGAGGGAGTTCCTGAAGATGCTGACTCTCACTGGGGGGCAGTTCCTGAAAGTGCTGACTCTCACTAGGGGACAGTTCCTGAAGGTGCTGACTCTCACTGGAGGAGAGTTTCTTAAGATGCTGACTCTCACTAGGGGACAGTTCCTGAAGGTGCTGACGCTCACTTTTGGGGAACAGTTCCTGAAGGTGCTGACTCTCATTGGAGGAGTGTTCCTGAAGGTGCTGACTCTCACTGGAGGTGAGTTCCTGAAGGTGCTGACTCTCACTGGGGGGGCAGTTACTGAAGGTGCTGACTGTCACTTGGGGACAGTTCCTGAAGGTGCTGACTCTCACTGGGGGACAGTTCCTGAAGGTGCTGAAACTCACTGGAGGACAGTTCCTGAAGGTGCTGACTCTCACTGGTGGGACAGTTCCTGAAGGTGCTGACTCTCACTGGGGGACATTCCTGAAGGTGCTGACTCTCACTGGGGGGCAGTTCCTGAAGGCACTGACTCTCAATTGGGGACATTTCCTGAAGGTGCTGACTCTCACTGGAGAACAGTTCCTGAAGGTGCTGACTCTCACTGGGGAGACAGTTCCTGAAGGTGCTGACTCTCACTGGAGGCCAGTTCCTGAACGTGCTGACTCGCTTAGGGGGTACAGTTCCTGAAGCTGCTGATCTTACTGGAGGAGAGCTCCTCAGGGTGCTGACTCTCACTTGGGGACACTTCCTGAAGGTGCTGATTCTCACTGGAGGAGAGTTCCGGAAGGTGCTGACTCTCACTGGAGCAGTGTTCCTGAAGGTGCTGACTCTCACTGGGGGGACTGTTCCTGAAGGTGCTGACTCTCACTGGAGGAGAGTTCCTGAAGGTGCTGACTCTCACTGGAGGAGAGTTCCTGAAGGTGCTGACTCTCACTGGGGGACAGTTCCAGAAGGTGCTGACTGTCACTGGGGGACAGTTCCTGAAGGTGCCGAAAATCACTGGAGGACAGTTCCTGAAGGTGCTGACTCTCACTGGGGGGACAGTTCCTGAAGGTGCTGAGTCTCACTGGAGGAGAGTTCCTGAAGGTGCTGACTCTCACTGGGGGACATTCCTGAAGGTGCTGACTCTCACTCGAGGAGATTTCCCGAAGGTGCTCACACACACTGGGGGACAGTTCCTGAACGTGCTGACTCTCAGTGGGAGACAGTTCCTGAAGGCGCTGACTCTCAATGGGGGACAGTTCCTGAAGTTGCTGACGCTCACAGGGGAAAAGTTCCTGAAGGTGCTGACTCTCACTGGAGGACAGTTCCTGAAGTTGCTGACTCTCACTGGGGAGACAGTTCCTGAAGGTGCTGACTGTCACTGGGGGTACAGTTCCTGAAGCAGCTGACTCTCACTGGAGGAGAGTTCCTGAGGGTGCTGACTCTCACTGGGAGACAGTTCCTGAAGGTGCTGACTCTCACTGGATGAGAGTTCCTGAAGGTGCTGACCCTCAATGGGGGGCAGTTCCTGAAGGTGCTGACTCTCACTGGAGGAGAGTTCCTGAAGGTGCTGACTCTCACTGGAGGTACAGTTCCTGACGCTGCTGACTCTCAATGGAGGAGAGTTCCTGAGGGTGCTGACTCTCATTGGGGTCAGTTCCTGAAGGTGCTGAATCTCACTGGATGAGAGTTCCTGAAGGTGCTGACTCTCACTGGAGGATAGTTCCTGAAGGTGCTGACTCTCACTGGAGGAGAGTTCCTGAAGGTGCTGACTCTCACTGGAGGAGAGTCCCTGAAGGTGCTGACTCTCACTGGGGGGACAGTTCCTGAAGGTGCTGACACTCACTGGAGGAGAGTTCCTGAAGGTGCTGACTCTCACTGGGGGACAGTTCCAGAAGGTGCTGACTCTCACTGGGGGACAGTTCCTGAAGGTGCTGAAAATCACTGGAGGACAGTTCCTGAAGATGCTGACTCTCACTGGGGGGGACAGTTCCTGAAGGTGCTGAATCTCATTGGAGGAGAGTTCCTGAAGGTGCTGACTCTCACTGGAGGTGAGTTCCTGAAGGTGCTGACTCTCACTGGGGGGGCAGTTACTGAAGGTGCTGACTGTCACTTGGGGACAGTTCCTGAAGGTGCTGACTCTCACTGGGGGACAGTTCCTGAAGGTGCTGAAACTCACTGGAGGACAGTTCCTGAAGGTGCTGACTCTCACTGGAGGACAGTTCCTGAAGGTGCTGACTCTCACTGGGGGACATTCCTGAAGGTGCTGACTCTCACTGGAGGAGAGTTCCTGAAGGTGCTGACACTCACTGGGGGACAGTTCCTGAAGGTGCTGACTCTCACTGGGGAGACAGTTCCTGAAGGTGCTGACTCTCACTGGGGGACAGTTCCTGAAGGTGCTGACGCTCACTGGGGAAAAGTTCCTGAAGGTGCTGACTCTCACTGGAGGACAGTTCCTGAAGGTGCTGACTCTCACTGGGGAGACAGTTCCTGAAGGTGCTGACTCTCACTGGAGGACACTTCCTGAAGGTGCTGACTCTCACTGGGGGTACAGTTCCTGAAGCTGCTGACTCTCACTGGAGGAGAGTTCCTGAAGGCGCTGACTCTCACTGGGAGACAGTTCCTGAAGGTGCTGACTCTCACTGGAGGAGAGTTCCTGAAGGTGCTGACTCTCACTGGGGGACATTCCTGAAGGTGCTGACTCTCACTGGAGGAGAGTTCCTGAAGGTGCTGACTCTCACTGGAGGTACAGTTCCTGACGCTGCTGACTCTCAATGGAGGAGAGTTCCTGAGGGTGCTGACTCTCATTGGGGTCAGTTCCTGAAGGTGCTGACTCTCACTGGATGAGAGTTCCTGAAGGTGCTGACTCTCACTGGAGGATAGTTCCTGAAGGTGCTGACTCTCACTGGAGGAGAGTTCCTGAAGGTGCTGACTCTCACTGGAGGAGAGTCCCTGAAGGTGCTGACTCTCACTGGGGGGACAGTTCCTGAAGGTGCTGAAACTCACTGGAGGAGAGTTCCTGAAGGTGCTGACTCTCACTGGGGGACAGTTCCAGAAGGTGCTGACTCTCACTGGGGGACAGTTCCTGAAGGTGCTGAAAATCACTGGAGGACAGTTCCTGAAGATGCTGACTCTCACTGGGGGGACAGTTCCTGAAGGTGCTGAGTCTCACTGGAGGAGAGTCCAGAAGGTGCTGATTCTCACTGGGGGACATTCCTGAAGGTGCTGACTCTCACTGGAGGAGAGTTCCTGAAAGTGCTGACTCTCACTTGGGGACAGTTCCTGAAGGTGCTGACTCTCACTGGGAGACAGTTCCTGAAAGTGCTGACTCTCACTGGGCGGCAGTTCCTGAAGGCGCTGACTCTCACTGGGGGTCAGTTCCTGAAGGTGCTGACTCTCACAGGGGAACAGTTCCTGAAGGTGCTGACTCTCACTGGGGGGCAGTTCCTGAAGGTGCTGACTCTCCCTGGAGGAGAGTTCCTGAAGGTGCTGACTCTCACTGGGGGACAGTTCCAGAAGGTGCTGACTCTCACTGGGGGACAGTTCCTGAAGGTGCTGAAAATCACTGGAGGACAGTTCCTGAAGGTGCTGACTCTCACTGGGGGGACAGTTCCTGAAGGTGCTGAGTCTCACTGGAGGAGAGTCCAGAAGGTGCTGATTCTCACTGGGGGACATTCCTGAAGGTGATACTCTCACTGGAGGAGAGTTCCTGAAGGTGCTGACTCTCACTGGGGATCAGTTCCTGAAGGTGCTGACTCTCACTGGGAGACAGTTCCTGAAGGTGCTGACTCTCACTGGGGGGCAGTTCCTGAAGGCGCTGACTCTCACTGGGGGACAGTTCCTGAAGGTGCTGACTCTCAGTAGGGGAACAGTTCCTGAAGGTGCTGACTCTCACTGGGGGGCAGTTCCTGAAGGTGCTGACTCTCCCTGGAGGAGAGTTCCTGAAGGTGCTGACTCTCACTGGGGGAGAGTTCCTGAAGGTGCTGACTCTCACTGGGGAACAGTTCCTGAAGGTGCTGACTCTCACTGGAGGGGAGTTCCTGAAGATGCTGACTCTCACTGGGGGGCAGTTCCTGAAAGTGCTGACTCTCACTAGGGGACAGTTCCTGAAGGTGCTGACGCTCACTATGGGGGAACAGTTCCTGAAGGTGCTGACTCTCATTGGAGGAGATTTCCTGAAGGTGCTGACACTCACTGGAGGAGAGTTCCTGAAGGTGCTGACTCTCACTGGGGGGCAGTTCCTGAAGGTGCTGACTCTCACTGGGGACAGTTCCTGAAGGTGCTGACTCTCACTGGGGGACAGTTCCTGAAGGTGCTGAATCTCACTGGAGGACAGTTCCTGAAGGTGCTGACTCTCACTGGGGGACAGTTCCTGAAGGTGCTGACTCTCACTGGGGGGCAGTTCCTGAAGGCGCTGACTCTCACTGGAGACAGTTCCTGAAGGTGCTGACTCTCACTGGGGAAAAGTTCCTGAAGGTGCTGACTCTCACTGGAGGACAGTTCCTGAAGGTGCTGACTCTCACTGGAGGACAGTTCCTGAAGGTGCTGACTCTCACTGGGGGTACAGTTCCTGAAGCAGCTGACTCTCACTGGAGGAGAGTTCCTGAGGGTGCTGACTCTCACTGGGGGACAGTTCCTGAAGGTGCTGACTCTCACTGGATGAGAGTTTTTGAAGATGCTGACACTCAAAGGGGGGCAGATATTGAAGGTGCTGACTCTCACTGGAGAAGAGTTCCTGAAGGTGCTGACTCTCACTGGGGGGCAGTTCCTGAAGGTGCTGACTCTCACTGGGGGACAGTTCCTGAAGGTGCTGACTCTCACTGGAGGAGAGTTCCTGAAGGTGCTGCCTCTCATTGGGGAGACAGTTCCTGAAGGTGCTGACTCTCACTGGGGGACATTTCCTGAAGGTGCTGACTCTCACTGGGGGTACAGTTCCTGAAGCTGCTGACTCTCACTGGAGGAGAGTTCCTGAGGGTGCTGACTCTCACTGGGGGACAGTTCCTGAAGGTGCTGACTCTCACTGGGGAGCAGTTCCTGAAGGTGCTGACTCTCACTGGAGGAGAGTTCCTGAAGGTGCTGACTCTCACTTGGGGGCAGTTCCTGAAGGTGCTGACTCTCACTGGGGGACAGTTCCTGAAGGTGCTGACTCTCACTGGAGGACACTTCCTGAAGGTGCTGACTCTCACTGGGGGACAGTTCCTGAAGCAGCTGACTCTCACTGGAGGACACTTCCTGAAGGTGCTGACTCTCACTGGGGGTACAGTTCCTGAAGCTGCTGACTCTCACTGGAGGAGAGTTCCTGAGGGTGCTGACTCTCACTGGGGGACAGTTCCTGAAGGTGCTGACTCTTACTGGATGAGAGTTCCTGAAGAAGCTGACACTCACTGGGGGGCAGATATTGAAGGTGCTGACTCTCACTGGAGAAGAGTTCCTGAAGGTGCTGACTCTCACTGGGGGGCAGTTCCTGAAGGTGCTGACTCTCACTGGGGGACAGTTCCTGAAGGTGTTGACTCTCACTGGAGGAGAGTTCCTGAAGGTGCTGCCTCTCATTGGGGAGACAGTTATTGAAGGTGCTGACTCTCACTGGGGGACATTTCCTGTAGGTGCTGACTCTCACTAGGGGTACAGTTCCTGACGCTGCTGACTCTCACTGGAGGAGAGTTCCTGAGGGTGCTGACTCTCACTGGGGGACAGTTCCTGAAGGTGCTGACTCTCACTAGGGGCAGTTCCTGAAGGTGCTGACTCTCACTGGAGGAGAGTTCCTGAAGGTGCTGACTCTCAATGGGGGGCAGTTCCTGAAGGTGATGACTCTCACTGGGGGACAGTTCCTGAAGGTGCTGACTCTCACTGGAGGAGAGTTCCTGAAGGTGCTGACTCTCACTGGGGGAGAGTTCCTGAAGGTGCTGACTCTCACTGAGGGAGAGTTCCTGAAGGTGCTGACTCTCACTGGGGGACAGTTCCAGAAGGTGCTGACTCTCACTGGGGGACAGTTCCTGAAGGTGCTGACGCTCACTTTTGGGGAACAGTTCCTGAAGGTGCTGACTCTCATTGGAGGAGAGTTCCTGAAGGTGCTGACTCTCACTGGAGGTGAGTTCCTGAAGGTGCTGACTCTCACTGGGGGGGCAGTTACTGAAGGTGCTGACTGTCACTTGGGGACAGTTCCTGAAGGTGCTGACTCTCACTGGGGGACAGTTCCTGAAGGTGCTGAAACTCACTGGAGGACAGTTCCTGAAGGTGCTGACTCTCACTGGTGGGACAGTTCCTGAAGGTGCTGACTCTCACTGGGGGACATTCCTGAAGGTGCTGACTCTCACTCGAGGAGAGTTCCCGAAGGTGCTGACACACACTGGTGGACAGTTCCTGAACGTGCTGACTCTCAGTGGGAGACAGTTCCTGAAGGCGCTGACTCTCAATGGGGGACAGTTCCTGAAGGTGCTGACGCTCACAGGGGAAAAGTTCCTGAAGGTGCTGACTCTCACTGGAGGACAGTTCCTGAAGTTGCTGACTCTCACTGGGGAGACAGTTCCTGAAAGTGCTGACTCTCACTGGAGGACACTTCCTGAAGGTGCTGACTCTCACTGGGGGTACAGTTCCTGAAGCAGCTGACTCTCACTGGAGGAGAGTTCCTGAGGGTGCTGACTCTCACTGGGAGACAGTTCCTGAAGGTGCTGACTCTCACTGGATGAGAGTTCCTGAAGGTGCTGACCCTCAATGGGGGGCAGTTCCTGAAGGTGCTGACTCTCACTGGAGGAGAGTTCCTGAAGGTGCTGACTCTCACTGGAGGTACAGTTCCTGACGCTGCTGACTCTCAATGGAGGAGAGTTCCTGAGGGTGCTGACTCTCATTGGGGTCAGTTCCTGAAGGTGCTGACTCTCACTGGATGAGAGTTCCTGAAGGTGCTGACTCTCACTGGAGGATAGTTCCTGAAGTTGCTGACTCTCACTGGAGGAGAGTTCCTGAAGGTGCTGACTCTCACTGGAGGAGAGTCCCTGAAGGTGCTGACTCTCACTGGGGGGACAGTTCCTGAAGGTGCTGAAACTCACTGGAGGAGAGTTCCTGAAGGTGCTGACTCTCACTGGGGGACAGTTCCAGAAGGTGCTGACTCTCACTGGGGGACAGTTCCTGAAGGTGCTGAAAATCACTGGAGGACAGTTCCTGAAGATGCTGACTCTCACTGGGGGGACAGTTCCTGAAGGTGCTGAGTCTCACTGGAGGAGAGTCCAGAAGGTGCTGATTCTCACTGGGGGACATTCCTGAAGGTGCTGACTCTCACTGGAGGAGAGTTCCTGAAAGTGCTGACTCTCACTGGGGGACAGTTCCTGAAGGTGCTGACTCTCACTGGGAGACAGTTCCTGAAAGTGCTGACTCTCACTGGGCGGCAGTTCCTGAAGGCGCTGACTCTCACTGGGGGTCAGTTCCTGAAGGTGCTGACTCTCACAGGGGAACAGTTCCTGAAGGTGCTGACTCTCACTGGGGGGCAGTTCCTGAAGGTGCTGACTCTCCCTGGAGGAGAGTTCCTGAAGGTGCTGACTCTCACTGGGGGAGAGTTCCTGAAGGTGCTGACTCTCACTGGGGAACAGTTCCTGAAGGTGCTGACTCTCACTGGAGGGGAGTTCCTGAAGATGCTGACTCTCACTGGGGGGCAGTTCCTGAAAGTGCTGACTCTCACTAGGGGACAGTTCCTGAAGGTGCTGACGCTCACTATGGGGGAACAGTTCCTGAAGGTGCTGACTCTCATTGGAGGAGATTTCCTGAAGGTGCTGACACTCACTGGAGGAGAGTTCCTGAAGGTGCTGACACTCACTGGGGGGCAGTTCCTGAAGGTGCTGACTCTCACGTGGGGACAGTTCCTGAAGGTGCTGACTCTCACAGGGGGACAGTTCCTGAAGGTGCTGAAACTCACTGGAGGACAGTTCCTGAAGGTGCTGACTCTCACTGGGGGACATTCCTGAAGGAGCTGACTCTCACTGGGGGGCAGTTCCTGAAGGCGCTGAATCTTACTGGAGAACAGTTCCTGAAGGTGCTGACTCAAACTGGAGGACAGTTCCTGAAGGTGCTGATTCTCACTGGAGGACAGTTCCTGAAGGTGCTGACTCTCACTGGAGGCCAGTTCCTGAAGGTGCTGACTCTCACTGGGGGTACAGTTCCTGAAGCAGCTGACTCTCACTGGAGGAGAGTTCCTGAGGGTGCTGACTCTCACTGGGGGACAGTTCCTGAAGGTGCTGACTCTCACTGGATGAGAGTTTCTGAAGGATGCTGACTCTCACTGGGGGGCAGATCCTGAAGGTGCTGACTCTCACTGGCGAAGAGTTCCTGAAGGTGCTGACTCTCACTGGGGGGCAGTTCCTGAAGGTGCTGACTCTCACTGGGGGACAGTTCCTGAAGGTGTTGACTCTCACTGGAGGAGAGTTCCTGAAGGTGCTGCCTCTCATTGGGGAGACAGTTATTGAAGGTGCTGACTCTCACTGGGGGACATTTCCTGTAGGTGCTGACTCTCACTGGGGGTACAGTTCCTGAAGCTGCTGACTCTCACTGGAGGAGAGTTCCTGAGGGTGCTGACTCTCACTGGGGGACAGTTCCTGAAGGTGCTGACTCTCACTGGGGGCAGTTCCTGAAGGTGCTGACTCTCACTGGAGGAGAGTTCCTGAAGGTGCTGACTCAAACTGGAGGACAGTTCCTGAAGGTGCTGATTCTCACTGGAGGACAGTTCCTGAAGGTGCTGACTCTCACTGGAGGCCAGTTCCTGAAGGTGCTGACTCTCACTGGGGGTACAGTTCCTGAAGCAGCTGACTCTCACTGGAGGAGAGTTCCTGAGGGTGCTGACTCTCACTGGGGGACAGTTCCTGAAGGTGCTGACTCTCACTGGATGAGAGTTTTTGAAGATGCTGACACTCAAAGGGGGGCAGATATTGAAGGTGCTGACTCTCACTGGAGAAGAGTTCCTGAAGGTGCTGACTCTCACTGGGGGGCAGTTCCTGAAGGTGCTGACTCTCACTGGGGGACAGTTCCTGAAGGTGTTGACTCTCACTGGGGGCC